>NW_027286070.1:27320062-27920062 GCF_022747635.1 Hetaerina americana
CGAACTAATTTTTCATGTTCCACTGCGAGAATAAATAAAGGGACGGAGAAAAATTTTACTTCAGTTCAGACAAATTCATTAAGCCCCTTGGTATTTAGTTCTGGACCGCGTGGATGAATTTCAATGGCTAGAGGAGTTTGATGAATATCCTCCGGGGCTAAGAAGAAAACTTTTTTGCTCCAAATGGAAACGATTGTCCGTTCAAGTTTACTGATGGGTGAACACAGAAATCATATTTATCATGCTTGGTGAAAAATGTTCAAAAAAGACTATCCTCTAATCTTATAAGATTCTCAAATTAATTAAGGTGCATAAAAACAAAAATCTCTCACTCCTAAATTTGGTAAGAAACGAAATTAAAAAATTTGAATGGTGCTCTTTCGTAACTTATGTGTTTTGAGCTGAAAGTTGGAATGAAAAAAATACTCAGCTCAATTACTCAACTAAATCCTTAGCTCATGATTTTCTAGGCTCAAAAAAGTTTAAAGTTTCGTAAATATTTAATCATAATTAGATTGCCAAACGATAAAACAAAAAAGGCTGACTAGAATATTATAAGGGTTGGAAACTGAGATTACTAACGCCGTCCTCTAAATAATACCTTTTACAAGGTATTCACCTGTTACCAATCATCAAAATAGTAACAGTAATTATCAATTATATATAATTCAAACGGTTTTTATAGCGTCAGTTAATGGAACTGAATTAACCAAAATACTTATGAGTCATTAGTGAGAGGTTAAACTCGTATGCACATAAGTAAGATGATAAAATCGTATAACATATATAGTGGCAAATAACTGAAAATATTTTGAGCAAAATGAAAAAAATGTATTTAGCTTAAATTGGGTCGCTTTACTTTTATTAATATGCCCAGTATGTTGTGTGAATACACCAAATGAAAGCAATCTTCTCCCATACATAATACTCATCCATTTAGGTCTCGTCATTCAATGCTCCAAATTATTCAGAACCCTTTCATTCCTCAATGAGAGAATTCCGCATCGTCAATGCCATTAAAAATAACTCAATCACTCCTCCCAAATACAGCCCTCTCTCCTCCCTCACCATGCCATGTAGGTTCTTTTCCTTCCTTCCATTTTGTCTTTTCCATCCTTCATCACACACACTTTGAAAAGTTCTAATCTACGCCTGTCATCTTCGGTGATTTCTTCTCATGACTTCGGTTTCACGGCACGTCAAAGATGCCGTGTAACTTCACGTTCCAAGACAATTTTCAAGGAGTCTTTTCTTAACATCCACATTTAGCGTGCCTGCATTAATTCTCACCTCTTTTTGAAATTATGCTCCTTCCATCCATACTATTTTGACTATCTTAAACTAAACTCCAAGCAAACTGTTATAAAAACTCCTGTTTTTACCCTGCTATTTTGATGTGAAATGTTCTTCCTCTTTCTTGAAAATTATATGACCTTGGTTTTGTGTAACTTGATATTCATCCCACATCTATCATAATTTTGTTCTGATTTACTCGACAATGATAGTAATGCCAACCAGACTGTCTAATTAAAGCTTCATCATCGAAAAATTATTGATTTTGTGAAACCTCGACCTGCTTTTATGACTATCTCCATAGTTTCCTATGACTCGATAAGCATTTCCTCCACCTACTCGTACAAAACCCCGGGTGAAAATTGTCACCCCAGTAAACTCCAATGATGCTAAAAATTATAGCTCTTTAAATTAAATTCTTCTGTAAATTACTTCTTTTTAAATTAAAATTGTTCTATAAATTAAAGCTCCGAAAAATTAAGCGTATTAATATATAATATTTACTCCCAAAACTCTAATTAATAACTTTCAGCATTAATTTACTCTTTTTCCAATCGATTCAATGCTGAAAATCATTGAAGAGCTTATGAAAAGCTGATTTCCGTCCATTTAGAGAATTTTCGATAACTCGCGCGCCCTCTTCATTCACCTAACGATGCACATCTATGGTGGCGCCAGACGCGAATGCCATCATTTTTCCATTAATTTCCCCGAACAAGTAATCGCCGGTGCCGAACGCAGCGTAGGCAGATGATGGGCACCGGAGATTAGGAGTTAAAGCGGAGATTCGAAAACGGGCTTCACATATCGAGAGGGTCTTACCAAGCAGGCATAATAACTCCTAGCGACCCACTATCGAAACAAAATTTGTTCACCAGATGCTGATTGCATCTGCTCCCACGTCGTCAACATTCACCTCTCCACTTTTTCTGCATCAGTGAAATAAACTAAATTTCCTTGTCGGTTAATTGGTGTTGTAACTTTTTCCCAACCCGAATAATCGGTAAAATAAATATGAGAATTAAAGTGGTGGGCGGTAGTTTTAAAGAAGTAGGTTGCCCAAGATTGTATTAGCGACTGTTCCAACTCAAGGGATTAACAAGCTTACCCGAAACTTGTAGCCTGGAGTAATGTACGCCGAAGGGAATACGGTGAGAGGTTGTAATTAGATTAAATGACGTGGGCCTCAAACGGGAAAACAAGATTTTTGAGTGTGAGAACAGATATTATGGCAATTTCTTTGGTAGCTATGCACTTACATTCCAAGTTATGAAAATGAAACCAACGATACATATAAACTTAGAGGAATGTATCTTTCTCGTACGTATATTTCGAGAATGACAAAAGAATAAATTTAATAGGGTGCGCATATCCAAACAAACACATATACATATACTTATTATAAATATAAATATATATAAATATATACATATATGTATAAAATTATATATGTATATATATATATATATATATATATATATATATATAGAAATATATGTATCGTCCAGTGGGTAGAGCGTTGGACTGCTGACCAGAGGGTCCCGGGTTCGATTCCCGGGCAAGGCACTCTGGGCACCTGCGGCTCTATATATATATATATATATATATATATATATATATAGAGCTGCAGGTGCCGGGAATCGAACCTGGGACCCTCTTGGTCAGCAGTCCAACGCTCTACCCACTGGACTACCGCGACCCACACACACACATATATAGTATATATATATATATATTTTTTTTTAAGGTAATCTACCGGTTAAGGTAGGTTTTTTGATGGACACAACTACCAAACAAATATTTTGTGACTACTAACAAAACACAACCCTAAATTCTACTCTACACCAGGTCCCTCTTCATCTCTGAGTACTTTCTTCCTCCCTTCATCCCGTCCAACATCCCTATCCTGTTCCTTCCCTTCCCTCTTTTGCCCAACATTCTACCCTCTATCACAGTCTTCAACATCCCACTGCCGGTCAACACCCCCTTCATCCACTTTTCCTGCCTCCATAGGATTGCTCCCAACAAACCCCTCTCTTCGCCCACCATACCAAGTACTTCCTCATTTGTTTTCTTCTCTGTCCATTTCACCTTTTCCATTCTTCTCCAAACCCACATTTCAAAAGCCTCCAGTCTACGTCTATCCTCCTGCTTCAATGACCACGTTTCCGCGCCGTACATAGCTACGCTCCATATCAAAGTTTTTACGAGTCTTTTCTTAACATCCTTACTCAAAGTCCCCGTCATCAACTCCCTCCTCCTCGTGAAAGCCTCTTTGCCTAGCGCAATTCTTCTCCTTACGTCCCTACTACTTTGACCGTGTTGGTCCAAAACACTACCGAGATACGTAAACTGTTCTACCTGCTCTAGTTTTTGCCCTCCTATTTTAATGTTAAGCTTGCCCTTTTTCTTTCTAGAAAATCGCATAACCTTTGTTTTATTAATGTTGATTCTCATCCCATACCTGTCGCACTGAATTTCCAATTCACTAAGCAATGCTTGCAGCCCCTTGGCTGACTGACAAACTAAAGCTTGGTCATCAGCAAACCTAACTGATTTTACGAATTCCCCGCCCACTTTCATTCCTACCTCGAGTTCTTCCCATGCCTCTTTGATCATTTCCTCTGCATACAGGTTGAACAGCAACGGTGATAATGGGCAACCCTGCCTTACACCCCTTCCTAACACTGCCCATCCTGACTCCCCGTTTCCCACCCGCACCTGAGCAGTCTGAGACATGTAAAGGTTGCGGATTAGCCTCCTTTCCCTCCAATCTATTCCTATTTTCTGCAATATACTCATTAGTTTTTCCCAATTCACTCTATCAAACGCTTTTTCGAAATCTACGAAACAGGCAAATACCTCCTGGTTGTGTTCTATATTCCTCTCGATTAATAATCTCATTACTGCAATGGCATCACGCGTACCTCTCCCCTTCCTAAACCCAAACTGATCATCCCCTAAGTAATCATTTGCCCAACTCTCTATCCGTTTGTTTATGATCCTGAGAACAACTTTAGCTGCGTGGGATATCAAACTAATTGTCCTATAGTCCTCACATGACGTGGCCTTTACCTTTTTCGGAATCGGAACTAAAACTGCTCTCACAAAGTCTTCCGGCCAGATTCCCTCCTCATAAATGCTACGGATCAGCCCATATAGCCTCTTCCTCCCACATTTTCCTAAGCATTTTAAAAGTTCCACGGGAATGTTATCTACCCCCACGGCCTTATTTAGTTTCATCTCCCTTAATGCCCTTTCTATCTCATTGTCTAGTATGCCTGGACCTAAGCTGTCTTCCTCTACGTCATTTTCTTTTTCAATGTCTAACTGTGTTGGTCTGAGTTCTTTACTATACAGTTCTTCTATATACTCCTTCCAACTCTCTTGGATCTTTCCTGCGTCAACTATTACCTTACCCGCTTTATCTCTAACTATTAGCATAGCTCTTCCTTTCTTACTTCCCGATAACGATTTAACTTTGCTGTACAGCGCACCGATTTCGCCCTTCCTCTGGAGACTTTCCATATCCTCGCACTGCGTCTTCCACCATGCGTCTTTTGCCTTATTTGTTGCCCGCCTCAATTTATTGTTCAATTCTTTGTACTTCATTTTGCCTAATTCTGTATTTATATTCTTCCATTTTCGCCGCTCATCCATCTTTGTAATCATCTCATCCGTGATCCATGGTTTCCTAGTCCTTTTAGCGTTAACGGTTCCAATAGTGTCTTTTGCGGCTTTAGACAACCCTTTTTTGATCATTTCCCATTTTTCTTCGATAGTAATAAGCCCTTTACCATCCTCCATTATTTTCTCTACCGCCTGTTTGTATTCCTTCCTTTTCGACCCATTTAATGCTTCTACATTCCATTTTCTAACTCGCCGCCCCTGCCTTATCTTTTTAAAACGTACGCTACATTTCATAACAACTAAATTGTGGTCTGAGTCCGCATCCGCTCCCGGAAAGCTGTGGGAATTTATCACACTATTCCTAAACCTGTGTCTAACCAGGATATAATCTAGCTGATATCTTCCTGAGTCACCTGGCATTTTCCATGTATACCTGCGTCTTTTGTGGTGTCTAAACCAAGTGTTGGTGATGACTAACCCCTGTCTCCTGCAGAACTCAACTGCTTACTCCCCGCGGTCATTCCTCGTGCCTAAACCGTAGTCGCCCACCTCATCACCATCTCTTCCTTCGCCTACCGTCGCATTCATGTCCCCCATCACTATCAAATGTTTCCCTGCTGGAACACACGCGATCATGTCCTCTAACTGATCGTATATCTTATCGACCTCTTCTTCCTTATGGTTGCTCGGTGGCATGTATACCTGAATAATAACTAAGTTCGTCGGTTCTGCTTTTATCTCCACTAGTAGTATTCTATCCGTTACCTGCTCTATGTTGACTACGCTTCTTCCTACCTCTTCATTTAATACTATGGCAACCCCTCGTTGGCTCTCGTCCCCACCGCTGTATATTATTCTATACTTATCACTCCAGTAATCCCCGCTATCTTTCCATCTCACCTCGCATAGACCTAAAATATCTATATTTCCCCTTTCCATCTCTCGCTTAACATTCTCCAATTTCCCTGTCCTCATCATTGTCCTAACATTCCACGTTCCTATTCTAACTAATTTTGTCTTCTTCTCCTGCGTCTTCTGTCCTGCTGCTGCTGGTTTTCCCTTGCAAGGGTTTCGTGGGATGACGACCGCGGAAGCCTTGCCTCCCCCGATGCCGGGCACGACACACGGCCGATTGGGCCGAGCCCCGTGGTTGCCAGGACTCAAAATATCTCTATTGTCCATCATATTTTTCTAGGGAATGATAATTGAGGTGGTTTATATATATATATATATATATATATATATATATATATATATATATATATATATATATATACATATATATATACATATATACATGAGTTATATATGATATGATGCATATACTATATACTATATGCATACACATGATTCTGTTTGTTAAATCAATATACCAATCGTCACCCAAGTGAATCAAATAATATCAAACTTAGGCCTTACACATTTCAAATGTGTCCCTAAAAATATTTTTAATATGACCTTAGAGAAACGTCAAGGTTAAACTTGTATATGCATACACATGATTCTGTTTGTTAAATCAATATAACAATCGTCACCCAAGTGAATCAAATAATATCAAACTTAGGCCTTACACATTTCAAATGTGTCCCTAAAAATATTTTTAATATGACCTTAGAGAAACGTCAAGGTTAAACTTGATGAAAATTACAATTAATACTTCTAATGATAGAAAAATGTGAAGGTTGAAAGCGGACTAAGAAAAACGGAATAGATTTTTAAGCAATGGTCAAGTAAACTCAGTACTCAACAAAAAAGAACTCTGCATAGCATTCATATATGTATTGTAATGTAAAGAGTGGAAGCTGATTTAAATCTGCAAAGCTTTCTTCTGTAATTTTCAAATATCATCTTTTAGGCTTCAGACATAGTATTTCAAGGGCGAGTGATTGCTGAAACGCGTGGTATCACTTTAATGAAGGATTATGGGCTTATGAAAGATGATTATCTTAAATTTAAAGATTTAAAATAGGTCTTGCAAAATCAGGTTCATAAAATAATTAGAAAAGCTTTACTTATTTCACCTAACTGTATGGCACTACGACCGTTATCATCACCTGGTGTGTCATCTTCAGGTCACCCGATGATGTGAAATAGGTGATGAAACTAGTTGCACTACAATAAAGATTGGTAAACTTTGCAAAATTTTTTTTATTCCTCGCGATGAGAATTCACATTTTAGTGTCTGATATAATTGAATCAAGTTTATTCTTTTGAAAGCGACCAGCTTCATGCTAAAACACATACACTATGGTGTGGGAGCCGATCACTTGTTCAGTTCCATTCGTGTCAAAAAATAGTGTCAACTCTTATTTTCCAGTTGTTCTCAGCAGCTGAATCGATGAAAATTTCAAAACAGAACGGGATCATTGAAAAATAGTAATAAGTCAATAAAGCCGCATTTGTTTTACAAACATCCAGGGGATAGGTAAACTGTAACTTTTTGATTTCTCGAAGAGAACAAACACGTCATCTGAACATTTTAGGGGAAAATCAATGCACATGACCTTAGTTATCCGTTGACTAACAAAACAACTCTTTTGAAAAAGCGGCAAAATTATGTTAAATTACATCAGTATTGAATCTGACGCTGGTTTTCGTATGCACAGGCATAATATTTTACAGAGGAAGGTATTTATTCATCTGTACACCCTTGCATAGAAAATTCAAATTACGGCATTATATCTCCTCTTAAATTGGAAAAAATACATCCATTTTTAGCTTTGAGGAAAATATGTTATTGTTCATGCGGGTCTAATTTGCATAAAACAATATATGAAGCAAATCGTCAGTGAAATAAAATGGTTCAGGAAGGCAGTAGGATGAATTGGGCACCATTCCTCATTTGCTGTCTTCTCACGCCAAGGGACGAATACCAAGGGTAACACAATCAGAGTTCGATTTCCAAGGGTAGACAGGTTTATGCAGTGCTATTATAATATTTATTTGAGTCTAAGTAATTCATAGTACACGCTGTGTTGAATGGAGCATAAAGATTCCTGGTGTAAGAGGCAATTCCAAACTTAGGTTTGATCCCTTACTACTTTTTTTCCAATTTCACACTCGCCCCGATCACCCAACTCTTTGGAATGACAAAATCTCAGTGAACGTTTTCATCAATATATATAAACCGAGGATTACGAACGTTCATCCAATCTTGGTCGTCCCTTTAAAGTAATGCGGATTAAAATAAGACAAAAATGAACGATCTTAGTTTTTGGTAAGAATACCTCCCTTATATGTCCTTTGATAATAATTTTTTTTTAAATTCATTAACTTTAAACGACTTAATCCCATTTTTGCCAGTGAATAATAAACCTGAAAGCGCCTATGGCCAATAGTTCTTTATAGACTGCTCGAATTCGACTCACTAGTGGGACTCGTCTAAAAATTCCAACTTGGAGGGACTCGAGGATATACTCCTGGCCGAGCTCCATTGATGATGAACTCGTCTTTCAGAAAAAAAGCAATGTGTTTCCTGGTAGTTCGAGTTCTTCTCAGTCAGATTTTACTCCTTGGCGCGAGCTAAGGTAGAGAAGTCGGGAAGGAGGGTTTAAAATTTTATGGGGTGGTGAGGGATGGTTTCAACCCTTTTCTCTCTGAACTTCACCGACCGAGTGACTGACTCCCTACCCTTAAAAGAAGGTATTTTCATCCCTACCCCTGCTGAGAGAGAGAAGAGGGAAATGAAAGCAGGGAACTGAGCCGCTGCTCCTTTTAAAGAGATGCCCCAAAGGAGAGGGTGGGTGTGGTGCGTGCTGAGAGGGCGTTTGCACCAGTAGTTGGAGGGTGGTGGGTGAACGGGTGGCGCTCCTCGGTAGGCGGGTGTCAGGCCGGGTCGGTCGTGATACGCAGGCTGCTTCCAAATGAGTGGAAAAAAGTGGAAAAATCAGCCTTCTCCCCTCAACATTCTGGTTCCTCATGCGACGTGGTGCGTTGTGTGGAAGCTGATTCGACATCCGGCACACGAGACGGTTCCCGAATAATTTAGAACAGAAAACGAAAAATAATAAAAGTAAATATTACAATATATATGGTAATAAGATAAAAGTTTTCCTCCTCTTGCTTTCAAAGTGAGATATATTGTAGAATTGTTATTTTCTTATTATTATTGCTATTACACGCATGGAAGTATGGTAGTAGACATTTCACAAACATGTTATTATTATATTTAATTATTTCAATGATAAATATAAAATACGAGGCACAAAAACGTGAATTTTCGCATAGAGAAAATGTTAACTACAGAATAAATTAATACCTAAACAATTAAGGGTAAATGCAATTGGAGGTAATTATTACTCTGCCTTTTACGACTTGGATAAATATTTAAAACATAAATTCTACAAATGAAGTGAAAAAAATAAAAATTTAATTAATGTATGGGAAGGATAAATATATTAAATTATATATGTTTCCAATGAAAGGTCATTATACAACTTGGAAAACCTTTTTTTCATGTTTATCTGGCACCTACTGTCAAGTCAAAAACTTATTCCCTTGAGGGGACCAGAATGAATCTTTCTCAATTTTTTAAATTTTATTTCAGCAATGTAGGTATTGTGACATATTTACCTTTTCTTTCTTTTTATTAAAAGTATTAGTAACTTGGAATAAATTTCTTTTTGAATAGAAAATCAACCTATTATTTAAAAAATATCTCGTTTTCTGTTTGCCTCGTAAAGAGGAACAGGAAGCACTTACATTCAAACTTTCAAATAACCAAGTTTAGCTTTTGGTTCATTAAAATATCCACTTGATCAGAAATCACCACAAGGATTTGGCACCCTATGTGTTGTATTAAGTGCAATCTCTGTTATTTACCCCACGATTGCAAATCCTGTAATATTCTGTGCATTGTCAGTAACTAATCAAGAAGGAAAAATAGACTTGGACACCTCAGTTTCCGGACAAATAATTTCTTCCCCATAAGCCATAATCGTAGCAACTGAAATGCCATACTTTCATTACAAAATTAATAATTTGAACTTTTAAGTTAGCCATCGTCATAAAAATCACTCTGCGCTTCATAAATCTAGTTTAATATTGATGATACGCAAATGAATTTCGAACGAGCACGATTACTCTGAAAAGTGCAATAATAATGACAAATTTTAATTTCGCAATAAATATAAACGAAAGTTCACTTTATAAATGGTTTCAAACAAAATTTCCACCGCATTGTCGTTTCGAGTAACACGAAAAAGAGGATTAATCAAGTTTCCCAACTTGGTACCGCAAGCACGAAATAAAAAATTGGCAAGTTTCAACTCCTTTTCATGCGCTTCCACGAAAGTAGGTCGGAACAGAGAGGAATAGAAAACGCTTGCGCAAACAAGTATCAGAAAAGAGAAAATAAAAACGATATGAACAACAGAGATAAATATTTTAAAATGTCAACAGACTTCGTTGCATTTCCACAGCTTCTTACGGCAATCACATGCAATGCATCGCGTTCAAAATTTAGTTCTTCTTCCACCATAATGCACGCTTTATGGAAAATAAATAATCGTTGAAGATCTTGTCCTCGTACACAGATTGCAGCCGTAAGAGAATTAAAATTCCGCCAGCATAGCGAACACATCCGACTCGATATTTTCCAGGCGCTGATCACATTAAGGGAAGTCTGCATACGACGAAGCGTGTCAAAAGAGGAGTCGAGCGTATAAATAAACCGAGGAGTTTTCGGAACGAGGATATATCAAGAGATAGGTGGAGCAGGCTATGTTTACGCTAAAGAGTCTATCGCACTCAAGCAAATGAGGTGTGTAGCCTTCAGCTTCATTTTTAGTGGTCGGAGATGAAAGGGAGAAATAAACTATATATACATTCAAACATCCTCCCATTTCCTTGTCGTGTCATTGACTAATGGTATATAAGTTTTTATTTGAAGCACGCCATCCAATACATAATCCTCTAAAATACCCATGCATACGTTTCTCTCGCAAATGATATTATATCTTACATTCATTCATTCAAGGACAAGGTATGCCAATGCAAAAAACATGGGAAAATTTTCAGTAAAATTTTCTATTTTCAGTAAAATGAAAAAATAGAAAACTAGCAGAAAGGAATAATTTAAATTGTTAGTTTTCAATTCATTATAGATACATATTCTTCACACAATCATTGTCAGAACGAGATAGAAGAACTAAATAATGTAATATATGCGATACCTTCGCGCGGATATAAATAGCGATCATAACCTGGTGGTCATGAACATCCGATTGGGTTACAAGATTAGAAATTAAGTGAGACAAGAACCTAGACAGAACACAAAAATACTGAAGAAAAATCAAATAAGATATCACTGCGACCATCGACGAAAATAGAAAAAATTAATTACTTTTGCCTAGAATGATGAAGGAAGAGAATATCGAAACTGTAATATCGGATTAGCAACTCTTAAAAAAGGCGGTGGAACCCAAGCGTCCCTAGGTAACAGATAAAATTAAAACACCTCATAGGCGCAAGAAGAAAGTACAAGAATCTAGTAAAGGACACTTCGGCAAACCCTTTCCTGTAAGATGTTGCGGAATCAAATTATATGAGGGTGTAAGAAATTTGAGGAAAACTAAAGGGAAAGCTGGAACGAAGAAATCAATGCAAACAAATAAGGAAAACAACGAAACGGCATAAAAACTGGCGAGGCGATTATTCGGGGAAAGAAAAACCAAACTTAATATCTTCCGATATGCTAATGGAAAGATACTCAAAGAATATGAAAGCATTGGGAAAAAATGGAAAAATTACATTGGAAGATGGAAGAACTCTGCTAAGAGCCCAAATCACTTGATGGTGATTTAATTAAAAACCAGATCAAGATACAAGACGAATGAGGCCCAGAAATAATGAAAATTAAATTCTTCGGAGTCGCGAAAGACTTAAAGAGCAACACAGCACAAGGAGCTGACAAAATAATCGGAGAAATTATCAAGGCACTCTGAGTAAAAGCGAAGGATTCCCTCTTCGGAATACGATATAATCAAAGATAACTACGACAATGAAAAGCTATCAGATGAATTTGAAAAGAGCATGGTGGTTGCAATACCGAAGAAACCAAGTACAGATAAGGCCTAGGAATATGGATCATTGAGCCTGATGTCTGATTCGTAAAAAATACTCGGAGTCAGTCGAATAATAGAAGGAAAGTAGAAGAGAGCTTTAAGGAAAACAGGAATACTGAGATCGGGATATTGGGGTGGCTAATGTACAATTACTAATAGCTAAGAATTCCCAAAAATCCGGGCCCGGGTTCGAATCGTGGACACTGCCGTTCTTTTTCAGTAATATCCTGATTCCTTCTCGAGTTGCTTTGAGGATAGCACTCTTGAGTAGGCTCGTCGTCCGTCGGATGGGACGTTAAGCTTTGGAGCCTCTGGCGTCTTTCGTTAAGAATAGGTTAATGCTGACGCCGGTCTAAGCTCCGCCCTTCATCCTTTCCCAACCATTCCTAACGGCAACAATTACCTCAACAGTCGGTCACGCCTCCTAAATCTACTACTTATACTACTCAAGGGAAACCAATTTAGTTCCCGGAAAAACTGAGGAACAACAGAGAAATCGCTGAAGCTGTAGGGATGTCATCTGAACGGTCATATCACATTTTAACTGCGAAGTTGTATATGAGAAAATTATCTGCAAGACTGTTGACGCAGGATCACAAACGCATCAAAATGGAAATTTTCGAACAATGTTTGACCCATTTTAAGAGATACCAGCAAGATATTCTGCGCCGGTTTGTGACCTGAGATGGAACTTGGGTCCACTACTATACCCCAGAGACAAAACAGCAGTCAACAATGCACGCCCACACATAACTATCGTTACCATGGGAAAAATAAGTTGACTAAGTTGCGGATGCACATTTAAGACCCACACCCGCCTTATTCGCCTGAGTTGGCTCCACCATATCTTTCCTATGCTCAAAGGTTTCCTCGGTAGACGGAGATTCTCTTCAAACGGAAGAACTGTCAGCCGAAGTAGGAGGGATTTTGCAGGCCTAAAGGAATCTAATTTTTGAGATGGGATCAAGATATAGGAACATCGCTGGATCAAGAGCATTAGTGTACAAGGAGGCTACATTGAAAATTAAAAAAAAATCACTGAAGCAAGTTGTTAATTACTATTACATTCCCAGAACTTTCAAACTACCCTCGTACTTAATATACTCGAAATATACAACAGCAGAATAATAATCCATTACCTGTAGAAGGATCAGATAACAACTAAGCAAATGAAAAAAAGGAGGAAAGTATAAGCATGAAAGTACGAAGGTGTTACAAGGGCAGGGACCCACAAGTTGAGGAGTGAAAACAAGAGCGAGTGAAATCCTTTACCAACTTGAGCAGCAGTACCACTTGGGATGGAAGAAATTTATAATCTACGAGTGCATCAAGGAAAGAACAGCTCAAACTAAAGAGTTGAAGAAGAAGGCTGTTTATCTTGGGCTTTCACTTCGTATTCCCGTCCTCCATAGTGGCTAGTATCCTTGTAAGGTCTCCTTTCTTTTCTGATAGTATAGCTTGGTGGTCCGTAAATCCAATCCAAGCATCCTAGTCTTTTCCCCAATTACTCCTTATCTTTTTCTTCGTCTCATGAACTGGCTTCTCAAAGTACATATTAAATATATCAAAAGTGATTGTGAGCAGCCCTGTTTTACTCCTTTCTTCGTAAAAGCTACTTCCCTGCTCTAACAAAATGTAATCATTTCTGCCTGGTCTCCGTATAGAGTTTAGAGTTTGATATATTTACATTAAACCGAATTCCGTTTCGCAATTTTTTATTCTGAAGAATTCGATATATTGCGATCGATCTTTCTGTATTCTTTTCTCTACGATGAGCTTTATCTAGTCGCAAAATTAAAGAACGTTATTTTCGCATACAAAAAACCACCGCTATGTCTTTATAACTACGTACTTGTCAGAGGTACTCACTTATTTCGCAGTTAACCCATAAATCGAGATTTTGTAATTCCATCTGCAAAGCATATATAATTATTTACATATTCTCAGTTGTATCGGATCAGGAAAGGCATGCGAAACACAATTATCCTTCCATTTTACCTTTTTGTTTGTCCTAACTCGGGTAGTGGATGAAAATAACCTTGGCGCCATGATATTGCCAAAATATCGGACAAGTTGTCGCACGAGTATAAATTCCCGCAGATTCCAGCAGAAATAACGAATTGAAGAGGTCTTAGGGGTCAGGGAATCGGTCCGGTACACCGAAGGTCTGTCGTTAGCATACCAGTTCGAGCCCTGAAAAGGTTTTCTAGGTGTTTGAATTTCTTTCCTTCCACCTTCACCATTAGCCTTACGTTTCGTCTTTTACATTTCCCCGTCCCTTTCCTAAACATATTCCATACAGAATGTTTCCCCTCTGAGCGATTTATGTGTACTTTCTTCCTAACGGCCATTGAATGTACATTCTTTTCTCCAGCTTTTTGAGTTTTAGATGGCATTCCTTCAGCACTCAACTGTGACCATTGTAATTAAATATAAAAATATTTGTACAAAAATGTTCATTTGTACGCAAAATTAAGAATGTGAGTATATGTGTATGTATTTACATGCATGCGCATATATTTTTGGCGCGGGTCATTTCAGAAGGGCAATTTCCATCTAGCTTCATTAAGAACCTATTTTTCCAGCACTTTGTTCTTAAAGTCGTGATCGGAAAAATAATACCCGCTCCCCAATGTCTCACGCACACGCACATAAGTGGAATGCGGAGGAAGGGTGCAGATCGATTGGCGAGACCATCAGTGCTGAGGGGTGGGAAAAGGGAGAGAAAGGTGGTTGGGGAGCGAGGGGGTGGAGGCTGTTGGAGGAGTGGTGAGCGGGAGAGCAGTTCCTTCCCTAGTTCATTCCGGCCGATATCAAAATCATTGGAGCACATGGAAGAGGATTCTTCCCATGGATTTAAAGAAAGACGGAGTGATGGATAGTGGTAGTGGGGAGCACGTTGACTTATTGATGAGGGATTGAAGTCAAAAGAACGAAGTTTGATTTAGTTTTACTCATTAACACCAAAAGATGGATGACGTAGAAGATGCACCTGAATAGATGACGGAGCGCAGACTAACGGTTACACTGGGTGTGCATGGTGCAGTCGAGGGCAATTGAGGCACTGCACAACCTGAGGGATGACCGTTCTGCGATATTCAGTCTGGTAGTTTTTTTAAGACGAACGCTTTGTTTGAAGTCCCGGTCAGGCTGAAGGATGAGAACGATTTACATTTCAAATAATTAATAGATAAGAATTTACTCAATGTCATTCGTAAGACTTCCACGTATCACGCTAAGGACTTAAGTACCTCCGCTCTCTCCTAGCATATTCTGAAAATTGAAAGGTTTCCCTATACACCTGGCTAAATATTTTAAAATCGTGGTTTTTACTACAAGTATGGCCATTTAGGCATGAATATGACTTTTCAATAGATTACGACAGTTTGAAAGTATTAATAGATAATATAAGTTCCTGCAGTATGGGCTTTTAGGATATTTAGTGTCGTGTCAGGAAGGGCTTATAAGTGCAGCGGAGTGTAGTGCTTGAATTCATTGGAGAACGACCCTAACCCGGTAGACTTCATGGCCTAACTCAAAGCCCGGCAGCATAAATATGAGTACCTGGGTACACAGGACACGCTGAATAAATTATCATATGACTATTCCTGAGTTTCAAATTTGTATCTCAGGCGAATTGATGGGTTGAATTGATACTACAGCGCATATTTATTAACACACACACACACATATATATACGAGGGTCATCCGGAAAGTAGTACCCGTTCGTGAAATAAAGACACAAAAGTAAATATTAACAAACATAAAAAATTTTATTTGAAAGAGGATACTTTAAACTACTTCTCAACATAATCTCCAAGCAAATTAAGGCATTTGTCATAACGTGTGACAAGTTTCTGTATTCCTGCTGCATAGTCCTTCGCCGCCAGCTCATTGAGATACAGGGTCACTCCTTCTTTAAGTTCTTCATCGCTGTCAAATCTTTTTCCTGCCAAAAAGTCTTTAAGCTTTGTAAAGAGATGAAAATCTGAAGGGGCCAAGTCCGGGCTATACAGTGGATGGTCGAAAGTTTCCCATTTGAATTGCTGCAAAAGTTTTTGTGTTATCCCAGCTGCATGAGGCCTGGCATTGTCATGAACGAGAATGACACCAGTAGACAATAGACCTCGCCGCCGATTTTGTATTGCCCGCCGTAATTTCTTTAATGTTTCACAATACGCATTGGCATTAATAGTGTCTCCACGGGCCATAAAATCAATAAGCAATACATCTCGTCGATCCCAGAAAATGGTTGCCATGAGTTTCCTGGTGGACAGAACTGTCTTGAATTTTTTTGGTTTGTTTGGTGAATGAGCATGATGCCACTCCATTGACTGTCGTTTACTCTCAGGTGATGCATAACAAACCCATGTTTCGTCACCAGTAATTATGCGAGTCAAGAAAGAGTCTCCTTCATCAGAATAACGTCCCAAAAACGTCAGTGCTGCAGCCATACGCTTGGTTTTGTGCTCATCTGTAAGCTTGCGAGGGACCCATCTTGCACAAATTTTTGCATAATGCAGATGGTGTTTAACAATTTCATGAACAATTGTTCGAGAAACATTGGGAAAATGCTCACAGATGTCATCAATTGTGACGCGCCGATCGTTCCTCACGAATTCGTCAACTGAGCTCACCAGTTGGTCTGTAATGACAGACGGTCTCCCCGAACGCTCATCGTCGTGTGTGTTCCCCCTCCCCATGTTGAAGTTGCGACACCACCGCCGAACAGACGACTCGTCCATTACATTGTCTCCATACACCTCCTTTAATTGGCGATGAATATCACATGGGCGAACGTTTCTTGCATTGAGGAATTTAATCACTGCCCTCACTTCACAACTGGCGGCGTTCTCAATTTTTTTAAACATTGTAAACAATCACAGAAACAACACAGGCAATGCTAGCGTCACGCAACTTGGCTCAGAGAAGGCAGACAAGCCACTGAAGCTATCTGACCTCGTCCAGCGGCTACTCGCGTCGTCAGCACTTCATGCGGCACGAACGGGTACTACTTTCCGGATGACCCTCGTATATGCATATAATATTTCTATTATTTTCTAAAGGCATAGAAAACCATTTTTCTTGATAATAAACTATACACCTTTATAAACTCCATAAACGTTGAGAGTTTTATTTTCCAGGAGCGCATGAAAGAACATTTTAGTGGAGAATAACAAATGATCACCGGAACATTCTCATATCGCTCCATCGGAGGAAAAAATAGAGGCAGGATCGTCCAATCTTGTTAAGAGTTTGGTTCACTGGATCTTTATTCCTTTGGCTTAACAGGAAAAAAATCATCTTTTCCACCGAAAATATCACGATATTGGAAATTCTACCGAGAAACACGAATCAGTTTAATTGCCCTTCATCAACATATTTTGATGTCAAATAAAGCATTGAGTTTTGGTGTCTTATTGGTTTTTTAGGACAACTTTCTGTTGGTAACATTAAAATGAAAATTTTGAATGATATTTGGAATACGTTTCCGCAATCTAGAAAGGAATAAGGCGCATTATGCGACAACCATAGTTTTATAGAGAGGGCTATTATACGAATGTTTACGCTGATATAAAATCCATAAATACGCCAGAATATTTTAGTGAGGATATATTAATGACGACATAAAATTGGAGTATGAACCCTCAAGTTTTTAAGATGAAAATATTTCTATCACCACCGTCTTTCGAATAATAACTTATGGTTACCTGTGTGCCGGCGTTCCTATTCCACTTTTAAGATTCTTTTCCAATAAAGTGTTCTCCAACAGACATATTTTACCGTAAAATACTTCTTCCACGTTTTGGAATCAGGTGGTTCTGGGGTCTTCATAAACCACATAAGAGTTCGGAAGCTTTGGAAGAGATTTAAGACTCTATCAATATTTATTCCCGGGTCTTTTATGTGTTTTATTAAACTCAGAGTGAGTTGAAGGTAGGGTTGCTGAATGAATCTCCAATGAACTCCTCTCCCGCACATATTGGGGAATCCATTGACATAACGAGAATCACAAGCCATCGTGTTTCAGGCCCTGTTTAAAGCATCATATTTTGGCCCTGGTCGTAAGGTTCCTTCCCATATTCAAAACGTTCCTCTTTAAAGAAGCACAAACACACAGTCAATATGAAAGAAGCACACCATGAGTAAGGCAACTAAGAATAGTAGTATCACTAGTACGTTTCTTCCTGAGGCATTTTAGTCTCACTTTTTATATTGAATACTTCAAATATCTACTTACGCAAATTAACTTCATTTTAATGAATTACTAAATTGTATTTTGAACACAAATATGTAACTACTCACATAAAAAGGTGTCACCATATCTTTGGGAATGACGGTTTTTACGGAGAGCGTGGCCTTTATGATGACTATTCAACAAGGGGAAATTTTACTAAATTTGATAAACAGCGTAAAGCCGACATTAGTCAGAACCAGAAATAATAAGCCCATTTGGTGAAGTTAAAAAAAAAAAGAAATTTTTTTGAGAAAAGTTTCCTTTTTATCATTAAACTATTTTATTAGAAAATATAAATCAGACATTATTGGCTTACTTTTATAAAAATATTGACTATCATTATAGGCAATATATTTACACAAAGAGTTATCGAGCCTTTTTTCAAGATAGAGTAAATTAAGGGAAATTCTGCAAGTAAAAGAAACAATAGTTGCTAAAGTTAATGTGCAATGCAGTGATAAAATTAAATTAATAAAACCACTCTATTAAGGATAGGTTAACCATCAAAAGAACCAATCAATTTTTATATCTTGTATACTACCACCAGTTTCTTACGAAATATGTCGACCAAATTCTTGATTTTTATATACTTCCTACATTACCAAGGATCCTGAAAATTAATTCATTATGTTATTGTTTTTGCCTTCAATGAATGACAATTTTTGTGGTCTTACACATGGGACAAGGTGACTATTTGAAATGACGCCTTTTGAAACAACCTGCATTACTTTTTTAGTTCTGAAGCAGTCTGAGATTGATTTTTTTCCGGAGAACGGGGCACAATAACGAATGACAATCAAGGTACATTAAAAAATTATAGTTTTCAACATGAATTAGCAGGTTGGTCTTAGCTGTTGGTATTCAGAATTGTAAACAAAATCTGATCGTTATTCAAGGTATTTGATTATACATTATAAAATGTTTATTTAACGTTTTTTCACAGATGGAAGGCACTTATACTAGTTGAAAAACATGGCTATAATTATGCTTATTTTTTCATAACATAAATTTATTCAAAAAGATATCTATTTGTGATATTCGTTGATTTCAACTTCATTTAATATTTTAGATTAAATACCCTTTGAAATAGAATGAAACAAAGCTGACCCGAAAAAAAATAATTATGAATATTTTATTTCTCTAATATATATATAGAAAATAATTTATTCCGGAATCAGGAATGCCATAGTCATCATCTTTCAATCCTAAGATTGGTTGACCGCAGTCCTCCATCCTACCCTATCTGATTCTAATTGGCTTACTTCCTGGTATTTTTTTCAAAGTACTATCTTCTTTATTTGTCCCATGTATTTATGAACCTTTGAACCTTTCTTCGCTTGTGGTTCTGTTATAATTCTGCCCTCCCTTGTGATAGTACTTCCGAGACAGGTTAAGGAATCCACTTGCTCTAATTTTCGTCCTTTCAGCGTGACCACTGTATTCCGCTTCTTTCCTCCACACACTAGGATTTTAGTCTTCATCTTTTATACGTTCATGTTATATCTTTGTAGAATTAGATTCAATATGTTTAGTGACATTTGAAGAACCTCCTGGTTTTATGCTATCTTAACATAATCGACGGCGAAGCGTAGCATGGTTATCTCTTCTCCATTGACGCTATTCCGTTCAATCCAATTCTTTGTGCTTCTCTTATTGCCTCCACCAGGAACATGTTGAACAACGCAGGTGAGATGTTGCATCCTTGTCTAACTCCTTTGCTAATTTTAACCTCTATATAACTTCCATCTCTCATTCGCATTGTGGCTACTTGCTTCTGGTATAGCTGTTATATCATGTATATCTGATGTATAGCTTATATAGCTGTCAGAGTCATAGGAACTTCAATAATCTTAAGAGCCATTGATTGATTTCAGGGGTTAGCACACTGACCTACATGTATGGTCGGCTCCAGAGATATTTGGAAGGATATTTGGGGAGAGAACGACAAATTGTTTCCTGATCACTGTTTGAGTTCATAATTATATATGGACGTACATAAACATAAATATAAATATCCTCTGAAAAGGAATGAAACCCTTAACATATACGCCCTACATCCCTCTCTCTCTATGTCAACTATTTACCCATGGAGTTGTCACTCTCTGGCGAATCCATATTGCCTTTTGGATTGAGATTAGGTGAATTCATGTAAAAAAATCGTAAATATGCGTGTTGCAATCGATTTGCCACGTGTAATACCCCCACTTGGTTATTGGCTCTCTCTCTCTACCATGCCCAGGTATGAAAATATTACTGTTGGAGTAAAAATTCTAGCTCGCGAAAAATATCCATACCTTCACAGGGCCTGAACACGCAAGCATGCTTTACTTCATATATTCCTTCGTGAGAGGGATATAATTCAACTTTCTTATTTTAAAATAAGGAATGTCTTTCTTGTGTAGGATTGCAATAATTTCATCGTATTGGATGTATAGGAATACTGGGACCAGATAATGCAGATTTTATAGCGTCAAAACACCATTTGTTATAGGTTATTGGGGAATGTCGGTATTAACTCAAAATTATTTGGCAAACTTCAAGTTTATTATACCGTTTCGAAAAGTAATTTAGAATATCCGATAAAATTCGGTATTCCTAATATGATCACGGTTGAAGGACGAAATGGATGAAGGGCATATTGACTGGCAGTGGGATGCTGAAAACTGTAATAGAGGGGAGAATGTTAGGCAAACGAGGAAAGGACAGGAACAGGATAGGGATTTTGGACGGGATGAAGTGAGGAAGAAGGTACTCAGAAATGAAGAGGGACATGATGTACAGTAGGTTGCCGGATTTTGTGTTTTGTTAGGAGTCACAAAATATTTACTTGGTAGTTGTGTCCATCCAAAGACTCACCTTAACCGGTAGATTACCTTATAATAATAATATGATCACATTTTTAATGAGGTATTTCTCACATACGTCTTTAGATTTCATATATGATACTGAAAATAAGGTGTAAACATCAAATATATGCTTTGTATAAAAAGTCCCGGGAAAACCTTTGGCCATATAGATTTATTCGAGATATTTCTAAAATGCCCGAAAATTCTTTGAAGTACATTCCTTGAGCGTAAACACACTTTTGTCAGCGGCTTTTGCACAGCTCGAAGGCTTCCTGGTTAACGGATTCCGGGAGGTCCTTATGGGTACGCGTGCAAGCTTCGTTGACGGCATTTAGGGTCTCATGGTATGCTATCCTTTGAAGGAGGGCACGTTTGGGAATAGGACATAATCTGCTGGTGCCACACGGAATTGTAAGAGGGTTGGGGATTCGTCGCGATACCGTTACAAAAAGGTCTTTGCAAGCAGACACTCGACTCTACTCTGGGTCGTCCCTCAAGACCTTCAGGACGAATTTAGCGCAGATATTTCCCATCGGTAAAATTTCCATGATAATGGTGTGTACTGCCATTTTATCAATGTCTGAAAAACCTCCAATCATGCGAACACTCAACTGACGGTCTGAATTCAGCATTTCACGCACATGACAGGAAAAAATTTTTACCGATACTCTTTATACAAATCTTTTATAATGTTGGGAGACTAGAATTTTATCATAAAATTTTTTATAATTTAATATTTCTGTCATTGCGAAAATGACATTTCTTAGGGTTAAATATTATTGAGTTGCCCTCAGTTTTTCTTTATTCACCTATTTCAGGTGGATATTGCGGCTGATGCATCAAATCGTGTGGCTCACCAATTTGGAATATTGGTTGCGCTAGAAAAGAATCGTTAATAATGGACCAAAATAATACATTTAGCATTACTTCAAAGTTTCTCCTCTCCCATCGTCTAATTGGGAGTTTAAGAGGGACAGATGGAATTTCTGAGAACCTGCAGAGAACAAACAAATATGTTCGTTCGCAGGTTTCCGCGGCGATGAGTAGGCGATTCCCACATTTTTCGGGCTGCGTCCGCGTATGTCGTTTAAATTCACAACAGTTTCGCCAGATATCCTGCTGGCGTCCTCAGGTCAAGGATCCTTGACCTGAGGACGCCAACAATATAGCTGGTGAAACTGTTGTGAATTTAAACGACATACGCGGACGCAGCCCGAAAAATGTGGAAATCACCAAACAAATATGGTTATAACTTTGAGCAGACTGATCCTAGGAGTTACGACTGCTCTCGCTGCTGACTCGAGATTTAAATAAATGAAAATGAACTGAATTTTATTTCGCCTAATCCATCATTTAAAGCCGATGCTCATCGGTAATAATTGAGTTAGAAAAGAGAATAATCTTAAAGGAACCAAACTTCTAAGATTCAGTAGAGGGGTACGTTTTGAATTGTACATATTTAGGGAAGACTTTCCTGCGAATTTTCGAAAAAATAGTACAAAAACCTGAAGAATTCACGAGAGTCGAGGTATCAAGTATTCTCTCAAGACCTGAATGGATATTATTGTCGCCACTTTATCGCTCCACAGTCCACATCCACAGGAGGAAACTTCTGAGCTTACCATAAAGCCAACTGTATCCCAACACCACTGGACGGTAAGGAATCACAGATGCTGAAGAAGGAAAAAGAAGTCAAGGGACAAGAGCTGGTGGAGGAAGGAGTAGGAAGGAAGGATATTAGAGTGAGGGAGGGATGGAGCAAAGCCAAATTCAGTAGGAGTCCATTTCAGTTTGAGGGCAGTGCGCCCAGGGAGCAAGTCCGAAGGTAATATTTCCCGTTTATACGGCCGTGGATGGGGTGAGGGTATCGCAGTGGGGAGAATAAGATGGATGGGGTAAGAGTCTAGAAGGGGGCGCGAGGAAGGGAGTGGGAGAGGGAGACATAGGGGAAAGAGAGCTGGTGAGGGTTGGTTTTTACGGATCGGGGAAGGAGAAGGAAGAAAAAGGTAGAGGTAGAGGAATAGGACGGGGTGGAGGAGGATAGGGGAATGATGAGGGGAAACTAAGGGGTAGGGGAGGGGTATGTGGCTCACGTACCACGCAGCGCCGGGGCCCGTGGCCATCGACGGGGGAGATGTCTGACACGCGAAGAGCAGGTTAAAAGAAAAATAATAAAAAGAATATTCCTACGCCTCATCCTACTCCTCAACCTTTACAACCACTGCAACCCCCACTCTACGAATTCAGAGGACACGTGGCAAAAGATGCGTTATGGCAAAACCATGTTCTAAGTAAAAAAATAAATTTCTCCCTTAGTTTTTTTTTATTTCCCGCTAAATCAAAAAAAATATTTTGGATCGGCTGCTCGTACCCATTGCCACCCCAACCTATCTGAACCTCTCTGCACGATGAAATTCTAAAACACGCATTCCGGAGGAGGCTGTAGCACCAATCGTTACCCTTAATGCTACGGGCGTTACTTCGCAGCGCCTCATTGTCTCGAGTTAAATGACTAAAATACTAAATTGGATTCCGGATGGCCATTGCCGAGAGAGGGAGAGAGAGAGAATGGAGAGGGATATCGGAATTCACGAAAATTTTCGGGGCTGGGCGACGGCTGGGAAGGTCTCACTCGATGTCGGTCACGCCCTTGCGTGTCCCATCTACACGTGTGGACGTCGACAGGTTTAGACCAGCAATGGGTGGTCGTAAATCAATGCGTATCGCCATTAAGGACGAAAATAAACTAGGTAATCTACTGATATGATATCGTCATTCATTGAAGAAGGTCCACTTCCGAGGGAGTGGCAAAATAAAGAAACCGTGCCCACGTATTTTTACTTAGAAATAGTACGTAAGGTATTCATACGTCCATAAGATAAGCTCTGAGTCTCATTACAAATTAATCTCAAACGAAAAAATACAAATAAACGCGGTATTAGCACTCATTTGTGTTATGTGTTCGAAATTTGAAGTAACTTTAAAAAAAATACATTAACAAGGTTTTTTTTTTGGTTTAGGATAGTGCCCTGAATTTGAGAATAGTCATAGAATATATGCGAGAATGTTATTACTATTTTCATTTCTTATAAATAAATTCGCATAAAATTAAATTGTATTCTTATATATATTGTATCTATATGCTTGGGCAATGGAATACTTGCATCTTTTCGATTAGCCCAGCATTCCTTTGAAACCTGAAATGAATAAAATGTTTCTTTTTTTCATACTATTTCCTCAGATCTCTTGAGGATACTTACTCAATAAAACAATTCAAAAGATATTCGTTATAAAGAGTAACTTTGAGATATCTGCTCGTAATGATCTAAACGCTTAAATTACAACCACGATTCAAAGGATTGCAAAGTCAAAGATATATAATGCAATTAAAAGTTGAACATTAATAATTACCTATATGGTTTATGTATTCCACCCATGTTAATGCGCCATGGTAAGTTTTACGCGGAAGTCCTCGAAAGCGGCGGAAAACGATGAAACGCGTAAGGGTGATCTTCGTCAACTGGAGACTGCACTACGAAAACGCGACGTCGCAGGGGACCAGCTCCAAACCGCAAACGTTGACTCAGGTTTTCTTAAATAGGTCATAACTTGAGATGGGTCTACGACTATGACTCTAAAGAAAAAGTGAAGTTGCCCAGCAGTCGGTTGACATGTTGAGGAGCAAGTCTCCTGCAACTGCGGCACGAAACTCTTGACGCTGACGAAATAAAAAGCGAAATCGACGTTGCAGCTGACGACCATTCCGAAAAAAAGACTTGATTGTTCTGAAAAGTGGAAGAAACGCAGGGATAAGTGTGTGAGGTCCCAAAAAGGAGTACTTCGAAGGGGAATAAGGCCTCATTGTTCTAGGTGGACTACATGTATGTGTCTCAAAATATTGCAGTAGTAGTAGTTTTGAGGGGAGGCGACCGACAGCTAAGGTCATTTGCGCCATAGGGGAAGGACAGGAAAGGATGAAGGGTGGAGAGAAACCCGGCGTCGGCATTAGCCTACTCTTTACGAAAGGCGCCAAGGGGTCCGCGGCTTAACGTCCCATCCGACGGACGGCGTACTCACTCAAAGTGCCCTCCACAAAGCACCTCAAGTAGGGATCGAGATACCTCTGAAAAATATTCAACACCGCCGGGATTTGAACCCGCGCCCTCAGGGTGGGAAGCCAGTACGTTAGCCCCCTCAAAAAAAAAAAATATTGCATAACTGGATACTTTCCGACCTCGTATACATGGAAACAACGGGGTAATAATGGGTGCCTGCAACGGAAAAGTTGAATTGGAAATAAATAGTTAAGTTTTAAGTCATTAAGATGATAATGTATAAAATGATAATGGTAGTGTATTGATTGATTTCCATCATGGCCAGGAATACGTTCTAGTGTATAATAAATTTCAGCATGAAGAGATTTTTGTTTAGTTTGGTTAATCCCTCGAAGCTGATATCAGTTTAAGACTATGTCATTGTTTGTAAATGGCATTTAATTAAAGTAAGGGATGGGAGAGTAAAGATAGACTTGGTATGAGAATGGGATCATCATCTAGTTGTTTCACAAATGTTTTTTCTAATTGAAGCTAAATAAAAAGAGGGGAAACCAATATTGCTGATGATCAAAAGTATATCTCTTGCACAAAGAATGTGTGAAATAATTATGTCAACAAGTACTCAACGAGTTAGGAGTGGAATGCTGAAAGATTTAATGGTTTCTTGAAGAATTCGATTGAAGAAGCAACCGAAGAATCTATATGAAGTGAGAGAAGAAATGAAGGAAGAACGGAACAAATGAATAACATGCTTCAGTAAAGGTAGAACTTAAGGCATGTTGAAGATTTAAATATATACAAATCATTCAATTTGAGCATCAAAAAACTTGCTAAAAACGTTGGGAGGACACTTAAAAAGAATATATGGTTATAAATTATTGTGGGATAAAGAATATCTACAGAGTTTTGGAGTTTGGCGAGAAAAATAAAAATGACGAGTAATCCTACACCAGCTCTGCAACCACTGTCTCTGACGCAATGAAAAAAACACTCTAAAGAACAGTTATTTGAGAAAAACAAGACAAAGTGAAAACAAATTGCTGCAATAATAATGGTACTCAAGCTTATTACGGAGGGAGAAGTCAAATAGGCACTAAGAGAGGTAAGGAATGGAAAGGACTGTAGACCTGGGGGAATGGTGGAGGAAATTTGAAAATATGGGCCTTTACAGCTGATAAGGCAGTCAATAGCTACGTTTAGGTACCTAGAAACCTACTCTCGGTAGATATATACGACAGGATATTATGTTATGCCTTTCTACATTACCCTATCAATCGCGAAAGATTTCAAGATAATACAGGTATGATCATGCCATTTTTCTGATTAAATGGCATATTTGTACAAAATAAAATTTTTGCGAATAACTTGCACATTATAACTCAGAAATCTTAAACAGAAATTTGGCTAATTAATTAAAAGTTCAAAAAATGTTTACCTCGTCATTAAATTATTTAACTTCTATTATAGTTATTAATAACGCCATTTACTTATGTAGATTTTCTAAAACGAAATATTGAATAATTAGACTTTTTAGTATCAATGGCAAAACTAAAGAAAAGAAAATTATAAATTTTTTCCCAAGAGTCTATTGCATCGTAAGGAGTATTAGCATAATATATTTATAAACTGTGCTAACCCAAAAATGAAGTTTAAAATATGAAGTGAGTACCACAGATCTTTAGATTAGGAGGAGAGTTCATTTTTCTCAACATGTCTTTGTTTCTCCCCAATTGTTCTTTTATTTGAGGCTCTAAGGCTTTGCCGAACCTAATTTTTTTCACTGTCAAATCTTTTCCACTAAGCTATGTCTAATGGCTGTCACATTGCATGTTGGATACTTCTAGTAAGCGTTATTTCTGCAGTTTATATTAAAAATTCTTTACGTTCTATCACTGGAAAAGTTATATATTTACACTACGTTAGCGGTAGTTTTTCCTGGAGGGAATTCCTTTATGTTTGCTCTCGAAAACCTTATACCAGGATGGCGAGAAAATGCTCGTCGGGAAATCGAGGAATTGAAACAAAAAATACTCCTTAAACCGGGGATTTGCCAGCACTGCTGGAAAGGAAGCCCAAGGAATATCCCCAGGGTGAGTTTAGGAGAAAGCCGCCAGACATGCAACGCAATACCACTATCAGCGACCAGCATTTTTATGCGTCTACCAAGTCAAATACATTTCATTTCTTGGTTTACATCTGACGATTGTGACCTATGCATATTCTTCGTTTTGTCAGATGCAATCGGTAGGCGTAGTTTAAAAAACAATTGATAACTCTATAAAATTACTGCAAATGTGATATAACGTTTAATAGCGATTTCAATTTTGTATTAATTGCTGCTGATATAAGACTTCAAAATAAGATAAGATCAAGAAACGAAACTGACCCCTGATCAATCAATAGGGCAAATGATTATTTTGCTGTAGACGTTTGTTGGCGACTCTCTTGGGTGTAACTAGTGAGTGTTCAGTGGAGGTGGTCTTCTGCCATTACGTAAATCAAACTCTTATTTCAGCAGTGAATTGGGCATAGAAATATTAATTCCGGTATCAAATTCTTGCTCTATGGTAGGTAAATAAATTGTCTTCCCTGAGACGCACTTTTAAAAATTCGCGCAGTTCCAACAAAACATGAAATAAATCTTTACCACATATGGTACATGATTAACAAAACCAAGATCAAGATTTCTCATAGGAATATGAATGCTCTACTTAGTATTTGGTGTTTTCCCGGCGCACGATACCAGTGAAATATTTGCGGTTTTTTCCATCGGGTCAAGGTTTCAGCTGGAGTAATTTCGATGACTGACTCCTCCATAGGGACCAAGCGGAGAGAGATGACCATCCAATTCCATCGAAATTTCTATCGAAACGCCAACAGCCGAAAATGTGACCCGGTGGAAAAGCCGTGAAGACTTCCTATGCCCTGTACTTCATAACATTTCAATTTAAAAATTATAAAAAAGGAGTATCACTATAACTTGAAAGCGAAGACTTTTGAACTTTTATAAATCTACCATGCTCCATAAGGCATGACATAATTAGGATTGTATGAATAAAGGTGCTATACATTAGAAAACTTAAATATTGCAGAATTCTGAACAAAAAGATAATATGTTTATTTAAAATCACTATTCCTAGCAACTACTCATTAGCTTGATTAAAAAATAAAGAGGCAATATTTATTTCAGGAAAAATGACATCTAAGAGAATAGATATGTTCAAATTTGCAGTATGCTGAGATGGGTGCGGTGAATAGTTCTGTAGGTCCCCTGGGACTAGCTGGGATTAGTTCAAAATTCCCTTTTCTCCTTATATTTCTACCCAATCTTACGGGGGAGAGGTGTGCGCCTCCGGCACGGGGGAAGTTCGTCCGCACGTTCATGCTTCGCGCGTCCATATCGGGGATACAGGTTCTGGAACTCGTATCTACGCGTGTCGTCGCCGACACCATTGTGTACAACCTGGATGTGCTACGTGCGTGCTTGAAAGAGAAGCATTATTCGATTCTCAGGGAGAATGTGGAAGGGGAAAGACATAAGGGAGGGAGGTAGGGGAGATATGAGAATCTGTGCGGGGAATTCGCATGCAGCGGCGATGGGTGAAAGGTAAGAATCGTGCATAGAAAAGAAAAACAGCGAGATAATCAAAAAGGTATGGGGCGGCAAAATGTTAGATTAGCGTAACGGATCAACATGAGAATTCACCAAAAATTCAAACATTATACTGTTCTAAAACTAAGCAATATCATATAATCACGCTGGAGAATTGCATTCGTTATTTCTTCCTTAAAGATTTATATTTTCTCACTAATTACGCTCAGCCGGAATATAAGGAAAGAGTGTTTTGTGTTGCATGTTCATCTGGTGGTGGAGTTTCGCATTCTTGCTTGTTGTGTCCTGGCTTGCATGTTGTTGGATAGCTTTCGTGCTGCATCCTGGGGTGCAGCTTATTGTTGATTTATGGTATGTGTTTGCATGAGTGTTGGATGAAGGGATTTTTGCATGAGTGTGTGCGCTGCTGTGGGTGAAATTTTCCATGTTGTTGTTTTGTATGTGGTATTGTTCCTTTTTACGGTTGTTGACCTAAAACCCCTGCCATATGCCCTTGCGGCGGCTTGGGGGGTATTATGTAGATGTAGATATAAGGAACATCCGTTTCCACAATGATTCGCATGTAGTCACACCCGAATGAAATTATTTTCACATGTATGATAATTCTTTGGCATTTTACTCTATCTTCTCAGGTGAAAGGCTATTTTTTACAATTTTATTGGTATTATATTGACAATGAACTTAACTGACTCTTCTCGAGTGAACTCAACGCTTGACTCAAGTAAATATCAGTAAACTCAAGGAATTAAGAAACAAAATGCGAGCTAACTTCTGCTTTTAATCAGATATCTTCAAGTTTCATTCTTGAAGAATATATATTTTGGCACATTAGTTTATGTACTTTTTTCATTGCGGACATACATTACGATGGAATTCTTTCTATGTTTAATAAAATTTATTATGAAAATTCGTTTTGATCGAGTCTCAATTGGTTTAGTCGAGATGTTTTCTCTCTACAAAATTGGTGACGATAGAAATCCCTCATTTCAGGAAAACACTAGTAGTTAAGATACATATGTAACATAATAAGAAATAAATATAATCAAAACAATAAAACCAATGAAAACTGGCTTAATGAAGTTAAACCCTCTTTTAGGAGCCACCGAGCACAGTCGGCTGTTACGATTGTGGTGTCGATGAAATTTCCGTTACGATTACCACCAATTAGCTACTTAGAATGATGAAAACAAACGAGTAATAATTTATTTTAAAGGAAAGTGGGTCATTGAGACATGCTCTACCAAAAGTTTTTTTTCATAATGTCATCCTAATCTCACTCTTAATAACAATGAGTATTGGCATTGAGCATGGTATTATGTAAAATGAGTCAGCATATCCTAATGAAAATGTGAGATGACGTGCATGGTGAATCTTCAAAAGTAGGTATTAATATTTCTCGGCGATAAAGATCTTCGATCTATCAATACAGCACTAATGGGATGATTTTTTAAAATATTTAACCATGAATGAAATCTCCTCAAAGTTCTTTTAATTGAAACAAAAATCTATCCTGCAAATATTATATTTGGCATTCATTTAAATTTACATTATTTGGTTAACATAGCGTTTGTAGGCTAAACTTTAGTACATTTACCAAACCAAAATACATTTACTTCCATGTACTAAGAAATAATGATTATGAATGAAAAAATGAAAATAAATTACCATTGTCGAGTGGGAAGATTGTATACACCCCGGTAGAATATCTACACGTATTGTTCACATCGCCATGAGAACGGCCACGGAGTTTGGAGTAAATGATACGCTCAATGGTTGAGACGGAAAGGCCTATCATCCAGTCGTGAGGGGACCCAACTCTAACAAAATATTGAGTAAAGGTAAAACGGATAGTAAGAATCACATTGTTTAATATGATTCCAAACATTTAAAAAATCGCGGAGCGAAAAACGCCTGAAGGAAACTATAATCAACAGTTTAAATCCCTTTACGAAACTTAATGAATAGGGATGCATGCATAAAAATTTGAAATATTTTTATCTCGGCAGAAGATAAAGTAACCATTAATGTTGAATAGTTTTATAGTTAAAATGACGCACATTCATCATTAATTTCCCCCATAATTGAATCTTATTTATTTCTTAACTATTCTCTAAAATATTTTCATGGTTCAGAGTCTTTACTAATCATAGACCCTATACAGTAGAAATAGTATGCGATGGTGTTTAATAACGACTGAGGTCGTATGAAAATCCAAGGCTTCCCATAAATCACCCAAAGTAATAATGAATATAGCCCCTAATTAAGGTTCGACCGAGAGCTCTTCAGATTAGAAACCGAAAACCCGAGCATTCATGATTTTCACCTTTAAGTAACCTTAAGAGACATCATTGACTCTCACTTTTCTACCGAAATCTATGGTGGCCGACTCATATGCATATGAAATATGAACTCGGTTCATATGAAATGATGCACTTATGCGATAAAAATTTAGCATGTTTAACCAAGTTTATTTAACAACAAAAATCATATTAGTGGAAGAACGTTTTTCATTATTACAGTTATCAGCCATTTCCAAGAACTTACACTTGAAACCATCCAATTAGTGCATATAATATTATTTTTGCTCACTTCAGTCATCCAAATATTTTCTTAAATTATGCAAGTGCCTTATAAGAATTTATTTTTGATGCTTTTCTCTTCAGTACAAGACTTTTTTTGGCCAGCTAGATATATGTTGAATTTACTCTATATTAATATGCAGTCTAAATTTATATTTTTAAAAATATTCAAAAACATTTTTGGTACTTTTTAGCGTTATTATTTATTTAGAATGACCATTTCAGATCTGTAAGGAAAACTAGTATCCTGGAAAATTTCACGCATTCAAAGGCACCTTTGTGACGGACAAATGTCAATGACGTGAATTTGAAATTAGCCTTATAGAATACTGTCACACCAGATGAAGTGGGAGAGACGAGAAGAGAAAGCTGATAAGAGATAAAAAAATATGTTCAACGGTGTTTCCCTCTATAGCGAAGATCGAGGCGAAATATTGCTACTCCCTGATGTAAAACCCATCAAACGCGATGCACAGCACTAATAATTAAACTTTAAAACGACAATGAAATTCGTATCTCTACGAATCTTAGCCTTTTAACTTGGTTTCATATACTTAAGAAGTGTTGGTAAGACATTTTAATTTCAATTTTAGTGTAAAATTCAATTTCAATTATAAAAATCGGTTAATCCCCTCGTAGTCAGCGGTGGCAGGGTACTCATAAGATGCAACTCTCTTCCTTATCAAACTCGACCGTTTTTGTTCCTGCTTCTCGTTCCACGCTCAAGTTAGAAACGATTAAACATTTTTTTCTATCACCCATAATCAATTTGAAGCACTTAAGCTCCCGTTAACAGAATTTATTTGAAAATATGATATAATACATAAGCGATCCAACTAGATAGTAATAGAAAATATGAACCTAAATTTTAGAAATGATTGTTTGCATACCATCTTAGAAATATTGAGAATAAAATCCATTTTTGAGATAATGCCAATCATAAAAACTAAAGTAGTTAAATTGAAGTATCTTTATTGCTACCACAATTTATTTTTGAAAGTTGGTTGAGTTCAATTTACTCGTTCGTTAGGCTCAGTGTGCCTTACTCATTCACCTATCTTCTAAATTAATCGAGTTGAATTAAAATTATCATTGATTGAATATTATAGGTCCTTAAAAATTTCGCTTAAGGAAGAATTCATCAGCAGCTACTGCTAACTCTTTACTCGATTATGAGGGATACGACGCAGTGATTCCTTGCTACGACGAAAATATTGCGCTAAAGATTTCTTTTTACGTGATGGCGTGGTTACGGAAGCACTTTAAAAACCACAAACACATGGCTGCCCTCGGGATGAAACTTTCCAAGCACCTTAACCAACCGATGGGAAACTGGGAAATCGTTGCCTCAATAAACGCAGCAGTTGAAGCGGATTGGCCTCGAAACAATATAAAAACAGAAAGAAACAAAAATTAAGTCTGGACGGAGATAGGAGGGTGGCAGAGGGGGAGCCCCAAATCTCCCAATTCCGCAATGAATGGGGTTAAGCTTTTCTCAGATGTCCAAATCCAGCCTCGCCCTTTTATTTTTTTATTCTTTTCTATTATTTAGGGTCGCGAAAGAATAGGGTCAGGGGCAGCGTCTTCTTTCCTCTACCTCGCAATTCTTACCCTAGCCGATACTTTATTTCCCTGACCCCCGCCGTGCAGACCGTCTCTGAAACCGCGTCTGACAGTCCAATCTCTTCTTCCCTTCTAAGTTCCCCCTCCGTCCCGTGCAGCCGACAGGGGAAAAAAGCAGTTGAGGTAGGGAAAGGGTGGAGGAGTGGGGAATAGATCCTCCCTCGCCGCCTCCTCCACCCCAAAGGACGGACATTGAATCCCCATTCACCCTAATACCCTCGACAGATACATGGACGTAATAGGGTCAACTGGCGAAGAGGAATTTTCGACGACACAGTTCGACTGCCCAAATTGCTTAAGCATTCGCTATTAAAAAGAAATAAAAATACTTTCCTTGTCTCCCATATTGACCTTGATCATGCGGAAAATACCCTTCGTGGGTGTTCTGTGGATTGGAGAACGAATAGTTTACATTCCACTAACTTTAAAATATACATCCTGACTATAATTCTTTGAAAATACATATCTACAGTTGAAACCTTTAACTTTATGCGTAAATGAATTTCATCTATAGGTGTTTTTGATTTAGTATATCCATAGTCAATTCTTAAAAAGTAATCCAGGACAAAATTGACTGAAATTTTCGTTGTGTGGAATTCCTATCCTTTAAATCTTTAAAACTTAACATAATTTCTCTTTGTTTGACTCGCCAAATTATCATGTTTTGTAACAGATTTAAAAATATACACCAGGAGCAGCTTTATACGAGGTTGTCTAAAAATAAATAATAATAATAGCATATGAAATAACTGAAGCAGTAATCGGATCTAATACTAATATTTCAATGAAAGGAAGGACTCGACCATATGATGTACTATACTTTTTTTCCTACGCTCACAAATGAAAAAAAGGAAATCAATACGAACATATACTTACAGCATCATACGAGGATTAAATTACGTTTTTATTTCATTATGTATTATACATTTTTCATGCATAGCACTTGGTTTAACAACATGATATTTGTAACACGGATTTAATTAAGTCAGCATTCAGCTTTTTGGCATTGTCTATTGTGACGACACATACTAATACATACTCGTAATTGTGACGATGTTCAATCTGGATAACTTGTTTAAATTATCTAGACCAAGGTTTCAGTTAACTTAGGAAATTCTATACTTTTAATTACTTCTTGTTACCCACCCTGATCTACTTGGGTGTTCGCCATTCTCTCTTAATAAAGAATGAATCGTTTCAACTTTTCTTTTGAATGATTGTCTTACGAACGTGTGGCCATCCCACAAATATCTCTGAGCAAGTTGGAGGACTCAACGGATTTATCATTTGCTTGGCCCTCCCGAGCGAAATGAAATGGTGATAAGCGGGCTGGAGGTGGCGCCAAAGAAGATCAGGGGAGCTTTGTTTACATCTACGGAGAACTTCCCATTTTTATCTTTTAGGACACGTATCGAGTGGCCTTTTTAAGTGTGCTACTCGGCCATCTGCCAATCACCGTCGAACGCTTTTAAGGGCAGTACTTTAGCACGGGCTCCCGATTCTTTTTTTTTTATTTATTCGCAGCCATATGGATTACTAGGGCATGAACAAACAAGAATTGGAGGGGAAGGGAGCGTTTCCGACCAGGTAGATGGGTCACTGCCGGAAGAGCGAGAGAAACGCCGGAATCCGGGTCGCTTCGGAGCGTTAAGGGCAGGGTTACATCTTTTGGGTATGGGAAGACCCTTCCATCGTGATTGATGGGAGACTCAAATACATTTCGGCTTCCAAACAGCATTTGGCAAACGGATGATAAAGAAAGGCAAAACCTTGACCTTGTTATTAGGAGGACTCATTTCCCCCACCCTCCCGAAAAATGGCATTCATTCCCTTTCCCACTCAGCGTGTTCTGCGTGCCTATGAGTTCACCTGACAATCAATCTCTTTGTTTTTTTTATCGCCAAGCAACTAGGTCGAATATCCTCTGCTTTCAAAGCGTTAACTGAACCATTAATCGTCTGAGATACCCAAACAAAGATTTTATACAACATGATTTTGAAAATAGTCTCCAAAAAAGTAAAAATTTTGAACACAGCTTGAAAAATAAAATAGAATTCTAAAATTATCTCTTTGACATAAATAGATAAGCAATACTCAAAATAGCGTCACTTTATCCGTTTATTTGCAGTGAAGAGAAGCATGAAAATTGTTTCCACCGTAGATATTTAAACATTTGATTTAGTCTTCCAAATTATTAGTCATATTAAATACAATTTTAGTCTTTTCTAATGACACTAAAATTATTCAGATTTCAACTATCAAAAACGGTTATCATGTATTTTATGAATAGATTTAAAAAAATTTAGTTGAAAATTATACAAACATATGCGTTAATTAATGTACGCCATTAATGAAGGTGGAACTAGGGCGCAGACAAGACAAATTACTTTCAGCTCATTAATGCATTTCAGATTCTGTAGGCTAACGATAGCACGAAAATTCTTAATCACGCAAAAGCATTACGTTTATTATTAAATTATTCGGACACAATGTTTTGCATGGACATTTTTAATTGGTCAAAAATTAATAAAAATTATTAAATAAATAAATGTGTGAGAGGTATGTAATACAACGGTACCACGTACAACGGTACCTAATGACGGATATTAAGTAAATATACTTTTGTCTGATAGCGCACTCCAATTTTTTTCTCAGAAAAAATATTCATGCAAAAATATTTTCTGGGTGAATTCATAACATTTCACATTTCATGGAAGGAAACAAACCCTTGTGAGGAAGTTAAGTCTTCTGGCATATTTGGGTCGTATCTTGTTCCAATTTCGAAATCATTTTCTTTTTCAAATGAGTCGTGACAGGTTGTATTCCATCGCGCGTGAGGATGCTTACCGAAACTAAAATCGAGAGCACAGGTGAGTAATCGATTCCAAAAAAAATTTATCAAACTGAAGAAACATAATCGAAAAAAAGCCATATTATGATAGTAGGACATTTTTATCTCTGTTTTCTCGCTAATATTGTTATATATTTCCAAATTGTTTACCGTAGTAATAACAGGAGAGTAGTTGTCTGGAATACTGATCGGAGGGCCCGGGTTTGATTCCGAGTGGCACCTAGGAGCACCCTCAACTTCATCTAATTATGGTGATTCTTCCAGAGATTTCTTAGACCGCAATTAACAAGTGTAAAGGTACTGGCTCCTCTATCCTAATAAATGAATTGAAATGAAACACCATATACGGCTTAGATAAAATTAGGCCAGCTCTTTTCTTACGAAACGAACCAGCCTTCAGATTTTATTGCTATTATTGGTTTAATATTTTTTTGTTGTACATTAAAATAAATAAATCGAATGACAATGTAGAAAATGCATTAACCAGAAGAAAGGAGAAAAATAAAACTCATTATAAGGGGAATGTAATTGTTCTATCAAAAGAAGCGCTGTTCAACAGAGCAAGAGAGGTGACCGTAATTTCACAGGGGCGAGCTGTTGTGTATCCATCATGCTATCAGAAGAAATTTTAAATGAAAATAATTTTGGTGAAGAGCATGCGACAAATGCATAAAACGATTTCCACCTTGATTTGCTTCAATAAGAAAATGATGATACACCTTCACTGAATTAGTTCATCTATTCATTCTTTTGGATCTATTACCGGAACAAATAGAATGAAGAAGGCAATATAAGCAAAAATTTTAATTTCCTGAAATATCAAACAGTTAACAGAATGAGTTGAGGGAAACTTTAAAGAAAACTTTTTTACATTTTAAACGATACGATTGTACATGAGAGTAGTTCCTATTATTAAAATAAAATTAATGATCTCTAGTCAGAACAGGAATATGTCTATTTTTCATAAATACAAATGTGTATATTTTTATTTCGGAAAGAGAATTCAACCTCTTAAGTATCGCAATTTAACTATTAAAATGAGGGTATCTGCACTGGTTTATGCCTTCAAACCTAGTTACGTATTTAATTAGCTTGGATACGTAGCGAGCACACACGTGAAATAAAACTAATACTAATTTATTGTAAAAATCCATACAGGTATGCTGGCATTTATTGTAATACTTTATTAACAATTCGTACAAGTCGATGATCAAACCTCATATTGCGTCACTATAACTGTTTGTAAAACTGAATGCATGATGGCCATAGAGATTGGTAATAGGCAAAATGTTTCACTTGAAATCAGAATGGGATAACGTATAAGACATCATCTTAATGTAAGCATTCGATTAGTTTACGAGGGTGGTTCAATATGTACGCGTGTTAGAAATGAAGAAACCATTTTTTCAAGAACATTTTCACCATAGTCCCCTTTTATAAAGATACACTTCTCTCAACGTTCCGGCAATTTTTTAACGCTTCCAAAAAATAGGATTTGTCGAACTCTTCAAAATAGGCCTTTGTTCTTGCGATAACTTCCTCGTTTGAGCTAAATATTTTTCCCACGAGCCATTTCTTCATGTTAGGGAATAAGAAAAAGTCGCAGGGAGCCAGATCGGGTGAATACGGGGGATGCGGTAGCAATTCATAACGTAGTTCATGCAGTTTTCGAAGTTGACAGCCGGATCAGCTTATTATCCACCGTGAGCAATCGCGGCACCCATCGGGCTGACAGTTTTTTCATCGCCAACTTATCATGTAAAATATTAATTGCCGTTCCGGTCGACACACCCACGGCCTCTGCCACTTCGTACACTTTCGTTCGTCGATCAGCGAGAATCATGGCGTGGACTTTTTGAATGATTTCCTCGGTAACCACGTCTGCCGGGCGTCCTGGTCGCTTCTCATCAAAAACAGATGTTCGCCCACGTTTAAATTCGTTGAACCAATATCTAACTGTGGTCATAGATGGCAAAGTGTCCCCATAAACAGCATCCAACTTTGCTTTTATCTCCTCGCATTTCTTCCCAACGAAGCGAAAACGAACAAAAAGCGAATTACCGAACGATACTGCTCTTTTTCCATCTTAGCGAAAATCACGAAACACGTCTTACTCGAATGGCTCCCAAATGCAAACTAACCTTTAAATCAGTCTCTTTAACCTTTAAATTTGTTTCACTGTCGTTTTATAGATGGCAGCACACGATGATAACATAAACTTCCCTCCGAAACGCCCTTTGTCGTCATACACGGGTACTTATTGAACCGCCCTCGTATTTTAACCCAATTAAAATTTTGAGATCTTAAACGACGCAACCATTTATAACTAAATACTTTAAATGTTCACTGAAGAGTAATACTAATAAATTTCATCAATACTTTATTGACACAAATTTAATTTTATTATATTTTGATTTGTTGTTTTGTTATATCTAAATATCCTAAGTACTTGTCGTGTAAAATACATTACTATACCAGATTAAAACTTTGAATGATAAATTATGCAATTAAAAATATTATTACCCTTTATGGAACAACCATCGTTATATTACTTTGGCGGAGTGACCGGCGTAGCTAATACTTAATGCAATTAAGACTTCCATTCCTTACAATTCCCGTGGATTTATGGAATATGAAATCATTCATTCATCAGGCAACGTAGGGATACAACAGGAAAAATCTGTGTTCATTGCGGATGATCAAATTCTTCATTTCTAGCATGAGAATTCTCTCTGAGATGATTATGAATTTCACGCGAAAAGTTGAAGCAAATAATGCATGACGAGTAAGCACCCATGGGATATCCATCCGACCGTCAGTAACAGAGAAATCTTCCAGTAACCGCTGACGCCACACGAAAACCTATCATCCCTAAGACGCGCCTTGAAACGATCCAGGCGTACAAAGAACACCTAACTTATTCACCGCCGGAGATCCCCAACGTTTGACGTGCCGCAGAGAAAGTCTCTTGCCAGAAAGTGGAGTTTGAATGCTTTTGTGAAGGTCGCGGTCATTAATCATTGGGGGTCCTCGAAAACATTTTCCTTTTTCGTATTCACTTGTCACAAACATTGTTCAATGATGGGAAAATTTTCATTGCAAACTTCAAAGAGGAGGCTCGCTTTTCACAGAGGATTTGAACTTAAAATTCCCACACACTGCCTATGCCATTTCTGAAGGAAAGGCAATTAGCTATCATTCCATCACGTAAACCTCATGAATTTACTTTAGCCATTATTGCAAGTACAAAAGTAATTTTTTCGAAAAAAGAAATTTAATGCAATGGACTGAACATATTTAACAGTGGATGTTATTTAGTATTGACATATTTCAAAACATAAATGAAATTAAGGTATACCTGTTTGTGTTCTTTTTAAAACCTCAGTCTCAATGGCCAGTTACGTGGAGTACTACAATAATACTAAAAATAAAAATACGAAAACATCTCGCTCAGATGGACTACAATTACATGAAGAATATCATGCGATGATATCCTAAGAACGTGTACATATATTTTTACGATTAGAAGTCAACATTTGATCTAAATTTTCCTATGCGAGTATGTAGTACGCGGTTTTTTTTCTTTCTTAATTAAGGGTGGTGTCCCAACAACCCCCGCCACACACCCTTGTAGTGGCTTGCGGGGTATTTAGTACGTAGATGTAGTATGCTTATAGAATACTTAAAGTAGAATGACGCAAAATCCGCTGTTGTTGGTCTGCGTAAAAAAGCGGATGACTCTGTTAAAAGTTACTGTTGCGGCATCTCCCGCAGTTTCTTTGGAATTTGTCAATAATCTTCTTGTTGAAAACATTTATGCAAGGCTATGTTTCCTTTCGATGATTCTAGAAAACCATTTTTATTACATTTTTTAGAGAGGGATGAAATATTTAAAAATGAATTTCTTCCCATCGTGTGAAACGCAGCAAAAAATTGGTTTCACCAACAAAGGGATTCATATGAGCCTGTTTTCATCCACGTTAGCCTGAGAAACATTGTCATTTCTAACTGGCAGTGGAATTATTCAAACGGAAATTTAGATCAACAAAAGGCTGAGGTGTTTGTACGCTAATCTCCCATATGGATACTATGAATTGGAAATTTTGTCTGTGATCAATTGCTTTTGAAATTTCGAAGCACAGCGCTATCTGTGTGATGAAAATTAAAAATGTATCCACAATCACCGGATTAAAAATGGTTGACGTTTGAAGTGTACTCACAGCATCGGGGCGCAGTCTTATTTCTTTGGCGGATCCCGCTAGCAGCGCTCGAAGGATAGCCGTGGCGGTTCCGGTTTGCCGTAACGCCACCATGTGAACAGCCGTCTGTTGCTTGGGCTGAAAGAGGTGCATAAAAAAGATTTATAGGGAAGATAATACGCATGAGTATGAAATAAAAATGAATATATTAAACATTTTCTGAATTATCCATGTGGAGTAAAAAGAATGTCCCCGGCATTTAAAGAGATCCCCTCTAAAGCTCCTGCTAGAGCATTTAACAAGCTCGATTTACAATTTCTTATTCAAAAATAAATTTAATTATAATATTATTTAAACAAAATTACAATTTCCAAAAAAACCCTGAAGATATTGATATATTTACAAATTTATAGTATTAAATACCACCTGCTTTTATTATGAAGCCTCGAATATGGTTTCAGACAAACTGTCAGGTATTTTTAAATATCCAATCAGAGATCTAAATTCTGTTATACAAGCAATTTGCAAATCGGAAGGAATTTTGAAGTATTAAAATGCTATCAACGGTCGGAGATTACGAAAGCAGTCTCTAGTATGCTCTCTGAACATCAGAGGTGCAACAGAATGACTGGATTTCTTACTCCTTAGAGCAGAGGGGTCCTCTGTCTTTATTAATTAAATTACTCAATATTTGCAATAATCTATCAGAGGATGGCATCACTACCACTATAAATTACCTAAAATGTACTTCAATACTTTCATGAGTCAATTAAATAATTTGCTTTGAACGATTTTTTTATCTTAAAGGGTTTTAAAATCTTTGAATTTCAATTGCAAAGGATCTTGTTTATCCCACCTAATTGTTTTTCCATGAGAATCAATATAAATGGAATATTGAGACAGAGTTGAATTTAGAATAATGGACTTGTTAGAGCAGTCTGATATCGCCTACCATGCAGTTCTCCAATGACGACAGTACGTAGTCATGGGGCGTGTTAGTGGCGGGTGGAGAGTATTGCCAATAATGATGCGCAGGCGTCGGAGATAGATCATTCTATCGTCTCAGCAAATCCACGTCAGCAAACCGGATTGTCAGCACGTATAATCAGTTTGGAGCATAATCCGAACCAGGAGGTCTGACCCAACAGCCCTTTAATTATTTGGTCCGGATGAAGACATAGTGGAGGCGATCCAGGAGTAAAACATCCTCAGCCCGTGGCACTTGCATGAACTCTTTTGTTTCAATCATGACTTACAAGTGTTCTTTTAGGTACTCGTTCTAGAATGAAGGTATCCTCAGAAAATATTTGCAGCGATATCTGCTGACTTAGAGGAGTTTCCTTTCAATTTACACAGCAGCCTCAAGGTTGTCTAAAACATGACATTCTTTATTAATGATCTTGAATTTTAACAGTGCGCAAGAGAAAAATGGATATATATATATATATATATATATATATATATATATATATATATATATATATAATATCTTCGAAATGGAACGCTCTTCGGCGACGCACAAATATGTAAAAACACAGATTTAGATTTTTAGAATATAGAAACACAAAGAAAGGACACTCACAATTATATATATATATATATATATATATATATATATATACATATATATATATATATATATAATAAACCTTTTATAAAAAATCCCTTAAAAAAACATAGTGCGTTCAATGTCTACAATTTCTTTTGAAGGAAAAACAATCAATAAAGATGTCAGAATGATGAATTAACTTAATAATTTATATGACACAATGACCACGTAGTTTTTAGGTATCAAATTTTCTAAAAGACTTCTTGGGTATTTCTGGTATTGCAGAAATTATGATAATGTTTATTCTTCTTTCATTACTGATGTTCTAATTGAAAAATAGCGCGATTTGACCATTGATTGAGTATTTTCTGAGCACTAGAAAACTCACCCCTCCAGTTGCGTACACGTCCACTCCTTTCTTCGCAAGCAGCAGTTTGACCACGTCCTCCCTGGAGTGCATCGCCGCCAGGTGCAGCACGTTTAAGTTTTCCTGTAGGATAAAGAAATTGTTTTAATAAATATCAATATCAATAAAGGAATTTATCAAATATTCGTGTACAATTTATTTCGTTAAATACTACTGATAAAGGCGACTCCCATGTATGACTATAGCTATTACTATAGTATATTTATATTATAGCTTAATATTTGGTGGATTCTAAAATTTATAATCAACACAATATGAAAGTAAAGTTGCGCAAGACAGAACTCATTATACCATTCCATATACAAAAGGTGAATCGTGAAAAGTAAATTGCCATAGTGGTGAAAAGCTTAAATCGAGCTTTGAATTTTGATAACCCGAATTTATAAATTATTAAGACAAGAGAATTATATCAACAGAAAATTTTATGTTTAAAATCCCTGATTCCATTACCTTCTTAAATGCTAAATAGGCATTTACAGATTTAGCAATTTTTTTACCTAGTAAATAAATCAATTTTTGCAGTAAAACTCGGAGGTATATCTTTGTCAATGCTCTTTCATTGGAATGTATGGTTTGTACGCTATTGATACACATCATTTTTTCCAAACTTTTACTGTATTAATGCTGAAGTTTTTTTACACTTATTATATTTACATATTGTCCATATGGATGGGTGGAAAGAAGACCGATCACTAATCATGGAAATAAATAATTTTATTCTATTATTCCCACAATTTGCATTCCCATATTAAGCAACATTTTTTTTTACTTATCTCATAATAATGACATATGTATAAATATAGGAATATGAATACATTTCTAGAAGACAAAGACGACTATATCTCATGGTGGGGTTTCCAAGCGTGAAAAAAGTGTATATCGATATACAAATGGGCAGGAAATATTTGGATATGTGACTTAAACTTAATTTCCATTTTTTTCTGTCATATCGAAACTCTGCAGAATTGAAACTTTTACTTAAAAGTGATTATTTAAATGTTCATCATCCTCATGGAATCAACTCAACGAGGTTTACGAGAATTACATGAATATGAATTCGCAAATCTCCTGATCTTGGGATTTTACGCAAGCGAAGAGAGCTTGATGATGGCGACTTAACGGTTCATTGCGGCTACGGCGACACACTCCGATGGTATTGGTATCAGTCTCCCCACTTCAGCTCCATTCAATCTCCCATGAATGAAAAGGGACATTTCCCAATATTGATTCCCCCGACAGAATATCCAAATAAATTGCTTTCCCATGTAGTATAATCCCTGAACTATCCATTCATAGTTGATAATAGAATAACTTTAAAAGTGGTTTTCGAAAGATTCATACGCAAACATGACCTTCTCCACCAACACTGCACTGTAAAACATCATCCCTTTCTCCAGCTTTAAACTGATGATCTTTTGACATATTACTGGAATCATTAACTTCGATATCACTACTAATTCAATTTACGTCAAATCATATAATCCACTATGAATTACTTTTTTATTTCCCTCTGTGCCATTGTTCACATTACTTTTCATGCACTCATCCAATGTAACAAATACATACGATAGTTCTCAGAATGTACTCTGCATTCGAAAAAAATTTAATACATAATAGGCGATATGTTTTAAAAATCATTGTGCATAAAATTTTGCATATATCACAACTAATACCATTTTACTTGGAATATATCGCGTATTACCTCATATGCGTCATTTTCTAATATGTCAGCTAATATTTTCCAGTGGACAATATGTATTTCGTATTTGCGCACATAATCCAAAAAAATTAAATATATAATGCAAAATATAAGGCTGAAAATACTTCTAGTAGCCTATAATAGACAATTATAAAACAATTTTAAATTAATTTGATCAATATTTGAATATCAACGTATTTAGTGTTATTGTTTGTCGTAATCTTCCTCTTGGAAGGTATTTACTCTTGACAACCTTTGGTATCAACCGTACCACAGCTCTTCGTGAGCCAATAAAACGCATAGGGTCTAACGTAAGATCAATTATGAATTCAGCCAGCAGAATGACGATGCCGCACGATGCCTGCCTCCGTGGATACAAGAACCGCATTTGAAGTTGAAATTGCATTCAGGGCGCAACGCCGATCGATCGTAATCCGCCTACTAGGCCGCTTCCAATTAGAATACAGGGAGTCATCAGGAGAGAACGAGTGTGAAGGGCAAATTGGGTCTCATGGTATTCAAAACACACCTACGATTCCAAAGGTGAGGCAGCCTGGGTCATCAAAAGTTTATGAGATCCATATGCAAATGTTCTTTCTATTTATTATATCACATCGCACCCACTTGAATAATGTGGGTTATAAAAGAGAGTAATATCGCGAATTTACCAACAATTTCCGATAGTAAGAGAAAATTGAGAGACCATGTAGTGGAAAAAGTATTATTACTAGTCCGTCAATGAATTTTAATTATCAATTTCTGCATCATAAAATATACTAGACAGTTATATTTATCCATCATTCTACAGTTAACAAATCATAGAGCCAAGAAAACGTTAGAGTGATCATATTTTCCGTTTACGTTAATCCTATTCCAATTAATCCAATTATTCCATACTTGAATATAGTTTCGGAAATTCGTAACCTTAGAAATTCTGTTGTAATATCCGAAGTTATTTCAATTTACATTATGGTTAATTAGAGTTGCATTAGGTATTACCTCTCACCTATATGCGCCTCTTGGAACTAGGGTTTTCTTTATCAATTCGAATGATATTTGAAGTCAGAGAATTAAAAAGGATTCGGAATTTTGAGGCCTTTATTATCGAGAGCCTCATAGCCTTTATTTATGCTTTTGAAGAGCTGAAATATTTGCCAAAACTAGTTCAATAAGATCTCAATAAAATTAGGAGTTTTTATTCAGTACAAAAATGTTGAAAATATTATTAATGAATATGATTGATTCGATAAGGTATAGATTAAACGAAATGATCCTACGGAATTATTACGAGGGACAACGGTGCCGCTTAATCAATTCCTGCAACAGCCCAGAGCCATATAGAGCTATCGCGAAGTAACGACCTTTGTCTCGCATTGCACTCAGAAATTATCTCCTGCTATGTACAACTGACATGCTGCTTTGTAAATGAAGCATGAACACCTTCATTCGAAATAAAAGCAAATTTCTTAGCGCCAAATCATCCATCGCTACCAAATGCAATTGTAATCATTATTCACAGTAGAATATTTTATGGATATAAAAAGATCATTGATATTCGGTAACGTGTTATTTGATAGTTTTTTCAATTTTTCCGAAAAATAAAATTCGCTTTCTGTATTGTCTCAGAGCATTCTCATTACATCAGGTGCGTTGACAATTCAGTGGTGAATAATTAAAATAGAAATATCATTTTGACATTGAAATGACTTTTCCTTGAATTATTCTTAGATCGTTCATTGTCCAAATTGGTTAAACACTCGGGTATAAATAGTAATTATGAATATATATTCTAAGGTTGTTTAGACTTTGCGCGTAAGTGAATAGTTTTAAAATTTTGGAGAAGAAAAAAGACTTTTTCGAGAGATTTCAAGATTAAATGAGAGATTTTTTTACATTAAAAAAATGATTTTAAATATATACGTACACTGAAAATGTATTTTTGATACAATCAAGAAAATTCAATAATTCATTGGAACAGTGAGTTATTGATACAGGCGACGACCGCTTTACATTTTAAGTCGTGTATATAGGCCTAATTTCTCGTTCACATTGGAGTATCTTACAATATTTTGCCGCAGCACTATGAAATAACTATGAATAGCTGATTTTTCATAGCTGATCCTACCAACCATTATGAACGGGAAAATGGACCAAAGGGAATAAAAAAGTTAACGGTATAGCTCGTATATTATCTGAAATGTAAGGACAAATTTAGCCGCCAGATGAGGGAATACATTAAATGCTTACTTAAAGGGAATAAACCTACTATTGAGAGTATTTTATGTTTCCCGGTAAACATTCCAACAATATCAGTTTATTGAATTAATTTAAAATAAATAAAATAGGAAGAACGAGCTCTCCAAAAGAAAGCTTTAAGGTAAGACTGTAGTATTATCAGCTACACAATGACTATGAAGAATACTAACTTTTAAATTTTTCAACAAATCTGCATTGAAGAACGTGTTTTCACAAATATAATCCGAAATCTTATAAACGTATCAAAAGATATTAAAATGCTTAATTTTTTAAAATTTTTGATGACATAAAAGTGAAACTCCCATAGGTTAGCCAAAAGTTGAATTCCATAGGAAGCTGTGAATGCATTAACTAAAAATATCCATATTAAAAGGACTTAAAAGTTCTCAGTAAAATAAAATTAAAAGTACCATAAAAGTAAAAGTACCACAAAAGTAAAAGTACCATTAAAAGGAGTTGGTACTTGTAAGACCTTTTAATATGGATATGAAATACTTCCACGAAGTGAAGCCTGAAATAGTAGAATATAAAAGTATCCATTATTTCTGCCTGTTTCTTGGAAGAAACTGCATTCTGAATCCTATGACGTTTGACATTCAAAGAGCAGATTAATAGATCAAATGTGTGACGGTCAAGAAAATAAATGAAAGGAGAAACATCCCCATTTTGCAAACGTTACAGGCAAAATATGAATATTCAGTCAGCTGAATAAACGAAAACTTCGTACATGGGATAAGAAGTATCAGATAATTTCAGGGTTTCCTTAATTATGCAATGCGTGGCTTATAAATATTAGTGACCCACTTCCCTTCAAAGGCCTAAAATGGCCTGCAGAGGGAGAGTGGGAGGAGAAGAAGGTGGGGTTGTGGATACTCGTGATATAAAAAGGTCGCGAAGTCAAATAGACAAATGGCCGTCTCGAGAGCCTCATGAGAGTCCTTTTGAAAAAATCTACTGCATCACTATTCTCGTGAAGCGTTTACAAGGGATGCGGGAATCGCGCTATTTGCGGCTCTATAAGGTTAAACATAGACATGAGAGCGCAACATATGAGTGACGTGGGTTGCAGACATCCCGGGGAAACAACAAATTTCCACAAGTTGGGAATAATAAAATACGACAGCGCAGTAAAACGAAGCCGCATTTAAATTTTCATTTAAATACTATCTCCTATTCCACTTGTCAGAAAATTCACTATGCACTATTTCATAACTAAAAATATCGGAATATACTACGTCTTGGCGGCTGAAAAATCATCAAACATCATCATTTCTTCAGAATGTGGTGGTGGTTGTGGAACCACGTTTGATTCAAATCTATTAACATAAGTTTTTTACTTTGTGATCATATATATATATATATATATATATACATAATCATAAACACAGTAATCAAAAGGTCGGTTTAGTGGGTGATGCTAGAGTTCACCCAGTACTAAGCCCGACGGCGTGTGAAATTCACACATCAGGGTAGGGGGGCCAGTTCCTTTCCCTGTGCCAGTTATGGTTTCCCAGGAAGACCTGGAACCAGAAAAATCATATAGCTTGGGTGAAGCTGCAGGTGCCCAGAGTGCCTTGCCCGGAAATCGAACCCGGAACCCTCCGGTCAGCAGTCCAAAGCTCTACCCACTGGAATACCGCGACCCACCTTGATATATTTTGCGAGTGCACGTTCAAGAATTATATATATATATATATATATATATATATATATATATATATATGTGTGTGTGTGTGTGTGTGTGTGTGTGTGTGTGTGTGTGTGTGTGTGTGTGTGTGCACGTTCAAGAATTTCCATACTCAAAATAAAAGTTCGGTTTTCGTTAGTCTGCCCCTCATATATAAAGGTCCAGAGGTTAACATGTGTGCTCATTCATTATTTTACATATAGTATAAGGCGTGCGGAAAACTGCCTTACATTATATCTCACCTCAACATAATTAGTTTATAATCATTAAATCAGAATTAATAATTACGACCGAAAAATATTATGTATTCGCTTTAAGAGATTTATTCCTTTAACATATAAATATATATAATTAATAATGGCTAATCGCCTATGAAAAAGAAATTACTCTTCACCCTCTTAATTATAAATTTCAAAACACCTCTTAATATTCCCTCTCTAGGGAATGCAATAGAATGAACGGTGTAAACCGAAGTTGTGTACACATATGGAAGCTAACATGCCTCACGCACGCATGGTAAAAGGAGTGCTGCAATGACAAAAATATTTGGAGTCATACCAGCTCCCCTCGTATTTGCACCCAATGAGACAATTGCACACCACCCAGCTTTCTCAGCCGAGGGAAATGGGATCCTTGACGTACACGCTACTGTCCTGGAGCCGAGAATAATAAAGTGATGAAAATTTAACTCCCTCACCCTTTTCATCAGAAGCACGGAACCACAGTGGAACCTTATGAAACACGCGTTGATGCATGACTCAGGCCTTGCCATACATCACTCCCGCCCCCGGCCTGTCGTGTAACGGCTTCTCTTACCCCTCCCCACCCAACAATTCAAGGTTTTCACACAGGTAATTCCTTCCCTCTCTCTCTCTCTCTCTCTTCCACTCCTCTTCCCCAGTACTAGCCCCTCTTTTATCGAATTTAAAATCCTCTCCCAGGCGTGCAACGCTGGACTGACTTGGGTGGGAAGGGTGGCGATAATAAGGGAAAGAATGTGTATGAGAGTGTGTGCGTGTTTCTGTTTGTTTGTGCCCGAGCTCTCGCCGGGAGGGAATGGGGGACACGTTCAATAGCGCCGTGTGTGTGGGGGAGGGGTGGAGATGAGGAGGGGTAAGGCGAAATGCGTCAGCCAAGAGATGTATGACCTCTCCCTTCAGTTCCCAGCAAGTCGTGCGATGCGTGCACCCGTTCCCTCCGACGGCGTGTACACGGGGAAAATAATAGAGGCATTTAGGACGGCACGTATGTTGGTTGGCTGCATAGAAAGCTGAAGAAGCAAATTGTACTGAGCAAAAGATGTTTATATCCTTTCGCAGTGCCGCAGGTAATTTACGATGTTGCGTAATAGTTTTCATGGAATGCCTAAATTCTACACCAATGCGGCAATTCTCTCCGATAAAAACAGCAGCATTGGTCAAAACTGGCCTCAAATCTGGTGGCATTTTACTGCTGTCCTACTCTTCCACTCTTTTCTGCGTCCACGAAAGCTCATCCGTGGATAGAGGGTGGGGGAAAGGGGGCGAAGGATTAATGCCTCCCCAAGCGTATCTTGCACGTTATATGTCATTGCATTTCTGGGAGCGGCATTCCCGGTCATATTTTTCCGGGAAGTGCACAGAAGAGGGAGAGAGAGGTCCTTGATTCACTGCAGAGAGGTCAAAACGTTCAAGGCTTTAGCTCACAAGTATAAGGATATTTATACTCTTTCATTTACAAATTCAAATCCTTCGTCGTGCAGTATGTTATTTTTCTAAGGAAATGTTTCGGTGTCCCTTAGTTCAAGAAGAGAGCATATTTATTGCAGCCCCCAGAGATAGAAAGATTTTCTTATCGTCCTTTTTGTTAGCTGTTGCAATTTTTTTGAAACGTTGATAAAGTGCAAAGAGTCTTCCACGCTTGTTTATGCAGCTTATGGCAAAACTACGTTATTTGATGAATTTTTCATTTTTTTATCACTTTGGCCACATTCCATGCAGGCTTGAAAACCATATGAGTTTTTTTACAATAAGAATTAGATTTTGAAATTTTAGCTTCTACGTTACTTCAGTTCATTAACGTTTTCATTTCAAAATGGCATTTTTAGAATAATGACATGCGCGTAATAGTAATTCAAATTTATTCACTTGATATCATCATTTTTCAGCTTGATAATATTTATAAACAAATATTAACTGCTTCATATGCCTCAATATATACAATTTTTTAACTTATAATATTAAACAGTCCTATATACGAAGTAATTATAAGAAGTTATGTGAATGAATTACTATAGAAAAAGTATTACGGAAGTGGGTTTTTACGAGAAAAGCATTGTTTTCAGCCTCTTAATTCTGTTGGAAATCTCGATCTTAAATTATTCCTTAAAAGGAACACCAAGGCAATAAAACTTGCTTCAATTTCATATTAGACAATCTTTATTCTTCGAAGAGGAAAATGACACGGCGCCTCATTTGGATGCTCTCCAATATTCGTTCCAATATTGGAGCAAATGTTGTCTGACCAAAAACGCGACGGAATTTTGGCAAGGCTTCAAACGAGGACCCGATCTTTAACTTTAACGCCCTGAGAGACGACGCACCATAACTGAATGAATTTAATGGTGCATTAAAATATAAAATCCCTTCTAAAGGGGGTTTTCATATTATTAACATATCAATTAAGCTAGAAATGCACGAATGTGATGGCGAGAAGTTTAAATTCGGGTATAAATATGAAAATGGATCATCATTATTTTTTCCATTATGGCCAAGGTCGAGCCGTCGTAACGTCAGAACTACATATGCGAGTGTCCTTTCTTTGTTTTGTTTTATGTTTTATAAGTTGCATCTGCGTTTTCATATATTTGTGCGTGGCCGAAGAGCGTTCCATTTCGAAGAAATCTATACATACATACATATATATATATATATATATATATATATATATATATATATATATATATATATATATATATATATATATATACATATATACATACATATATACATACATATATACATACATATATACATACATATATACATACATATATACATACACATATACATACACATATACATACACATATACATACATACATATACATATATATACATATATATATATATATATATATATATATATATATATATATACACACACATACATACACATAGGTTCTTTGCTAAAATATCCTCCTTAGGCTTCATTTAATAATTTTAAGTGAGCCAATCAGATTATTTAGATGGATAACACGGCCGTCTGAAAGTTCTCCGGTCAAAAGTTCGGGTTCCGCTTAGAATTACGTAGAAGTTAGAATCATGAGCAAGAGATGTAAAGTTATGTAAATCATACAAATTTAGGATGTAATTTAGGAAGGCAGATAGTATGCAGAGCTAAATAATGAGTTAAGGTAACTTAAAGTGGCACATTTTTTTGTAAACTTTGTGAAGGTTTAGGAGCTAAGTAATATTTAGAGTCATGGTCCATCAAAAACTGAGCCTAAATCAGATGATTACAACTAATACCCACACAATCTATACAGAAACATCATTAAACCTTTTTATATCCGAGATTAATTACACTTAGGGTATCAGTTTTTATACTACAGAAACTTTAAATTTTCCTAAAATGGTGGAATCAGATTGCTCACTCTATACTGCCCGTCTAGGATACATTTTATATTGTAGTTTTGGTATATATGACTCTTATATACTTATAATTGTACAATATTGAATTTTCAGTGACTTTTACTGAGGATTTAGCTGTAAAATTAGAATTTTGGATAAAAGTGTTAAACCTCGAAATACATTCCGCTGTTGCAAAAACACTGATTTAACGTTTGACGATCCAACCAATTTAATCAGAAGAGGGCCCTTAGCTCATTAAATATTATGCATTAAGTTTTAATCTAACATATGAGATAAATTAAGTACTACAGGGATGTATGTCACATTGTTCACACGTTGCCTTGAAATGCTTTTTTGTGATTAGACAAATTTAAACGAGAAGTCGCAGTATATCCAGATTTAAAATACTAAGTGAAATAAAAAATCAGTACCTCAGCGGAGTCATCGTATTTTTGCAATAAATAATTATTGTAAAGCAGAAAATTGAATCAATGAATAATTCTAATTGCATGTAAATTTGTTTTAAAAATATTACTTCACTGAAATATGATCCCCAATTCAAGCAAATATATAATTAATCAGCCTAGAATAAATTCTCGTACATGCACATACACAACGATAAACATATATCCAATCGTCAGTTAGATAAATTTTAACATTTTAACTTCTTATTTTTCTAATCAAGACTATGTTTTTAACGCCAGGAATGCGTATACCTAGCATATTCAATCATGAATACAAAGGAAAATAATAGCAGGAAAACATTCGAATAAAAACTGTTTCACATATATGAGACGTTATCTTGGAGAAACATGTATTTAGAACGTTTTGGTACGAACGTACGTTTAATAGGCAGGTTTAACGAAATACAAATAGAAGCTATTCGAATCGTTATTATGACAACTTACGAGGTCTGTTCAAAAAGCATCGCGAATTTTGAATTTCGCGGGTTTAGTTTATTTGATTTTCGATTTTTTTGTAACGTTATGTTGATACATATGCCTCTCACTTATGCTGAAAAGTTTGGCCTTTTTGAATGCTCAATTAATTATGAATGAAAGGACGACGCTACGCTACGGTAGACGAGATAAAGACTGCATCGAAGGAGGAGCTGATCAAGATCAGAAAAAATGATTTTTTGAAGTGCTTCGAGGATTGGAAAAAACGTTGGTACAAGTGTATAATATCTAATGGGAATTACTTTGAAGGGGACAAAATAGATATTCATGAATAAATAAATAATTTTTTGCAAAAAATACAAAAGATGCATTACTTTTTAACAGACCTCGTACAATGCTAATAAAATCCGTAAGAGGTGATGTAATAGGCACACCTAATATTAAAAAAATTCTAAATACTTTAATCCCATTTTAACATTTTGGACAAGGTCGTAGGAGGAAAAAGAGTAGCGTAGGAATATGGTTAAAGGTTTATACTGATATAATGAATCATCTTTTAAGCCGTCAATGCTTTGCTACCAAAAGGGATGAAATAATAGAGGACTGTTTCGAAATAGCAAGCATTAACTACTTCAATCCCAAATGCAAAAATATCGCACATTTTCCACGCGGCTTAATGCATTAATATGTAAATACAGATTTTCTGAAACCATACCGTCCACATTCAGCCATCTGTTCTCACGCAAATTGAAGCATATTGTTGTGTGAACATATTCCATTTACATTCTTTATCGTTTTTCCACTCAATAACAACATTTTTTGCTTGATACCTTTAGCTTTTAGACCAGTCAATTTAACACATATGCCTTGATATTTATAAACACAACCCCGTCGGCGGTTTTCCGGATGGTATATTTTTTGTTGTTCTGATGGGTTTTTGCTTCAGGGTAAACCGAACTAAAATTGGGATTGATAAACTAAAAATACGCATTACCAGCAGAGTTATATGATAATCTTACCATTCAATGGCATGTAATTTGCATTAAAATGGAAGCAAAATTTTGATATTTTCATCGCGAATAGGTTTAAAAGCATTGAGATTTTTCAAGCTTAAAGAAATTAAAACCTACTAATATCCCCGCTTTTCCAAGTCATTATATCTATCCCGTCTAGTATCTATCCCGTCTAACACGTGAAGGTTAGTTACTAAGGAAATCAATGAAGATTAGCATGACTGAAATGAGTTTTCTAGTCTTCAGAAACATGTTTATAATTGAAAATATTGTTGATACTTCTGGAAATAAATTCATACCATTTTTCCAGGATCGTATTTAACAACAAAATGATGAGGTAAAATCATAATTAGTCGTATAATTGAAGGATAGGGCTAATATTATGCTAATACGATCATATTTGGCTTATCAGAAGCATATTGATGCATCTAAATTTACAAGAACCTTATGATAACTAATTGAAATACAATGCATGTAGGGGATAAAATTTCGTGAAAATAGCCTATCTGAAGGATGGGTATATAGTATAACTCAAACAGAACATACACTTTTATCATGCAACCCAAATACATGGTCGCCCAAACTTACCGGACAACTAAGGACGTCGTACATTCGAAAGAGTATAAATCTTTGTCCCATAAATATTGTTCTGGGGTCCAAATAATCGTATAAACATTCTTGGCTCGTAACTAAATGAAATTTTGAACGACTATTATTTCAGCTAAATTAATAAGGAGTTCATATAGATTCGGAATTACAATTCTATACAGTTAGAATGGACCTTTACAATGTTCACACAAGAGAATTATTCATAAGACTTCAAAAATTAAATGCGTTTAATTTCATAACACGGTCGAAGCATCTTATGAGATCATTCTATTGCTATGTTGAAGGTAATAGAATCATTTGCGACTTTGGACGAATTGTGCGAGATGACCATTTCTCATGGGAATATCAGCAGCAGTTCAGTAAAGACGTCGTTGCTCTCAAATATTTAGGGAAGAAACCAGTGGCGCAAGATCAATTTCCCAACTCCACAAACTCGGACCTACACTCGTAATCCGATTTCAATGATTGTATCGCTCGTTCAGGAGCACTTTCCGATCGCAGCTATGCATTCTGGGATAGGAGCGCTGCTCCATTAGTGAAGAGCTAAAAGAGCAAAGGTGAGAGGCGTATGCTCGTCGTTGCAACCCCGTCCCACCCCCCCCCTGTTCTTCCACGTCATGCGCCGCAACTCCCTCCACGTGACCTGTCCCACTTTCCAGGGCCGGAAATTCATGAATATTCCGCGACCTCCTGCCAATCCCATCCTCCCAAGCCGACTCCAGGGCCCATCTCCTCGCCTTCCTCTCTCGCCCCCACGCTACGTAAACGTGGATATTTGAAAGGGATTATAAGTACGGGCGCCCTGAAAATCTGCGCGTGAAAGATTGGGAGTAATGAAACTTCGCCAGTGTTTGCGAAAAAGTTCCAATTGGATTTAGACGTTTGAAACTCCGTTCAAAAATTATTTAGATTTAAATTTCAATTTTGATTAGGATCATGCAAAATGGCAGCGGAATATGTATTAATTTTGCAAACATTTTGGCAAGGCAAGAAAAAAGTATAAAAATGAAATACAAATACAAGAGAAAGAAAAAGATATCGGCATCAAATTTGAGTTTTTAATTTCCACATGGATACCTAAATTTGGAGTTAATATCTTCCTTATCTTTACTCCTAGAACAAAGTATATAAAGAATTAGCGGTCACATCTAACATGTTTCGCTATATTTTAGAGTTTTAAGTTATCACCCTTTTTAAACTTAGTATTAAATGTAAATATAAACCCATTGAGGACTATAGGTTAACAGGAAAGAGTCAATGATGGCTTAAATTATTCTCATAATCTTTTTATATCTATATGGGCTGTAAGAGTGTGAGAGAGTTGGCGTTAAGTGTGGGAACATTATTTTAATTTAAGGGAAACTAAAAATAGAAAGTTGTATAAGAATGTTGGAACTCACAATAATTTATTTTACAAAATATGCAAGCCATATTTTTAAATTTTCATGAACCTTCAAATGAATGAAACGTCATATCGGAAATATTATTATATTTAGTAGTACATCCTTCTGAAACATTTCAAATATTCGCAGATAATTAAATTAATAAGAAAAATAATTTTTTTATGCTAATATTTAGAATAATATTAGCTCAAATAATCTTTTATTCGAAGCAATTTATTCAATTCAAAGAAAACGAAAACATAGATAATTTGCAGTGAGGCGAGTTTGCATTTTTTTCCACCGTGCATCTAACTTATATTAATTCGATGCCTCTAGTCTCTCTATTCCCGGGATGTATCAATTAAGTTACATATTGTCGATAATTACTCTGGGTAATATAATTTAAACTTTTCAAGGAAATCTAGGCAACCCAACCTAACTAATCATTAACTCAATTTTTACTTAATGTCTTACTAAGTCTTACTTAATGAATAACAGAAACTTCATTTACGTTCATAAATAAATATAGACAGATAGATGCGCATAAAAGGCTCCTAATTAACTGCCGAAGATATTAGCTGTAATAAACTTATATTACCTACTGTGTTACCTTAATCAAATGAGCCGGAACAGTGATTTCTTCACTGGTGTCTCTGGTAAGATCCAACAGGCTTTAAAAAGAATATTTCAATCACCATAGCAAATATTCTTACCAGAGTGATAGTCAAACACGCATATTTATTCCACCCCATTCGTATTAATAATCGACTAATGAGTTCAATCACCGGAAAAACCGAAGCTGAATTTTGCGATTCTATCTACAAGTTTGTTACTTTAATTTAAAAACTTTCTGATGTTATTCACAAATAATTATGTAAAACCTGTAGGTAAAATATAATGGGTTTACTGTATGAGAATATTTTTGAAGAATACAGAAAATGTAAATATACTTTCAAGGACCTCGAAGGCTTATGAAATATTGACGATTATCTTTGCTTTATCCTTGAAACATGCCGGTATTTAACATACGCACTGACGAAATCAGTGTTCAGCATAAATAATTATCCGAATTTAATCGAAAGGAATTTTAAGAATGTAAGTCTGCCGAGTAGGTTTAATATCTCTTCAGAAATTGGAGACATTTTCAACTTCATGATTTTTCGTCTACGAAAGCATTAGGATGTTGGTACTGCCACGCGGTAACTTTATTAACATACATATGAATTATGCACAAACTTGACTGGCTGGACACTAAGGCTATTACTCGGTTACTCAATAGTTTTTTTGACAAAAATCAATCAGAGTCGAAGGAAAACAATCAATAATAAGCTGTAAATTGTTTTCAAGTCGGTAGTCAAGAAAATTTCTCTTAATCAGAATAATAGGCATTATTAATGATTGGTAACGTGTTATATACATTTCATTTTTTTGATATGAAGCGATATCTCGTAAGGTCTGAGGAAAATGTTAAGGAGACATACTTAGTCGTCCGTTCGTTCGTATTCTGCGTATATTTAGGCAATCGCTCCGAACGCAACCTGATTTATACTTGCCATAATTAGAACACCATACGCAGCAGCATTAAAACTGGGGAAAGCGTAGGTTGCACGTGACTCACCGCATTTTAGCCTGGTGTGCAACGATGTAGGAGTGACGCAGAGCAGCGCAATAATTACCTACGAGTCCAGAGAGCAAGGAGGCTTTTCAAGTCGAAGGAATTAAGCGGGAGACTCGCCTCCTCATTCCTAATCTCGAGACTGCTCCGTAGTTTAGCATGTCTTCTTGCTGGAATAGATTCACTTTTGATGCAGCAGTCAAGCAAAAATAAGTGGAGTAATATTACACTAATGATGGCGTTCCAACGACTCCTCCGAATGTGTCTAAGTGCTATCCAAAAAATTTTTATTTCTTTACGGTAAGGCGGTACACACGCGTTAGAATTTATGGTTGCCTATATTTAGAGTTACACTGATTTAAAGTAATTGGAAGCGAGTTTATGCAGCAGGATGAATGAAATTAGACTAAGATGTAAATGGCTACTTTAGTTTGTCCATAGCTAAATCCTTATTAGATAAATGAATATAAAGCACGAAGAAAGAATAAAAGATTAATGCGTTGTCACAAGAAAGAATAGACTATTATCTTCGGCTAATTTGCCTCGTCGGCTAATACTGTAGCATCATCTGAACTCCAACGCAAAGCCTTTGATCCTTTCTTTGTGCTTTTCTAATGGATTTGTACATAGTATCGGCCTCAACCATATCTCAAAACATATATAAGCTTCAATTTATGATTTTATCCAACCAATATTTCAGAATTTTGCAATGATTTTTTGTGATCGAAAGCTGTCAATACCACAGAGAGAAAGTGATATTCTTCAAGGTAATCAAAGTTTATTAAGTTTATTTTAATCTCTCCTTTGATAGCAAGATGAAATCTATCTAAGACTACACGCTTTCTTTGTGTCTCTAAAATCCGAGGAATCCATCATGTACATAATATTTTTATTTTTTATTCATTTATACACCCTGAAAGCCACCGCTAGGGTGTGTGGAAGAGGGTGAATACACACCACAATAATTTTACCGTAAAGAATAATTATTACGAAAATGTATTTATTCATTTGTTTTGTTTCGCCATGCGTTAAAATTTAAATTTCTCTCTTTAGACTCTCAGTTTTATTAAATTTCTATACTGACTTTATTTGCAGAAATATAAATGTATATGTGTATATATATATATATATATATATATATATATATATATATATATATATATATATATATATATATATATGGATATATATATATATATATATATCATTAGAAGTTTTCTTTTATCGCCAATAGCTCTGAAACTCGCAAATCTAGTTCTGTCTTGTCAAATTCAACCTTCTCTATTTTTTAAGAATCTTCAACAGTCGTTTCACAGTCACGACTAATTCCGTCTTGTAAAAAAAATAACGCGTTTAAGTAGTATTACTATCTTTATATCTAAAAGACCGCATTGCCACGGAGATTGATTTCTATTTAATAAATAAAATATTTTCTCGCGTTAGGGATTCAGAACTATCAAAAAACTTATTCAAAGAGATGTATACATTTTCAAAAAAATATAACGAGGTTAAGAAAATGCTGTTACATATCAATTTGTCCCTTGTAAGAATATTGTGAAGGTATTAATTTGACAGCAAATAGTAAATTTAGAATAAAAAGCCTTCTGATAGATACTGCCTAAAATTTCCCGAAATTTAATCGTCATGCAAAAAAGGTACGTATAACAATTTAGTACGTACGTATCCCGATTTTCCAAATTAGATATTACTTGTGAATCCTTTTAGCCCTGTTTAATTCTCTATTCTTCAACTCACTAAATGGCGTTGTGCTGTCTACATTCGTCCTTTGTTTCCGCGCGCTTACGCACAGTCAGTTTTCCTTCTGAGGATGATTGCAAATATTTGCAAAATTCTCGATAATTTCAAAATTTCGGGGAATAATATTAAGAATTTTAATTCAGCATTTTTTATTTGAAGCTTGGAAAAAATTGCGGAAGAAACTCGAAAAATACTGACGAAAGCATTACGTCCTAGGGTCATGACGAAAACATGTCTCTCTAACGTTGGTTTCAGCATCTCTGAAGTGAATGAGCATCAAGAACTGACAGGGAATTTTAAAACGGTCACTCTCTGAGCATCATAAGATCATGTAACGCAGCCGAAAATCGCGAAAGTGTCAAGGGCGTTTTTTAAGGGCAAAAATATTTTATAAAACTTGCCAACATGTTTTTTAGGAAATTCTCTAGATTTGTTGTACTAATTTTTGAGCGAGAGAGTTTGTGGAAACAATACCATCGAATCATTGGAATCCTGCATAGAATTCAGAAAGGTGGTTAGTAATGTTTATCATTCCTTCCAATGGTCATTACTGGTGACGTCAGTTGGGATCATGTTTACGATCCGGAAATAAAACATCGCCTCCTGGGGGAAGTGTCCGCCTCTGCTCCGGCCAAAGTAGGCTCAACAGGTCAAGCGCAATGTGAGGTCAATTCTCATGGTATCTTTGGCATCGGTTTGATTGCCTATAAAGAATTCGTTCCCCCTGGGAGGATCGTCAAGGCATCTTCTCTTCTTCAATCCCCCTATTTGTCTGATTTAGCCTCTTGTGACTTCTCCCCTTTCCTCAAAGTGATAAGTTGAAGGGAAGAGTAATTGGTTCAGGAGATCCAAAATGAGTTGTTATTGAACAAGCCGAAAAAGATGAACTTCCAGGACGCCTTCTCATAATGGCAAAAACGATCGATGCGCACTTTCCCAATGCAGCTATTTCCGACGGGACGTTGGTGACTACGACGAACATCTGTGCCTGTTTCTTTTGTGAACAAATTTCGAAAACTTTTGGGAAGCACCTGGCGCGTAAAAGAAAAGAGGTGTGCGAATCCTAAAAAGATAGGGATCTTATGTTCGAAGGAAAACTTTTTCAACTCTTCGAGTTAACAGTTTAATGGAAAAAATAGAATTAAAGAATGAGACATTTGGAAATATTTGGGTTAAGGATATTTGGATTAAGGAAATATTTGCCGTTAAGCCGAGTCACAAAAACGGTTAAAATATTAAATACGGTAGAGCAAATAAATGGGTAAAATACGTTTACTTCATGAATGTACATACATTTGTGAACCCTATATTTTGGGTGAAGAGTTTTCCTGCAGCCTGACCATAATTTGACTCTCTTTTAACACGAATTAAGTGTTAGAGTTAAGAATTAGACGACATTTCACATCCTATAAAGCTTGAATTCCAGCTTTTTAGATTTTCATAATGTTGAAAATATGAATTCAAGAAATCATGGCAACCATAATTAAGGATCCAATGACGCATTGCCCCATCAACAAAATATTGTTTTGAAATCAAAATAATAAATGACTGATAGTATTTTCACTTACGCTATATTCTTGCAAAAACGAAATAATTATTTTCCATAGTGTACGTTAACCTACAATGATCGATAAGTTATATCTAAATGTTTGATGGGATTTCGGTATTTACCAAGAAATATTTTCTAGCAATTTTATACGAATGGATTCTATGGACCCCATTACTACGCGCATACTTGTAAATAGAAACAGTCCTGCGCTGGGAATTATATAAATTCCAGAGGATAGAGGAAGTTAATAAAAAATATAAGATAGAAATAATGGAATGTCGTACAACAGGAGAATCAGCGAAAGCAAATAGATGGCTTGAGTAAAGGACTCTATACACTAATCAATATATTGATTGAAACTATTGTAAGGAAGGAATGAACTTGTGGATTAAATAGAAAGGATGAAAATGCAACAATTTCAGAGTGTAAAAATCATTCGCCTTGACTGGGATTCGAACCCAGATCCCTCAATATCCGGTCGAGTTTAAGAGAACACCTTAGAGCTTAAGTGGCTAAAGCACTCGACCGGATATTGAGGGATCTGGGTTCGAATCCCAGTCAAGGCGAATGATTTTTACACTCTGAAATTGTTGCATTGAAATGCACATTAGCGGATGACTCCGTTAAAAGTTACTGTTGCGGCATCTCCCGCAGTTTCTTTGGAATTTGGGAAAGGATGAACTTAAAGGTAAATTACACGGAAAAAACTTCATCGATACCTAATTCGATACATTAAACAGATCGTGTCAGACATGATAGCAAAGAGAAACCACGACACGATGACTTTGCCAGATAGGAAAATCACCTAAAGAGCCATGGTAAATCAAGACTCTGGTTAATTACAACACTTAAGATTATGATAAAATATTAACAGGCTTCAACAAGTATGATTTTTCTGCACAAATTATACTTAAAACTATTAAGTGGAGTTTAGAATCCACAGAACCAGAACTTACAAGAAATAAATTACCCAATCGTTACTTCACATAATTTTTAATGTGAAAACCAACTGCTATATCCAAAAGGCGTGACTGAAATTCCTTGAGCAAACATTTTATGCTAAATACAACCGAGGTATTTTCTAAATCGCAGGATGTTAATTGTGCTCACTTCTATAGGATATTCCATAGAAACTGCGGGAGATACCGCAACAGTAACTTTTAACGGAGTAATCCGCTAATGTGCAATTCAATGCAACATTTTCAGAGTGTAAAAATCATTCGCCTTGACTGGGATTCGAACCCAGATTCCTCAATACCCGGTCGAATGCTTTAGCCATATAGGATAGTTTCTATACGATAGTTTAGGCAAGAAAACAACCATGATATTTAGGAATGAACCGCAAGAAACTTACCCCAGATAAAAAGTAGAAAGCGTAGTCAGATTAATACAAATGAAGGTTTGACTCTATTTGGCGATGGAACAGGCACACCGAGGGAGTTAAAGGCCAATATCGTTTTCAATCTCTCACCCAATCTCTTTTGAAACCGCCAGCAATTTGAGCTGACGTCATTCTTAATCTAGATTAAATCGAAAGAATTTAGGATGTTGACGTTTCCGTCCTCTCCACGAAGAAGAGGAAAATTTTATATTAATCTCAATTCCTGAGCTTTCCATCGTCATTCCTTCTCTACACAGCCATAATTGATTGAAGACGAACCTAAATTCTTTTCTACCTGTGGACAAATACGCACTATATTCAGGAATAATTGACATTGAATCATAATTTATAATATACGTGTAAGGTTAAATAAATGTCTTTTATATTTGTAGGCCTTTCAATTTCATTTGAGGTAGTTACAAATTTACATTAGGTGTTAAAGGTTTCAAGACATTGCGAAATATATGTACGCATATTAAGGAAAATAATGTTTTTTGAATAACGCCGTAAAGGTTTGGCAAGATAATATTCCCAACTGCCGCTGTTGAGATACTTCAGTCGTGCGCATGTTCCAAGATTTATTCGTTCACGTCCCTCTTGGTAACGCAACCCTCTTCAGTGAAGAAGTTAACAGCAAAAAAGGCTAACTGAAGTTAACATAAATCCATTTAATGAAAATCGGACGTGAGTGCACCATTCTATTCTTTTCTTGGCATGGTCACAAAAATTATAAGTATCTAAAATTCAAGAAAATACTTTTACAATTACTGAGCTATTTCCTGGACAGAATATTTCGTATCCCTTTTAACGTACACCTAATCTTAACTTAATTTGCAATTTATATACATTTTTTTAATCTACTGGTTCCCCATAGGGACTACTAATCAAAAGAATCCTGTGTTGCCTCTTTTGCCACTTTATTAGAATTAACGACGCATCACATTAAATACTTTTTCCATTCCATTTTTATTAATGAATGGGCATTAAAAACACCGAGCAGCGCAATGTTGTGTTGGGGTAAAATGTTTTGTTTAGGGAAAAGAATCATAATAGAAACTGAAACAAAGAATTCGAGGATGAATTCATAAGTGTATTTATTCATGTAAATTACATTTTAAAATTAACAAAAATATAAATTTTATATGAAAAAAAAGTAGTCATAATATCAGATAAATGCATAACAACTTTGGCAGAAAGAAAACCAAATTTCATTGCGTTTACCTATGAATACAATGTTCTCCCGACTCTGAGAACTCCAACTTTTGATTAAAATAATTTTCATTTTATTTAATTGGTTTTTCAGAATTTACCCATACACATAAACCTTCTTTTTGTTGTCTGCTGTGAAATCACAGTATCTAACATGTTTTTCACTCGGAATATTAAACTGGGCTATTATATGAGGATATAAAAAAGAAGTTAACTCATTCGTTAGGAATTCATTTTACGTCTCTCAGAAGAGATTCATTCCACATTAATTGAAACAATAAGTTGAAACCTTTAATTTCAACCTATTAATAAAAAATAACAATACATCAAGCTATAAACAACCAAGCCATGCACTCAGCATGTGATAGATAGATCTTAATAATATGCCGGGAAATGAGAGCTTTCAATATTAATTGATGCATATTAACCTTGCGTAATGAAGGCAAAATACTGCATTATGAAAGCCTTAGCAATGCAGCGAGCTCAGAAATGGAGTACAGTGATTGAGTGAGCATATTGCGCGTTTTGGTACATGTCGCTATTTTCACGTGCAAAATTGCGGTATGAGAAGTATTCCTATTGTATTTGTGAGATATATTATCACATCCCCATGCCCTAAAGCCATACCTCTATCAAAATAACCGCCCATCGCATATGGGGCGAAGGACGAAAGCTCTCAACTTCTCCCTTAATATTACTACTATCGTTTAACAAAGCAAATAACAGATTCATTGGAGGCCGAAAACCTTTTATTTTTAGATGGTTTCATAATGATTAGAATACGTGTGATTAAATAGGAAAACAAATGGTAGACTCATCAATTTTATGAAGCTAAAGCTTAAACTAATTGAACGTCGACAATATTCACCAACTTTATAGCTACGGCACCTCCGTCGTTGGTTTACAGCTGCAATCTGAGGGAGATATCAGCCGAGAAATCATTTGAGGTTGATTCCAAGTAGTTTTCAACTTCCGCCTCAGGCAATTTCCTTAGTGTAACAGAATGATATCGACTGGTAGCCCATAAAGTGGAGGGTGGGTTCGAGAGACGTGGTAGTCAAGTGAGTAGAGCACTGAGTTATGGTCGGAGTTCGATTCAGGGGACCCTTCTGTTAACCTTCAGCTTCACCCAATTTTTTGGTTGCCAGAGAGTACCGGAAAAGCATAGACGGCATAGAAACAAGAGCTCGCCACCCTTCCGCGATAAGTGAATTTCATACGGTAATATACTTAGTACTGGGTGAGCTAGACGCTCACCTAATAAACTAATATTGGGGTTATAAACTGTTGTTAAGACAACTCATGAAGGAATGAGTGTATATGGAATTAAAGAGGAAATAATAAAATGAACACGTAAGCTTTAAAATGTCGCAAACTAAATACGTCTATGGATTAACTGTTAAAACCATCGACATCCAGAATGATAAATGATCAAAAACAATAATGGTATTTTCGTTATACGATTGTAGGTTATCTTATAATCTATTTACAGACAATTCAAAGTGATGCGCAATTTTGTATTACCAACGACTCAGATTAAATTATAAACACTCCTCTATGAAATTAAATCAAAAAATGAGAGCAAGAGATACGGTATAAGCATTAATCAACCGTAAGTGCCTTTTTAAAATAATTATGAGATTCCATGCATGACTCTAAGTCATTTTGAATGTTTTGAACTTCACTTTTTCCTTAAATCTTTTCAAGCACATAAATAGTGTCAAATGAATATTGAAATATTATTTTTAATTTAAATATTATTGAAAATATTTAAAAACCCGAATATTCAAATCCTTATCAAAGACAGAAATGAATTTTAATTATAAATGCAGCTCTAGCCCCTTTTTTCCCTAAATGCATAGAAATCTTATTTAGAAACAACTCCTCGTGAACTAAGCTTTAATCCAGCTCTTTTTGCAGAAAATGGCATACATGCCGAATTAGAAGCTTTTGTCCTCGTGGGTCGCACAATCATTTAACAGATAATGTATTCCCCATGGTGCACATATGCGCGCATGGTCTATTATATTATATATTACATTTAATCTTCAAATAATATTTAATGATATAGCCGAATAAATTACTCCCGCAAACATTCTGTAAAGGTTTTTTAGGCTTACAATGTTTTTATAGACACGCTATTACTGCATGCACTATTATGACGGATTATAAAAAATTAAACGTTTATTCCAAGCTTTCATCTCCCTTGGACGATGCTACCTACGTTACAATTCACCTCACCTCCTAAGCTTATTACGGGGTTCTACTTAACGCATTCATGGTCGGAGGATTTAGTTCACGGCGGTTTGATTTGGCGTTCGCGGTAAACATCACGCACATACCAAAGTTACGGCTCCATAAATCTAAATTAAGTCCTAGGCCTGGACATGGTAGCTGTGATGTAGTGCATTTAAACGCCTTTTTATACCTATGTATTCATTGGTGGCATATATACATGCATTTACATAGCCATATTATCAAAAAACATATGCGACAAAGGAATAATTACTCATTTTAACATAGATCCCAATATTAAATTTTCAAAAGGCCATGCATTAACTATGGTTAATGAAGTGACTTAGCGTAGTTTGATGATGCTTACATTACCTTAATCCATCGTGTAACCATACGTGACCTAATTCCAAAAGCTGAGGGTAATCACCGTTGCCGGATGGGTAATACGAGATAATTGAGCTTGTTGTTTTTCATACCAACTATAGTGCATTGATTCGTAAATGACATTTTCTTGGGCACATTCTTACCAATGATAGAAGAAAATTAGAAGAGAAAGGCTGTCTACAATTGGAGACAGTGAATCCCCGTATAGGTATTTCCTTATTCTTCTGAAATTGAAAAATTATCAATCGAACGCAAAGTCTTTCCCATATTACATTTTGAGCCTGCGATAGAAAGCAATTGAGAAATTTGAATTTGCAATTGAAAATGTGAAGTTGTATAGTGAATTATTTATACGAAGGACAAGGAGTTTGCATGAAACGAATCACATTCCCCTCTTGATTGAAAACAAATAGGGTCGAACATCACCACGTGTAGGGATATTCCATGTTAAATATTTCATCCGTGTAGGAAACACTGAGGAAATATCGGAAAGCAGTCCATGCTTTTGCGTTGACGGTTACTCACAAGAGCTATAACAGTTTTGGAGAATAAAGGGTGCCCTCAGCTGTGGTCGACTGAAGGAATGGCAGGGAGACGAGATATGCTGTAGGGTGAGAGAGGAAAGGAAACAACAGCCCGAGATCCGCTTTCGGAAGAGAGGAAAAACCAAATAAAAGGAGGAACTCTCTGAGGAGAAGGAAGACCGAGGATGAGCGAGAGAGGAGATTGGGGAGTCCGGTGGCGGTAGGGAGTCTCGGGAGGAAAGGTGGACCGTGTCGAACTGAAAGTAAAATTCCGAATCGTAAGAAATGGAAACCAGAGCCAGTTGCGTGTGGGTGCGAGGGGTAATGCGGGGTGCGTCTCAGGGAGTGACAAATGGGTGGCCGGACTGAAGGCGACATGGTATGCTGCAGCTGATGGGGGAGGAAAAAGTTCTTGTGAGGAGAAAAAAGGCGAAGAGGTTTAACGTTGGGGGAGGAGTGGGGACGAGGGATGGAGAACGTCAAGTGAAAAAAGAAAACCTCGAATCGTGTATGGGTGGCGGAAATAAATTCGAGCGGTCGAAGGAACGGACATCGGACAGAGAAAAATAATAACAGCAGGGAGACGGAAAATATAATACAAAGTCAGCGATTGCCACGTGACGCGTGTTGTTGCAAAATGAAATGCAAAAAACCGCACAAGCCTCAAACGAAACATGCTTTCAACTTGCCCCTTTAACAAGCTAAGGAGTGAATGAACAATCCATAGGGGTAGTCGTTATGTTCGTTCAAGATTTTCATGAAATAATAATAAAAGCACATTCTTAGAGATATTGGAATTATTTCTCAAGGCAATCACACTCATTCATCAATATTGGCTACTTTAAAAATTCAAGCCTAAATTTTAACATGCTTTTGAACTAGAAATTTGCATCGAGATTGGGTTCAATTATTGGATTTCACTGCATTTTATTGCTAGTGGTTCTAATTTTATATCTCTACAGTTAATATTTCGCGGTTTATGACCATTATTTTTGTAAATCATGTGACTGAATTCCTACGGTCGAATCATTTTTACAATTCCAATAATAAACACTGAATTGATAGCAAGGGAATAAAATCAAATAATGGTTAACCTGAAATGAAATGAGGTTTGGTAACTGTATACGTAAAATGCACTAAATTTTGGCTGAACTTTTATACCTGCAGAAACTGACAGTTTTCAAAAATTAATTCCAATACCTAATCAATTATCAAACACTTAGTATTTTCAGTTCTTAGTAGTAATAGTTAATGTCACTCATACGATCTTTTTAATGCGTGAAAGTTCACTTTGCAATTATTCTTTCCAAGGTCCTTTCTTCAAATTTATCTTTCCCTATACCCACACACAACTGACCACCCACGAATTTTGGCTGTCTCAATGAAGCATACGATTTCCAATTCTTTATCTCCAGAATTTCATTGATTATACAGAGCATGCCGTCACATTTATATGGTAGATATATCTTAAGATCGTATTTGATGTGGATATTTTACAAGGAATAAAACTATTTTTATTCAAATTAACACTCTTTTGGCTTCAGATTTTTGAAAGAACTTTTCTTTTTTAACGTTAACGAAGTATTATTAATAAATATAAATGAAGTGCTGGCAAAACTTGACAACTTTTCCGCACAACATTTTTCGTTATTTTCTAACGACCATATTAAATACTAAATACTGACTACCGAATCATAAACTGAACTATTATTGCAAATTTATTTCGAAAAATTGAATACCCAACTTGAGACGGCAATTAAAATTTCGATGCACGTTCAAGCTTAAAATAAATTTCCGATTTTGAAATTTTCGATCTTTTTTCATTTACTACGCAGTGTAAAAATCATTAAATGAATCAGCATTAGCATCACGATGATATGCGGAGTCTTGCTTACACTCAATCAGTTTCAACGGCCTTGTTTCATCCGAGGATTCAACATTGATCGATAAGGATTAGCGAAATGTGGAGCACGAGAGTTTTTTGCTTCTGCAAACTCGTCCCAATTGTTTCTTCTGTTTTTTTTAAATCCATCATTACCCTTTCTCTTTTTCTATTACTGGACTTCTCCTACCAACCCTAGCGCTTGGCTCCATGCCTCCCTCTCTATATCCTTCTCTTTCCCCCTCCAGTCCGCCCACAAACCCCAGTCTTCCCTCCTACCCTCGAGCATATGCTCCGAATCGGGATACGCAATTTTCCGCCACAGGTCTCTCGCATCATCCGAGCCTTCGTCGATGCCTCCTTCAACCACCCCTCTTCCTTCCTCTCTTCCCTTTAAGTGCTCTCCCCACCCTTTGTATATCTTCCACCCTCCAGAGCCCCTTAAACCGCTATCCATCACCTGTCTCAAGCTATATTGTTGTAGATTCACATGCCGACAAGACTGACGGTGATGATTGATGTTCTTCACGAAGTTTGCACCAAGTCCAGTTCAGTTTGTTATTTCGGGGTGAAGGTATATTTTTCTCTGGAAAACACTCCGTTAACTGATCATCTGTGAACACATTAACGCATCCCCATTGGCGTAAACGAGGGCAAAACTTATTCCCGTATGAGGAGCGTACAAAAATATGAGCCTCAGATTTGTGCTCGTGAAATAGATATGTGATAAGGAATTGAGCGAAAATCACAGATAAGATCATAAGGTAGCAAGGTTAATTTAATATCTTTTTACGATATGAAATAGGCAATTTTGTTAGTTTCAGTTCGTAATACACCAATGGTTAGATAAACAACAGGAAGTACATAAATTGGTAGTCATTTATATCAGATGTCAATATTTTAGTATTCCCTTGATTAAATATTATAATGCATTTGAAAGATAAACATTAGGTTATTGATCTATTTCACGTGAAATACTGACAGTTCTGCAAGTTGAAGTTTAAATATATATTTAATTTTAACATTAAAAAGGATAAAAATTTGGAGAAATGATTGAACGTTTTGGATCCGCGATAACCAAGTACACATTTATTTTCTCATCTTGTTTATGTTACACGAATGAAATTTCTAGGGTTGTGACATCAGAAAAATTAATGCTCGCAGTCACATATATAGTGTCAGTACAAGTTGCTTTAAAGCCGTGTGCAAGAAGCTTAATAACGTTCAGCAGGGTAGAGGTCGAACAAAAAAGGGACTAAAGTGAAAATCTAAGTTTTTATCTCTGCTGATGGGGTCTTGTGTGTCCTATTTTATCTTCTCCTTAGCACATGGAAAAAATCTTCAATCAACCTGTAGTTTTAGATTTTTTCATAATTTTCAATTGTGGCCAGGGTTAGGGCCAGGTTAGCCGGCATATGGAACCCATGCCTTATGCAAAGTTGTCCCAATTGTTATGCAAGATTCTTATGAATCTAGCTCAATCAATCCAGTAACAACGATTTTTCTTTCTCCGTAACGATAAACTAAACGCATACATGCATGAAAAATTGATAAATCTAGCCACTCGGCACTTGGTCAGCGCCGTCTAAGCAAATGTCTACAATTAAACTTGTAGTCCAGATATACTGTTATATACGATGTAAATTTATTTGCATGCAGACCAAATATATGCTTTGAAAATCTTTTCTGAATATGTTTGATGTTAATCATTCTCACTCTTTGCCTCTGTCTCCCATGGTAATTGGGGGTTTCCAAAGGTGGGGTCTTCTCCTTTGAGTGCCGTAAAAAGCCATTAAAATTTTTATTGTCAACATCAATATTAACTTAATTTTATTAAATATTTACAAATAGATCAATTCTAGAGAATGAATCAATATTTTCCGCTGTCATATTCTGGAAAAAAGAAATATGTTTACATTAAATGTCTTTTTTTGCAGAAAAAGCTCATTTCACATATTAATGCAAGGCAGATTCCACGATTTAATTACTTTTTACATGTTTAGATGTAAAATTATTATTGAACGCATAATTCTCGAAAATTTCTCTCATTCTTTCGCTCGGAAAAATCGTACTCGATGACTATAGCATTAAGTTCTTTTGAAACCATGGAGGCGGTCATCCATGGCGCAGCGTCTCAGATCACATACAAAGCAAGCGGTAATAATACCCAGCCTTATCTAGCACCAGTCGTGGTTTCTGACTCCCCTCCGCCCATCCCTGGGAAATGAAAGATCGCTCAGGAAAAAAATTTACACCCGTCAAAGGAGGGAGCAGGGATTAGATGAATAAAACGAAGTTTTCATAAAAGCCACTAGCCAGAAGTTCTCGCGAAAGTGATTGATAGTAAACTGTTGCAGTGCCTTGACCCTCCTTCTCTTCTCAGAATAGATGGGATGCAACACATTATGAGGAGAGAGGGAGAGAGGAAGAGGAAGCAGCGGGTGCTTTACAACTCCTCGAGTGCGAGATGGCTCGGACGGGGGTCGTCGATCCGGAGGTGGTGTGGCGCACGGACGGCATGGCGAAGAGTGGGGCGTTTCGAGTTTCCATCCCAGAGTGAAAGGGGGGGGGAGACCATTTCCCCAGTAGCGCGTTTAACCTGTTACATATGCATGAAGGTGACGAAGGATGGTAGAGGCGGATCTGAGGTTGGAAGGGTGGCGGAGGAGAACGAGCCTAAGGGGGGCGTGGAGGAACGGACGCTCGAAGGGATAGCTGAGGCACCCAACGCGAGGGTCAACCCGAGCGAGAGGGATATCCAGCCAACATCCAACATTCAATCATTGTGCCCATAGATCCCGACGAGTGGGAAGAAGAATCGGAGAAAAGGCTTAATAGTGTGAAAAGCTTAATAGTGAAAAGGCTTCCTCAGCGAGAAATGGTGGAGAGGGTTCACGGTCAAGTGGCCAAAGATCACTCTGTCCAGCATCCTCCCGATGGACCGAATTTTCGAAAGCATTGTTCTAGAAGTCACTAGCATCCCAAAATACCACCAACGGCAGTTAGCAACCCGAAATTTGGTTTGATGGATAACGGTATAGCTCACTTTCGTTATTAGCCATATAGTGTTTGGATATTCAATTTAACGTTCCGCTTCCTGGGCCTCTTGTGGTTTTCTAGAAAGATCCGATGCCAGAAATGCCACAAAACTTGGGTAAACTTGGAGGCGTCCAGGGACACCAATCGGATTTGGATCCAGGCCCTTTGTTCAGTAGCTGAACTTTCTACTTATCACGAATTAAAGTCCAGACGTGAAGTTTGAACGTGAATTCGAATGTCTTTGCATTAATTATTTTTTTTTATTTTTAAAGGAAAACGAAATTCTAACAAATTAATATGTGATTGATTCCTCCTAGTAGGCAACCTATCCAAACCACTAATAAACTGAATGTTCAATAATGAATTTTTTCGAAATATTATTGCAAAATGAAATAAAATTCCCGGAGAGGTCTCACGAAAGATGGTGGGAGAGAAAAATGAAAACTAACTCGTACGTTTGAAGAAGCAAACTCTTAACCAAGTCCGGCAAGAACGGAAGAATTCCGAACCAGAGCATATGCGGACAACGAAAGAAGAAATGTGAAAGGGGATGTTTACTGTTTCAGCGTGGAATAAATATAAGAAATAAGGGAAAGCGACTTGAAATGAGGTAACACAACAGTGGTACGAGTAACCGCATCACACTTTGAGAAAAATCAATTGGCAAAATATGTTGCCGATATCAACTGTTTCTGCAAATTTATAGCCAGCTTCTTGTCGCAATCATTCTCAGTTATTTACGAAGATACTCTTCTTCCTAGGTAGAAAACATTGAGCAAAGGTATTATAATAAGATGTTCTTCATCATTTAAATCTAAATTTCATATATACGGTCCTTGAATTCATGAAATTAATCATAAAAATTATATTCGAACGATATTTTTTAACATTCCGATGGTAATTTGGGACGCTGACACAGACACATGCATGAACTAGTATTTTCTTCTGTCATCCATTTGAACAACTTTCTTCATTTCCCTATCAGCATAAAATATATCAAGTATCTGGATTTGAAAAAATTATCGTGTGTGCCTTTATTAACCAAAGACGTTGAAGAAATGCCCGTCAATCGGCCAATTTAGTACGGTCTTGGGGGATGGGAAGGCGAAATTGGTTGCAATGAGCTGGATAGAGGTGGAGGGCGGGATAGTCAGAAGATGAAAAGCTCTGAGAGATGCATGATCCTCTTTCAAAGCGGAAATCCGAGAGCTTTAATTAACGACGATCGCGATGGCTGCAAAATACGGGTCCCTGTGTGTGTGTGCGTGCGTGAATGGAGGGAAAATAGACCAAAGAGCGCGCTTATTTTGAGTCTTGATGGGACCTGTGATTAGGCGGGAGTTTCATTGCTAAGTCAGGGTGGATTTGTGCGATAAAAGAGATGTATTCTCGTGAAGGAGGGGACGCTTTAAGACCTCATGAAAACCCTTTCAGCGAAGAAGCCACAGGACGTCGATAAAGGCATTTATACGCCCACACAAGCACCCGAGTAATTCAAGTACCTTTTCTCATCACTGTGAAGAATATTTGAGGAAGTTCACGGAAGAGGTAAAACAAGTTATATTAGCAAAACTTACAAAATTTATAAATGATGCTTAACATTTATATTCACAATCGCATCTTCCCTAGCGTATGGAAATATCTAGTGAAATATTCCAAAGGTGTCTTGAAGTTTAGCGTTTACTTAAAAAGACTGAATGATACCAGGCTATCGAAATTGGAATAGTAGTTAATGAGAGGAATTGATGTCACTATTTTAAACTTTGAATAGTTTTTGGAAAAACGTAACAATGAAAAATGGAATTAAGCTATGATATTATGCAAATAATTGATTTGTAAATTATCCGAATGGAATTAAACATTCGTAGCATTTATGCCTGAAATTTGAAATGCTGTTTCCATAAAGGATCACGCAAAAATATTGTCATACTTCTAAACTCGTGAATTACGGTTATTTGGTTACTCATTTGGCCATATTATAATTAATTCTCCGAGAAAACAGAAATTCATTACAAGCTACTAATTTACTGCTTCATAATGGCTATTTTCATTAAAATTGCCAATTATACGAATTTATTCGGCATACGATTGAGAATCAATTGAAATACATTCTAATGACAAGGATGATAAAGAGCAATTAGTTTCATTAAATAAATAAACTCGGTAATGTTAGCCAGTGATGATGAATTTTTACAAGTAGCGCCTTAAACCATGGAATACAGTGATTATTTTCTTCAATTTATGCTGAGAATGAAAGAAAAAAGTTGTCCGTAAGCCTCTATTCAATACTCATTTTCTAAAAAAAGGGAATTTTATGTCAATATCATTTGGCTCTATGAAAATCTGCTTTGAGATGTTTAGTCATTACCCAAAATCGAGTACAATTGGACTCGTTTTCAAAGGCAATTATGAGCTATCTTTTGACAAGAACTCTTAAGGTACTCAATCTTAATCCAACTTTCTGGAAGCACGATAAATATTTCATTACAAACCACTCGACTCAAGCGTGCACTAGATCTCGTTCCGACGGCATGGGAGAGAAGACGGGATTTTAAACACACCGTGTCCGGGACAAACTTTGAATTTAAATATTGACATCCCCAACTCCCAAACCGTATAAACTCGTCGCAAGAAAGACAAAAAGAGACAAAAAGGGTGGACTGCGAAAGCAAGCCCCAATGAGAGAGCCGGAGGAAGGGCCTTGGAGCGGATCTCGCCGTATTCCCGCCTTCCCCCGATCCTCCGACGCGCCTGGCATCACTCTCCAAGGAGAGAGGGAGAGAGACAGCCCTGTTGATTTTTCAAGGGGATCGGAACGTCGGAAGCCGGAGAGAGAAGAAGAGAGTGGCCAAGGGAGGGTCGAGTAATGAAAAATTATGCACGGAACGCCCACGCCCTCGAAAGGAGTGGAGAAGCGTGAGACGAGAGGGACGACCTAGGGGGGTTGGAGAAGACCGTGGGAGGGTGAGGAGAGATTGAGGGAGGGCTTATATCGGGGGGGGGGGGGTTGGGGGGGTTCTCACATAAGTGCCGTCAACGGCGACGTCCCCGAAATAAGTGACTGGGATTCTCTTAATTATCCTATACCCCCCGGGGGCGGGGAACGATCTTATATTGTTATGGATTAAGGACGATCGAGAGGGTAAGAAAAAAATAGGACGTAAGAGTGGCAGCTTGAATCACCAAAACAAAGCCGAGAAAGGAAAGATATAAAGAGAGTTAAGGCAAATATTTATGGAATGAACGATGTCATCAACGCGCAAGAAATTTAATATTTGCCAAGGGTTATTATTTCCGCCAAGGGAATATTTTCAAGCAATTATTGCTTTTTGATGGCGTGTTTTTGCTAAATTATTCTTGATGGTCCTTCATCAATTTTACGAGATTTTTTTTTCGTCATTTTAAATTTTAATTAACAGCTTTCCAGTACGTCATAGAGAGTAAAGATAATCTATGATAGAGTACCTGTTGTACACTCATAATAACGGATTTTTTTCCTAACCGGAGACCGTAAGCGTATACTCATTATTCAAGCATGTTCAACGAAAATCCTTTCTCATTCGCCTTAAGTGATATTTTTCAGAGACATATACAGTCAATTTTAGTTATTTTTTTAATTTTACCTTAAGTTAACTTAAAAATCCTTACAGTTAGAGAGGCAGTAAATTTTTTATTTTGACAATATATAATATTGTACCTTAGAAATTGAGTTAAATAAAATCCAATGTTTTCAAAGTCTTTTTTTATTGAAAACTAATTATTTTCAGTTCCAATATACCTTGAATAACTGTGTCCGCAAAAATTGTGGACATCTTAAAATTGGCATTATTTGCATAAAAAGTAACGGGAAAAGTTTTGGGAAATAGATTTATTTCAGATATTGCCACATTGCCTCAATATTCTTTAAGTAATTCGCTTGAGTATATACACACTTATTCCGCAGGCTTTTCTACGACTGAAAGGCTCCCTGGTAGACGGCTTCCGGAAGGTCCTTAAGGGTGCGCGTCCAAGCTGCTTTGATGGCACTTAAGGGCCCATGGTGGTGTCCTTTGAGGGAGGATTTCACTTATGGGAATAGAAAATAATCTGCTGGTGCCAATGGGATTGTAAGGGGGTTGGGGAATAGCTGCGATGGCGTTGCAGAAGGTATTTTCCAGCAGACGCTCGACCATGTTCTTGGTCGTCCATCAAGGCCCTCAGAACGAGTTTAGCGTAGATCTTTCGCGTCACCAAATTTTCAGGGATAATGGTACACTGTAATTTTATCAATGCCAATACGATCTGCGATTAGGCGCACACTTAACCGACGGTATGAGTTTATTACTTCATGCACGCTTCAGGAAAATATTTGCCACGGAAACGTTTTATGCAAACATTGAACACTATGAAAAAATGAGAAAATTATTAGTTTTTTATGCAAGAAATAGGCTTAAAAACTTTTGAAAACAAATAAAACGAGCAATGAATGCAAGTTTCAAATATATTATACTGTAGGAGAATAATTTTGGAAAAAATGGTTTTTTTATTAGAATAAAAAATGATATCGTAGCATCAGTGAAAATGCAAACACCTTAAAAATGTCGTAATAGCTCTCGTTAAATATAATTAAAAGAAAAATAAGGGGATGTTTCTGAAATATCATTTAGTGAAACAGAGATCGATCGTGATCATCAAATTATAAGTTTGCTATCCAAGCACATAATTCACACCACTGGCATCTCATAAATGGAGTATTGTTTCAACTAAGAACGGTAAAGCGCTAACATGGGATAGCCGAGATTCATGTGAAGTAAATGATCTATTCAAATTCATGCCCAGTAAATTATAAATTAATTGATTTTTTACTAAAATCATATAATAAGAGTAATTAGAAGAGACTAACCAGTTCTTGCAGAATCCCTCAGCACTCGGGTCTTATCCCAAGTTCTCTCCCTTCCTAACCATTCTTTTTATCTTTTCCAGCGCCTACCATCCATGTTTGTCTTACCCATCATCAATTCTATTCTTCACTAATTGGCCTAAACAAGCACAGAATGACACTTTAGGTATAGAATGTTTCATGAAATGCTAGACACCCGGACGCAACAGGAACTAATTAAACAGATGGGAATTCGGCACTAAATTCCCCACAAACACTACCTCCCATGCATGCAAACAGCTTGACCCTTGGGATAGGAATTTCAAAACGGCTGCCAGGTTCGTGTGAAGCACGGCTGCCTAACCCAAATCCGCCCCTTGCCCCTACACCCCACCCTGGCCACTCCTCATTCTACGGAACCCCACCGTGAAAATGTAATTATAGAAGTAGGCGAGGGGAGGGAAGGAAGGAAGGGGTCGGTCGGTAGAGGTTGTTGGCTGGGGTGGGTTCGTTCGTGCCCGACGCAGCATAAACAGACATCGGAACGGGAAATAATCAAGGCTTCATTGTCCGAACGCGCTTAGTTCATGGGGAGGGATGAGCTTGCACCGTCGTTGGCAGGCCTTCATCCACGGGCCGTGTTTACACCTCTTACACACCGCCGGTCGGACGAAACGAATTCGGGAAGACCGGAAGCGACCGGTGGCGACCGCACACGAAGCTCACGGCGGAATGCGTGCGTCACAATGAGAAAATCGGCCTTTCGGTAGCCTACCGGATTTCGGTCCGCACCGCCGCTCCCGATTAACCCGCGGTAGTTTTTATTCGTCGTATTGCCTCTCTGCGCGGACGCCAATATCAGACGATGCGGCTGTTGATCTAGTCTGGAGGGCACTGTTTCGCTGCCCTTCCCAGGCACACCGCTATGGGTAAAGAAGGGTTATACCAGGACGGCATGCATTGTTGGAAGCCATTTCAACGATGGTCAATTTTCTGTGCACTTCAGTGAAACGCAAAATATCGTTAATTTTAATTAGCACTACGAATATAAGTGTACAGTTCGCATATAGATTCAGTGAGGTACAATAAAAGTGGTTTGACTTAGCAACGATATTACTACTACTTACTAGTTCTCACGTAGCACCTAACTGAAAACCCTGATTATTTTGATGGTTTGAAGAAAAATTATTTTTATACTGAGGAAGGGATATCTTTCAAAAATTAGGAATTATGCCTGTAGACAGGTTGTATAGATATGCCATCATAATAGGAAACCATTTTTATGATCAATATAAAATACCTGATTTAAATAAAAAGGAATTACCATTATGGAACAATATTAAGAATATATAACAAAAAATAGCATACAAATCATGTTAGAAGAAAAATAGAGGTTACTGTATCTCTAACCTTTAATGAAATATCTGAAGGTTTAAGAATCTTACAGTCAGTAAATGCTGTGAAAGGCATAATAAAAGACTGGCTATTATACAGAATGGAATGGGGCATAACACAAAATGTGATACAATATGGGTAGCTATATATTTGCAACACTTGAAGCTATGATTTTTGATCATGTGGCAGCTGCTGTCAAGCCAAAACTGACTGGCTTCGCAAGACCAGAATGAGTATTCTACCTTTAAATTTTTAATTATTACTACTATTGTACATTATGAAGATCTTATCACTATGGTGAATGATATAGATTGTCTGTAATTGTAAGCTGTATTGATTGTCTGTAATTCTTAGTATATCATTTCTCGTATAATGAAGACTACACTACAATTGTAATAATAAAATTAAGTTCTCAAAATTTTATTAATTAATATCTTCGAATGAATGCAGACATTTTCAGAAACTACATGTATTTTCCGACTTAGGTTTACAGTTTGCGATCTGTAAGGAATGGAATGGATGGTCGTTGGGCTGAAAGGATAACATTGTCTGAATTAAAGATGCAGGCAAACTGTTCGGAAGCTTTCTAAGCGACAAATGCTATGGCGATTCACTTCATCAAAAAAGCATGTAATTTAACAATGTAGCTTAAAGATTATTATCAATATAAAAAACCATAAACACAGTAATCAACCCGAAGGTCGGTTTTGCAGGTGATGGTAGAGTTCACCCACTACTAAGCCCAACGGCGTGTGAACTTCACACATCAGGGAGCCGGTTTCTTTCCCTGTGACGGTTATGACCTCCCAGGAATATCTGGTACCCGAAATATCACGTAGTTTGGAGGGTGCCGAAAGAGGCTTGCTTGCCTCGGAATTGAACCCGCGCCCTCCGGTCATTAGTCCGACGTTCTACCCCTGGAATGCCGTGACCCATATTACCAATTGTATATCTAAATTTTTCTCAGCTCTAAAACGGTGACCGTTATTTTAATTAAATATTTAATGGATATACATTTTAAAAATTGAAGGCTGAATTGAGAACTGAAATCGCACAATTAAAATAGTTCAAGTTATTTTTCATGTTCCTCGTGTCAATCAAATTCGTAATTATATTAGGGTGATAGGTATGATAAAATTGAATGACAATTAAAGCCGGTTATAGAATTTTCAACAATTAATATTTTTATTAATTTCAATATTTTCAATGAGATCCACCATTTACTTTTGAAAATTGAATATCTATATTCTATCAGTAGAAATCTAATAATATCTATTTAATGGTAGTTCCAGATATTACAGTTAGTAGTCCATAATATGGTTAAATATAATAATCCACAGGGCAAATCATTCACATAAAATAATATGGTTGAAGGTTAACCTAAATGGATCTTATTAAATTGGGAACCAAAGTGAGTTAACGCCACTGATTAAATATTTACTCAATTCTGATGAAACTTTACTCAGCCTGGAAATAAAAGGGAGATTTAGCATGTGTTTGCACAGATTTAATAAAACGTATGAAATAGGTTGGGTATTAATGATCACGATGCATCTCATAAAGCCTGTCCCCTTCAAATGCCAACCTCACAATCACATGTGCACCCCGCTCCCACAAACAAGGCTCTGGTGACCGAATTACTCCCGGGATAAGATGTCCCCTCTACAATTTGCATAGACCTTTTCGAAGGACGGTGGAGATGGTAGGGGTCAAGGGCACGCTTTCACCCTTTCGGAGTGAGAAATCACCAATTAAAGCGGATGAACATGATAAAGGCCAGCGACATAGGATGCGGAAGGAAAGGCGAAACTGCCTCATTAAGGACCCTTGTGATAACCCGGGCCCCAATGGAAAAAATGTACGAAAAAGGGTGTTCCATGATTAGGTATATTCCGAAATAATGTGACGAAATTTGGATCTCAAGGTGGGTATTGCTAAAGGTGAACCTTACGATGCGAGAGTTATAAGAATCAAGAGGATTAAGGTATTGTTTGTACTGTTTTGTATTACAATTTATTGGTTTGTTTTGTAAAAGAATATTATTTGAGAATTAAAATATAATGACTATTAACAGGAATTTAAAATTGGAAAATTTAAATCGATAAATAAAAAATATTAAATAATCTAGGAATTAGTATAGCCCAACGAGAGAAAGAAGGGAATTAAAGGCTAGGAATTCGAAGATTTTATGCATAACTCGTAAGGAGGAGGGCAAAACTGGAGATGATCGACAAATACATAAGAAAGCTAATAAGGAACTTAGACAAAAATATCTATAGCTAAGGTGATTTTTGTGAGTGAATATGGCTTCACGTGAGTCCAACAGACAAGCTACTGCACGTGTCCAGCATTTATTGTCAGGGATTACACAAGTCTAAATACAATGTGTATACAAAACAAACCTCGTATAAGCAGATGTACATTCCGGTTCGGCGAAAGGATTTCTTCATCTTTTCATTTGATTTAAAATTCTTCATCGCCCTGAAGTCAATACCAACAAGTTCTGTGATCAGAAAAAATGAAGCATACCATCGAAAGAGTTGAACTGCCGGGTGGCTAGCCATATTGTTGGCATCATTCCTATTATGTCGTTGAAATTTGGTTCATTTTCTTACCTTACTATTCCACCGACACCTAGAAATGTATTAGCTTTCTTGTATTCCCCACACCAAGCCAGGTTGGTAGTATTACATTGCATGTTATTTACGTAGTATCAGTCCTTAGCAATTTGATTTTGTGTTACAGCTATGTGGGTTTTGCTTCAAAATAACACTGCATTTCTCCAATCGCTTTCATTGCATAAAAGTGAGTATAATCAAAGGAAAATCATCCGATTAATGCAAGTTGAAAATTCAATTTCAATCGCAATCGAGTACCAACGTCAATTATGCAGCTTAATGAACCGTTTTGAAATTCAAAAATACTTTCACACAATCACTCAGAAAAAAGCTATCGAGCTCTCTTTTCAATTTATTTACTCCTGCTGAACCGTCTTCGTCCAGGGCTTATGAAAACAGAGGTGAGGGAAATCGAAAATTCGAAAATCGAAGAGTTTTTGTCGTTAAAAATGAAAAAGCAATTTCAACTCTCTTTCATTTTCTGTAACAATGCACAGATATAGCTTTATTCTTTCAAAGCCATCTGCAAATTACTTTCGTATATATCTTTATGAGAATAAAAAATAATTTGAAGTCGAAATTTGAGCTTTACTAAGGGACTCCGGGGGATGAATGAGGATATGCTTTTCAAAAGGAATATTTTCTGGATCACAACGGAGGGTATGGGATCACGGAGTAAAGATGGAAATGAGCCGAGTTAAATGTTTATATTGCAACTACCTACTCAATATACATCAATGAGGTTATACATGTCAACAATATTAACAAGTAAAACTTATTAGCTGCAAACATTTGCATTTCAGGTATTTGTGTACTCCAAAATCAGCATATCCCAAAGAACAACTGCAAAAAGGCATGTTCACGTGTCGAATAACATCTATTATTTCCGCATTATGTGTTAAGTTTACTTACAGTGGTGCTTATCACTATATATTATGCAATAGTATGGGAAATGCGCCTTTTCATAGTGAAACGTCATGGTTAAATTACGGGTATGAATAAAAATTACCAATATATTCCTCTATTATTGAAACATAGTATCAATGGAATATCATAGGAATACTGTTTGCTTGCTTTAAATACAGTTTAAATTACATAATGGACCGAAAGAAAAACAAACGAGGAAGTACTTGGTATAGTGGGCGAAGAGAAGGGTTTATTGGGAGAAATCCTATGGAGGCAGGAAAAATGGATGAACGGTGTATTGATCGGCAGTAGGATGTTGAAGACTGTAATGGATAGGAGAATGTTAGGCAAACGAGGAAAGGGCAGGAACAGAATAGGGATGTTGGACGGGATGAGGGGAGGAAGGAAGTACTCATAGATGAAGAGGGACCTGATGTACGATAGAGTGGGTTGCTGGATTTTGTGTTTTGTTAGGAGTCACAAAATATTTATTTGGTGGTTGTGTCCATCCAAAAACCAACCTTAACTGGCAGATTACCTCATAATAAATAAATAATTTTACGTCGAAACATATTGAACCATATGCCCTATATAAAAGTATCTATTAATTTTAAATAAACGAAATTCATTTGAATAATATTACATAAATCGGTAGAATGACTTGTACCGAAGAGGAATTAGTAATGCGTCTAATATTTTTACTAAGAGATTATGCAGCGAACCCCGTGTACATGGGTTTTCGAGGAACTTCTTTTTGTTTTCGATCTTCCCTGGGATTCAACCACGAAAGAGATTTTAAATCGAGGTGTGATTTGAACCCTCGAGTGAGCCGGTGTAAGAGCTGGATAATCCAAATTCAGTTGGAAAAATATATTTGTCAATTTATATATTTATAAACATATATGTACATTTATAGTCCATATATGTCAAATTTACTGTTAGAGAAAGCATATTCCATTATCAAAAATCGTTTGTGTTATCCAGTGAAGTCAAACTATTCCATGCTGAAAATTCACTCATAGGGACGAATTATAATCTTTATTTAATTTATTATGATTGAAAATGTTTACAGAATATTTTAATAGTGATTTATTTCGGATGTAAGTCGACCTTCAATTCGAAAAATGGATCAAAATATGAATTAGTAAAAGCGAAGTTAACTAATAATTACTCTGTGATTCTTATGTAACTTCGCTGTAATGTAATTATCCTAGACCATGGTTAGTTCAATATTCCCTGAGAGTAAAACGCATAAAGTGGATATATGTCACAAAAATATAGGGCACATAAAACAAAGACTACATCAATTATTAGCTTTAGACAGAGCCAAGCATTATCACCAGATGATGTTTGCCTTGCAACGAAACCATGACCATGTAAAATAAAAATTATTGTGAAATCTGCAAAGGTAGTCTTTTCTGATTTACCAGTAGTATGAAAGACTTCCTCCAAGTAACACCTGAGACGCCTTATATTTAAATCGTAAAGGTTATCAGCGTAAGTTGAAAAGTTACTTTGTGTGGGTATACTTACTCACAGAGTTATTTCTGCACCGTATATATCTGAGGCTAAAGTGAAGTTAATTGGAGGATGAAGGAAAAGGGGAGCTGTAACGCTAACATGAAAATCCTTTCAGAGGAGATTTTCACACTTGAATTTATGATTCAGGAGCGCAATATTAAAGGGATTCAAACCCTAACTACTAAGGTCTCCTGTGACCACGCGGACCTCTGGTTAAACAGCGTACGCACGCAAAAAGACAAAACGATAAGCGTGACAAGCTGAGGATATTATTATTAAGAGGCGCAAGAAAATGAAATTAGTTATATGTAGATGATAGTTTTTAAGTCTCCCAAGTACATCAGGAAATGAGTTAGCCAACAGATATGCATTGTGATAAATCATATTTATTCTAATCTCAACGCAGCCAAGGAGGAAGTAACACTATTCATTATTCACAAGATGGATCATATGCTTAACATATTCCCCCCAGAAAAACCCGTTAACAGATCACCAATTGCCGCTTATGCTTAATATTGTTAAACCATGCAAAAACATTTCTCTAGAAATAATTTCGTGAAAAAATAACCGAGGAAAGTTTTGTACTAATAACGTGCCCCATGAAGCCAGAGCATTGTAAGAAAAAGTACTACAATTCTCTTCAGAAGATATTTTAATACAAGAATTAGAATAATATCAAGTATTAATGTAATATATATACGTATATATATATATATATATATATATATATATATATATATATATATATACATACATATATATGCGGTAGTCCAGGGGGTAGAGCGTTGGACTGCTGACCAGAGGGTCCCGGTTTCGATTCCAGGCATCTGCAGCTCCACCCAAGTTATGTTATTTTTCGGGTACCAGATCTTCCTGGGAAACCATAACCGGTACAGGGAAAGGACCTGGCCCCCCTACCCTGACGTGTGAATTTCACACGCCGTCGGGCTTAGTACTGGGTGAACTCTACCATCACCTACCAAACCGACCTTCGGGTTGATTACTGTGTTTATGTTTTTTTATTGTATATATATATAAAAGATTTTATATATATATATATATATATATATATATATATATATATATATATATATATATATATATATATATAATCTTTCAACAAACTTGGAAAAATGACAAGTGATGCTAGGCTGATTGCTGGTTAAAGGACTAGACATTTCTCATTCTATTTAACCCACATTAGCGATTTTAATGAAGTTAAGGGAAAAATGTTATCATTTATAATTATTTCCTTTTTTATCGATTTAATTAAATCCGATAATTAAAAAATGGGTCCAATTACCTGAGAAAAAAATCCACAAAGCGTTATCTACGAAAACGACGAAACACCTGAAACAATAGTCAGCCAATCTGGGGACACATTGGCCGAGGAAAGGAAAGAAACACTAAGTACGTTGAGATGGGAGTTGCAATTCGCAGTCACGTAGCATTATAGCGGGCGACACGACGTCAATGCGAGCAAATACTTAGAGCCAACTTCTTCTGTCTGGGCTTCATGAACCATGAAGCATCTAGCCCAAACGACTTGTGTTTAAAATATTGTATGTGTACTACGTAATTTTAGTGTGTGAACCCTATTACAAAATCACCTGAATTTCCATAATATACGAGTACATTCAGTGTCAATGAAATTACAGAGTTCTTGCTTGAGTACAGTCGGTCTACAGTATATGTGCATACATGTAGAAATTCTAGGCTGAATTCACCAGCCTAGGTTTCCTCCATCTAGGGTTTGTCTGATTGAGATTTTCTTGGTTGTTATTTTCATATTTAGGAATCTGATGTAAGTGGCAAAAAGCCTGTTTCCATATCAGTGCTTAACTAATAACATATCTCAATATATCTGGCACTTATTCTGGCAGAAAAAAGCAATAAAAATATACGTGGTACTTGATTCTTTTGCCATTTGTCTCTATTGACTCTGTATTTATGCTCATTCGTACACGTAGTTCCATACATCAGTGATTAAAATCATTCTGCAATCTTACCATCGATCTGTGAATGATGAATACCGGTATCAATTTACTTACTTCGACCGCGCCTTATGTTTTAATGCAACGAAAGCAAAAATATATCACTTTTAAAGAAAAAAACCCTCTAATTTTAAACTGAAGAGAAAAATAAAGATGATAAATGAATCTGTGATGCCCTGCTGCCATTTCAATAGAAGGAAGTGCGTCGTGATCGGTACTCAGATAGAGTAGCCCATTTTCCTTTTAAAAGGCATGTCAATATCATGTATGCATACTGAACGTGCTCATTAGGCGTGAAAACTACAAACAACATTTTGTACGAGTACTATTTTTGATCCATGAGTAGAATTGGAAAGTATTATTATCAAAAACTTGTTGATTTCGAGAACTATGAAAAAAATCGGGAGAAACATTTGCCCTACTGTAAATCTTGGTGGCTTTTTTCCTCTCGCTCCGAAATGCGTTTTCAACCGATCAATCGACGAAAACAACTGAATTGAAAAACCTTTGCCTCCGAGAGAAACGTACGTCATTATGAAGTGCGAAATTCTTTGAGAAGACGGATGAAACGGTTTCGTTATAATGTCACCAAAATCAAGGCTAGTGAGCGGGAGGGACGTTGATATCTTCTCCGGTATTACAACTTTCCACCCTCCGCTTGACCTTCACATCCTCCCCTCAGCGGTTTAAGTAAACGATATCCTGAACCTGATGAGGCGCCTCCCTCCTCCTCCCACCCTATCTATTTTGGGCACTTTTCGGAAGACGAACCTAATCAATTCCCATTCTAATCCGAATAACCCATTTTCTGACGTCCAACCAATGCCTCGGTCGCCCACGTCGTTTGGCTCGTTCATATGCCTGTGTTCTCTATCTCTTTGCTCTCACTGCAGCGTTCATTGAGTAGCCCCCAACCGTACTCCCACATCCCACTTCTCTCCGCCCAATTCCTCTCCCTTTCATCTCCTTCTCTGTGTCACTCTCTACCGCCCTTCTCGGGGATTTTCAAAATTGGTGGTACTCGTTTTCATCCTTTTAATCACCATAATAATCAGGAAAGTGGGCGCGGGCAGATAGAATATTCTGGTTAGGAAAGCACTGAATCTAAACAAATAAATTCGTGTTTAACTGATTTCGGGAAAACAAATTACTACTGAAATAAATTGCGTGGTCAGGAAGGGTATTTTGATAGAGGCAAGGTTTACTTTAGGGGAAGGAAAAGATTGAACACAAACCCAGTGTCGGCATTAACTCAAGGCCTCTTAGGCATTTATAGTTTAAACACACTGTTCGAAGTCGAAGTGCTGCACTTAAAATAGGTACTGCCCTATAGAATCCCGTGATACAGAAAGTATTTTCATTATCCACTCCCCTGATAGCTTTTGTTCCGTCTAGGCCAGAGAGATGGTTTTCATACCATTGGAGTTTCCTTTAATTTGTTTTCCCACTTTTTGTTGACATTGCTTTTTTGGCGACCTTTTGTAAAATATAGTCCCCATTTCCCCATCTGCGCAGCAAGAAGTGAAATAAAATCAGTCGTGTTTAAAAATAAAATATTGAATTTTTTCATTTCCGCTCCAAGTGATAGTTTTGAAGACTCTTGTTCCTTGGCTATGCCTCCATTGTCAAGATCCACGCTTCCGCCGGCATATCTAAGGACTTAATGCTGTTTGGCATGATGTAGTGAAAATGCAAGGCGGTCAAACGTATTATTATGTGATACGCCTCATAACGTTCTTGAAACACTTCGCGTGCATTTAGTTTGGCAGAAACAAAGACACATTGCAAAATTGTTTTGCCAAACATATACACATTTAAAGGAATAAATCATTAAAAATTCGTTGATTATGAATAAATTGCAAATTAGGTTCATTGATTGTTTAATGGCGGCATTTTCCGATGGAAATTCCCCAGGGAATAGTTGGACGGAACGCAGTTTTGCCAATTTAAAACTCTCTCATCGCCGTATGAGTTTCTCACAAATAAAATAGCATCCTCAGACGTTAGCCTTTTTACCTAACATTTGAAAAAGCTTTAAATGCATGAAATTTAGAATTTATTGGATAAAAATTCAATGTAAGCACTCTAGTTGAATTGGAATACCCGAATAAAAACAATGTATATTCAGCAATGTTTGAAGTATTTTTTCAACGATTGGGAAAGTTGCCTGGAAAAACGTTGATCGTTAAATTACTCCTTTCAGCATACGACCCCATGTCAATAGCTTGGGTCTGCATTTGACCTATACCTACTGTGTGATGTGAACCTGTAGGCTGTTTGCTTCTGTATCCCCATTATTGGCTATCGATTTGTTGTGTGCAGTCCTGTCCTTGGGCTAGAGGTTCGTAAAACGAGGCGGTTCCTACTTATGTACATACACATCAGTGAATTGAAACCCCCTACATTCTTTTAACAAATCGAAAAAATTCTTAAATTGTTGTTCGATGTCGTAAATAGGAAACAAAATTTAGGGAAGTCTGTTGATAGTGATATCTTTAACGGTTTTTAGAAGCTTTTCGTTACCTTAGACTATCGTGAGCAAAATCTTTTTTTTTCTCTAAGTATTTGCCGTAATGAATAACTGATTGAATACCTACCTTCATTTTGTTTTTCAAGGTTCAGTGGTACATATTCCGGGCTTTGACTAAGCTGTTTCATTTGATAACATTTTATTTTACAATTTTATAAGCTTCGGCATCCTTGAATTTCATATTATATATCATTAATATAAGATTCATGTTCTCGTTGTAAACACAGACATGTACGTACGTACGTAATCTCATAGTTATAATGCTGTCGAGGTTTATCACGATTAAAAATTAATGTATAAGCAGTATGGGTGCTTTGGGTGTCAATTTTATTAGAAGCTTCTTAAGGACAAAATTTCGGTCTTGGATGGTGACATTTTCCAAGAAAATTTGAAACTGTCATTACCACATCAAAATTAATGATGTTATTAAAACCAGGTGAGGTAGATGTTTTATAAAACATGACGATGACTGAATTTTTGAAGTCAAAATGATTTACTGTATAGTATCCGCCGTCACTTTGTGGAGACGATTCATTCACCTGATGATGACGATCCTCGTCGAAACCCGGTCGTAAAAATAAAGTTTGTGTGGAAAAACTAAGTATTTCTTATTCATTTCAAAATGATTGTAAAAGGCAAATATATCTTAAGCAAATAGTCCCATCTTTACAAAGGACGAATACAGGAGATATTTTTAGGTTCTATCTGAGTGACAGATCATTGTGAGCTAACACGCAGGACTATCCACATTTTAATAAGCATTTCGAGTGCAATCATTCAGGGAGGGACGATTTTACAGTTTTAGCTAATTAAACATTGACGTTTTTATTGATTTCGATTTACTGCAAATGTCAGAAAGATCAAGGTAACTTTCTTAACTATAGGGCTAAATGAAAATGAATAATCAATCATTTTAAACCCGGAGGATAATGCATGATATATGTACTTTAAAAGAAATGAATCGCCAAAAACGGTGGATTTTGAAAGTTCAAGCGCAGATATTTCTGTGCTTACATATAATTTGCATGAACGAATTGGTTCATAAAACCAAAAGTTTAAGTTGATAAGTTCAGGTTATAGCAAAGAAGATTTAACTAATGGAATAGAGTACATATTCCTATGAGGATATCTTTTTAATATACCACTCAAGAGAATAAATATAAGATAAAAAAAGGCTCTATGCACACCTGAGGTTAGAAGTACCAACGAGGATCTGATTGAACTCACTACGGCCGGCCTCCTACCCAGTGAGACGAAACGATTTAGCTCGGCCCTGAAAAACGAGCAATTTCATTTTGCGCAGAAGAGCCTTACGCTTTGGTTGTGGCTGTGGAGACAGCCACTGGCATCAGTTGGACAGTCATCCGCGACCCGTGATTAACAGGGAGCCAGTTGCTGCAGGAAATAGGAGCAATGCTCTGGTAGTTGTTTATTTGACTGCAGGTACCCGTTCCCACGATACGTTCTAGTTCAACAAATAGCCGTGCGTGCACACCTGGGACTTTCATAAGCCGCCTTTGCCATTTGCTCGGCGAGCAATTGAACTACCTTTCCTTAGTTGATCATCGTTCTCCTCAAAATGACTGTGTTCAAGAGTTTACGGGAGCGCGAAAAGAATAGGATGTGAGTAAAACGGTGAATTTGAATTTTTAGGTTTATTTTTGGATCTCAAAAGTGTCTTTATACGATAAGGACTAACTGAGAGAAACGAGATACTGAATACGATTTACTAATTACTAGTAATGCTACCACTAAAGATTTCTGAATGAAACGGAGAAAGAATTATCCATGTCTAAGTTTTACCCCGCAAGCTGAGAGTATGTGACCGAGAGTGTTATCTACTGGAGAAATCAAAGATTATCAATGCTTCGTAAGTATTATTCTTTTTCGGGGATTTCGAATCGTTGTACGCCATTATTTCTGTGCTGTGGTCACGAATCATCCGAAGGAAAAACGATTCCTCAAATGGCTGCGCACGGCAACCAATTTCCCTTGACTTATCGCGTTCTCGCCTATTCACATAATGGGGAGCTATAATCATCCTTTTTGAATAGGAGTTACATTCAAACAATATGAATTTATCTAAGCACTTTTGGCTGGCATTTAAGCATTGCGCTTCCAGTGGCTTCCAGCTGAGACATTTAAAAAATAATATAATAATAAAATTCTATTCATTGTTGACAACTTTTCAAAAACTCAAAAAGTTTCTCGGTAATTTATTTGATGAGAGTACTGCATTTAACTTGGAAGCAAGGATATAACAACTGTGTGCTCGACATTTGGATGCAGTACTCGGCTAACGATCTACAGTTCTCGCGTTCAAATAAGGTTAAAACTTTTAGACTCTGTTACAAAAAAAACCAAAGTTACGTGCTATTGCACATAACTTTATGCAAATACCTGATCCAGCAAAATCTTCACCCAACCTTTTTTTGGAAAACAACAGACAGAGAAAGTAAAGCAAGTGCTCTCATATCTTCATATGTGATTTTCACATTTCGTAAGTAGTATAAGGCCCTTTCTAATGAAAGCCAATCTTTGAGAAGACTGCTGCGGAATAATAAGAACCAATGGAATAATTTAAGTTATTCTGCACGAAGTAAAACTCCACTGCCGCAAATGGAAGATTATGGACATAAGGGTTGGAACTTCATTCGGAGGATAATGCGTTGAAAAGAAACACTCATTTATATAGGTGACTTAAAAGAACTCGTAGAGCATACGAGTGTGGTGGAATAAGTCCCGGGGCATTTATATATATTCCGCTAAGCTTGCTTAGGGTCACGAAAGGTCATAACACTTCATTAAGAAACGAAGGCACTTACCTTCAGCGCATGTAGTTTTACAGCGCTCTTATGCTTATCGTAAGGTTGGAATGTTGATTTCGAGTAATTCCCAATCGAAACGGTTTATTTTTCAAGTGTTTCCACTTACATTAAGGCTGAACTAAACTGGAAATGGTGACGAATCGGAGTAGATGCGCGATGAGACGTCAGCGCATAGATTAATAAAACACAGCGATGCGGGTCCTTAAGATAAATTGAGTTCAAAATTTATCAAGATTGATTTTCTTTGCTGTTAATAAAGAGAAATCGAGAGTAAGGAAACTTAGCCATGAGAATCGTGCTTTGGGTGATACTCAAAGAGCAGAAGGAAGGGGAGTGGAGGAAATTGGATGGTCGTACATGCAGATGGCTGGAAGAGAAATGGACCGGAGGCCAAGAGGAAATGGAGATATTGCGGTTTAGAGAAGAGAATATGCGAAAGGATAAGGTGGGAAAGCTCAGGGGACTCTTAGGTTGCTTGGTCTCGATAATCCATTTTCGTAATTGAAGATGGGAGGAATTAGCAGGGGGAGAGGGATGAAGAGAAAGGGTGGCCAATGAGCGTAAATAATCGGGAAATAAGTCACTCTCCATCCAACATTTTTAATCGGCCACCCCATCGAACAAAGGAAGGTAGAACTTCACACTGCATCTCCGTAATACTCCTCTGATGTGACAAACCATGTTCATAAATCATAGTTTGGTGTCAGCTTATTTAAGGATATTTTAAATTTCGTATCAAATTAAAATAAAACGAACTAGTAGAATCCCGCATGGCTATGATTGCTTAGCATAGCTGCTTAAATTTACTAGAGTTAAGACCATTAGTATTTATGTAAGCAGTGTAATTAGTAAATTGATATCTTAATAACTCTTTCTGAAATGATTGGGTCAGTTTCCGATATAAGCACGTACTAAAAATCCTCTGACCTCTTTCATAAATATTAATGGCCCATTTTAATTACTCGCCTATTATGAATATAACTTTCAAATGAAATGGTGGAATTATCCCATTTCTATACAGTCTATCGTCCTAACACCTGATGTGTGGGAATAGTAATGATCTAATAAAATGGCATGGCAAAACCTTAAGAAAAGGTCTCCTAAAAACGATGCCATTTTGAAAGATATAAGAGTATTAAGAGTTCAGAAACAAGAATCTGACATCCAATCAATCGAAATATCGACGAACCTTTGGCAACACACATATTATGTCGCTTAACAAGCTGAAAGAAATCTACTAAGGATTTTCTAACCATAATGTCCTTAGAAGTAAGTACTCATCTGCGTTTTATCGATTGACTGTTTAGTACTTTGTTCGATTACTTATTCTTGCTCAATACCTAGGAGCCACTTAGTCACAATAATCTCAGAAAATTCACCAATTTAGCCAAAGTGCTTTACTCCTTAGTCGTCAACGAGTACTATTCTGTTATTTACTTGACGAAATTGTAATAATTTATGGTATTTGGTTGACGAGCATTTTATTCTCCTCCAAAACAGGGCTGTTTTAAGCCTAATGCTCGTGTTTGTTTCTGAATCTTCAAGCTGCATATTTTAGTGTTTACCCGACACGGACTCGAAAAGACGTAAGGATATACACCCCATGTAAATCTTATGGTAAAATATAATAATATCATATGAATGTTTTCGTCTCAGTATGACACCATATTTACAAATTTTTTAATTCCATTCGATGAAGAGTAAAGGATTATCCCTTCTCAGACCTCGCAGAGAAATAGTTTTTTGGGTGTGGATACTTGTACCATCTTCCAGAAATTCCAACATCTCAAATGTAGACTGATAATCCTGGGAGAGGACATTTTCCGTGAAATACTATGAAGTAATGGGAATACATTATGAGTGGTTTTATGGCTTAAGAAAGTCACCCGATACGAGCTCGTTTGAGCTGCAACAGTTTCTGGTCATTAGGGAAAGAGCAAAGGGCAACGCTGTATGAGTTTTCACTCTTCCTTCTCTCTTAACTAACCCAAATTCCATGTGTTTCCATGGTACAAATCTTGGTACAGACGTAGCTATTGGATCGTGAGCCAATTATTTAACACTCGTGGCGTTTCAGAAAGGATGATTTAATAAACGAAAATCGTCAAAACTTTGACTACTGGATATCTCACAGCCTATTTCCTTAAATTTCTTGAAGTAATTTATTCCACGAAAGTCTCTAATAATGGCACAATCGGATAATGCCAAGAGTGCCATGATCAAAATGAATAGATACTCGTATGAAGATGTGAAGAAGTATAATTGTAGTAGAACCGCACCAAACCCATCATAAAATATAAGTTCTAGATGTAATCAGCGTAAATTTTTATCTCATGTTAAATCATTTAAAACCTAACCTTAAATATAAAAGAAAATACGAATTTCAGATGCACGCTTTTGCAATCATTGTTAATTAATGAAGCTCAGGAAGCGGAAAAGGAAAAAAAAATTTAAATCAACGCTTATCCAACGGCACATTTCCAGAAATGCTGATGTCAATATTTTAATGAGGCGTGACCCGGACGACTCATTTTCAAAAAAATTGAATTACTTTCATTTCATGAATCATAAATCTTTACCACTGATTCGGAAAGAACAGTAAGTAAAAGGATTATGGAAATTTCTTTACTTTTTTGGGCTAGACTACTCTATCCTGAAAGGAAAAAATCTTATAAACGTTTACGACTACATTTGACGATCATAATTTGACCAATGAATATGCTTGTCACGTGCAAATCATTCGACACTTACATTGGATTCTTGTTTTCATGTTTTTATTCCTATCAATAATTATTCTATGACATAAACTATAGGGCTACAAACCCCAATGAATAAATTCAAAGAGGATTCATATGAAAAATTTTAATTTCAAAACTCATTCAAATTAACGCATTGTGTGACCATGATTAGACGTAATTAGAGTGAACCATTATGCATCAAGTATACAGTTGCAATTCAGCAATATATCATTTTCGCGCTGGTGTAATTTGCAGAGATATCGTTTTAAGTATAATTTGATCTAAGTTTAATTCTTACCGTTTGGCCACACATTTAAAAAATTATATACACTTTTGATTTTCGTATTCGGTAAACTATGTGCATTCCATTCAAATAAAATAAATAACGGAGACGAGTATAGACCTTCGAAAACACAGAAATTAAACCCCCTCAAGTCTAACTAAATAAAAGACGCTGAAAAATAAAACAACCGTCCTATTCAATCGACTCACCACTTTGTTGCACGGAGTCCTGCTGATGATAAGGCTTCCGACATTTCATTGGAAACATTTATCATCTATACAATCAAGGTCTCTTTCCTTCGCAAAAAAAAGAAAAGAGATCTCGCACAGGAACTTAAGAGCTAAAAGCTTTTATCGCTAAAAAACTTAAAATTTTTCGATCTACGATACCGAAAAGGGGCAGGCATATGTCAGACCGCATGATAAATAGGAATAAAAAATAACATATACTTGCTCACCTCTTCGGCGTCATGGGGAAGGAGGACGTGGGGAGGTCAGCAGGAGGGAAAGGGGGAGAGGGTATACACTCTCAATGAGTGAGATTGCATATCGCATCGGAGATGTTGAGCACGGCAATGGTGCGGAGAGCAACAGCAGCGGCGTTCCATCATCATTACCTTTTCAACGCCCAGTCCCCAGAAAGCCAATCGATTCATTATGATACAGCTCGGGCTTCCTAGCGTACTATCGATTGCACGACCCTCAGAAAACGACCTCATATACCACAAGTCAAATGGGAAACGCCCAGGACATCACGAAGCCATCCACAAAACAAGGAGAGGGTGTGGATTTCTCTTCCTTCCCTCCAAACCAACCTCCTAACTAGACTCTTAACTTCTTAAAATATGTTCATGTCACTTTTTACTCGCGTTTACCCTTTCCTCCACCCCACCCCGGCTCATCTACGGCGAGTTCCTCCCATGACTGTCTGGACGAGGGACCGAGGGGGAGGACTCGGAGCCTGAGAACATCCGATAGATTATAGTTAGAAGCTTCTCCTGCTCTTCCTGTCGGCGCTTTCTTTTATTCACCCGTGACAAAGTCTAGCGGGGTACCTAAAGGTATTCGCAACATTAAACTTAAAAATTATTGTAACGTAGGTGGCATACGGTATATTTTGTGCGTGCCGTAATGCGGATGAGCATTATTCAAGTCATTAACACATCATGATGTATAAATAACGATGAGAAGATCACGCAAAAAGTATTTTGAGATTGACGTACATAAAGCTCCAATATGGAAAAAAAATTCCTCATAATATAGTATTTATATTATATCAAATAAAATGCGTTTTTGACTAGGGTCTTTGGGTAACAATAAATTCCATGCCATACGTCCGTAACGAAGGAATTCGACTGCACCCTTTTCCATTGAAGAAAATTCCTTTTCAGATATCGTCACTGGTCGTAAAAATCAACTTCATTTTGAAAAGCTAATTGTAGAAATAAACAAAAACTAGCAAGTTGATTGAAATAACCCTAGTTGAGAGGCCATCACGAAGGCGGTGGAATCTGATGTGAAATTGCTAGATGGCACGGATACAGAAGAGAATGCATCGCGGAATAGTTAAAGTGACCTAGCAAATGTTTCGAAGATATAGATGGAATAAATACCTCCAAGAGTAAGCCCTGATTGAAGTAAAGCAATAAAACTGAATGGAAAGAAAATAATGTGCCTACATTCGAAAACTAAAAGACGGTAGCGGTAATTATAAATGGAATTAGCTGCGACAGAAGAATATCTAGGGAATGATATACGAATATATCATGAAAGTAGAAAAATATTGCGTGAAAAGAAATTTTAAAGGAGTCTATAGGATGACAAGGAAGCATGTGGAGTAAAAATCAAGATTAAATGCAATTCTAAATGCAAATGGTGCGATTCTTAGCGTTAAACAACAGAAAATGAAGAATATCAGTGTAGGTATAATTAAAGCGGAACACGCAATAATGGAAACCATAGAAGGGCCCGGATACCTACTTAGGTAAGAATTTGATCTGGAAATAAGGCCTTCACGTAAAGATGGCCTCCGAAATCGATAGAATTTCATCAGAGATGATGAAAACTGCATGTAAGGGGGTTTTAAGCTGAAAATTCAAGCTAAACAAATTAATTTTCGAAATATATGCAAAAGGTAATAAATATGCAAAATTTAAGAACCAGGAATTTATACTGAAATACAATTAAAATGTGGGAAAATATGAGGTCCTATATTAAAGAAGCTATTTAATCCCTCAAAGTTTCTTATGGCAAAAAGGTGGAAGAATGCCAAACAGATTCCTGGCAATATTGGATCTTATGAATGCGTTCTATGCTGTTGTTTTGCAGATAATTTTAATATAGTGAGGATTTAGCGAATTTTAAGAGGGTTCAAGTTAATTAGATAAATATATTATAGGTAACATTTTAGTGATATTGGATATTTTCCTGGGATATAACACCAGAAAGAAGAAAATATATAAAACTGGATGGACTGAAGGAGGTTACCAGCGTTAGATAATGGGAGAAAATATATGGGTTAACAGAATACACAAGCAAGGAAAGTTTCCAGTGGAAGTAAAATCTTGAAGAGGCTCAAAATATAACTGGAAAAAAGAACACAAAAAATAAGCTTTGAAAAATGATGCAAGACATACTCATATAGTAAAACCGCCAACGGGCTTTTAAAAGAATTAAATTGTGCTTCCTAAATAAAGAAGACAGATAAAAATGTTAATTCTTGTAACTGATAAAGTACGCCCCAAAAATCTTGACAAATAACATTTACATAAAAACAGTACTTAAATCAAAGGACTTCCTAGATAAAGATCATTTTATTTTTAGGAAAAACAGGGTAAGGTCATATATAGACTTCTCAGAGAGTGCATGGAAATTAAAAATTCCTTGCTAAAATGAATTTCGAGAAAAATAGACAAAGTCAGACGAATGAATGCTACCACATGAAATGGAACATATATATTTCATAATAACAAAAGAGAAATAAGAGAAAGGTAGAGTCTGTATAAGACAAAACCTGAGCGAAGTTGGTTCAAAACCATATCAGCAGAAGTACCTAAGGAATATAAATACTCATTTTTTTCGCACAATGTAACGTTGAGCCGCCTCTTCCTGTCTCAACACTCAAATCTTGGCCTCTTCCTTAGCCAATGTTGAAGTCATCACGCTGTCTTCAACCCTGAAGTAATTAGCGTTAAGAAGATAACAACTCCTCTGTGAAATTATTAGCTTAGAGAATCTGAGATTATTAGAAAGGACAAAGTTCGAAACTCGCAAATGCCTTGCCCACATCCAGATGTATCAATTGATTTACTTAAAATGTACTTTGAGAAAACCTAGGTGTACTCTAATGCACTTCGAGCACTTAACAGATTGACAACCTTAGGCTGAAACCGACGGGGATTGATACTTATTATTGTGAACCTTCGGCATTAATGAATCACGCATTTTTAAAATATTAAGGTTGAAAATTCTTTAAAAGAATGTTGATTCTGTTCATCGAGATGGTTCTAGAATAAAGATACAGGCATAGGTAGTGCATTCCACTATCAATTATGGAAATAAATGGAATTGCCGACAATAAGTTAATAAAATTCTTTACATTTGTTTTTATTTTCGTAAATCACCATTTTATCTTACATAATTTCTTTTAGATTTTAAATTTAGGTATATTCTAAGTGAAAAACGTCTAAGATGCGCAAATTATGGCAATAAATTACACAAAATCCATGCGTTAATTTAATCAGAAAACATTAGATGCTGAACTTTACAAGATTTAATTAGGAGCCATTCATGAAGATTTGTTAAAAAATTCGCGTTACCTTTTGCAAATTAGCAATTTTTATGGAAGCATCCACCTTATATTTTTCACTATTCACCTTATATATATATATATATATATATATATATATATATATATATATCACTTTATCACCAATTTATAAAAAGGAAATTTACATTTTCCTGCACATTGACAGTGTACCACAGATGACTTTTCCAGGTCAAAACAAAAATTATTGCTACACCATGATGGACGATGTCAACTTCCCGATATATATCGTGTGCCAAGATCAATTTTCTCAGTCACAGGTGTGGATCGTTTATTTTTCATTACCTTTCCAGTCACAAGATGACAAGAAATGATTGATGATTAGCTTAAGCACAAAGGTCATTTCAAGGTCATTCCATACATTTCCTCGGCTCTGCCCGTCTCCCCTATCGTTCCAACGCAGCGCTTCAGTCACCCGTCCTCCCCCCCTTATTCCCATCACACGGGGGCGCAACGAAACTCCGTTAATACTCCTTTGATACACCGAGAGTTATTGCTGTGTTTCTATATCATCAGGTACTCTTTCTTCCGGTTCGGATTGAGGGCAGAGCAAATATCGATGGGGAAAATGTTCTCTAACGATATTTCACTAAGAAAAAAGAGGGTTGATTCAAAAGAAAAACATTATACTAATGAAATGTAAATAGGTGATCAGGATTGAGACTGAGAGGACTACGCCCTTGCTCGTCGGTGATGAAAAACAAAGGCACGAACGAGAACGGTATGCCGTTAACATTCTCTCGTGGATGTATTTGACTCTTTCCGTCCGGAGGAAGTCGGCCTTCCTTAAAAGCACGTCACGTGAGTAGACAACGCTCCCGTTTAGAAGGAAGGGGCAGTTTTATTTTTTACTCGACATCTCCAGCCATTACGCGGCGATTACTTATTAAAACGATCGCCAATTTCTCTCTCCCACGCTCAACCCATTTGCCGCTTCCTCCTCCTGCCCCACCCCATCAATTCTTTTTTTTATCTCTTTTTTACCTTTTAACTCAAAACGAATACGCCGGGAAGGTTAATCCACAAAATGGACCCACACCCAAAAATGAAACCCTATTTCCTGCGGCCGCCATCCAATCCTCATCTCTTCCTTCGCATTCCCCGCCCATACCGATTTCCGTAACCAAAACCTGGAGCCCCGTCCGGCGCAAACCACCCCTTTTTTTAGGAACCAATCCTGCCGCATACCCACGATCCGCATGACTGAAAAATAATTCCTCTGGGCCTTTTCTCGCGGGATGGGAGGGCGAGGACGGTGGCCGGAGATCGCGACGTCGGAAAAGCGACGGGGAAACTGACGGGAAATCCCCGATAAATATTTCACAGCTGAGCCGGAAAAATCGGGGAAGGCAGGAGATGGGTATGGAGAGGGGCGGGGAAGTGGAGGACGACGACGCGTTGACGCTCGGAAAAGCAGCACGGGAATGTATCCGGGAAAAACGAATCTCTTCGACAGGAGTTGGTGGGTAGGGAAAAATAAAGAATATTTTGTTAAATATACCAGTCGCACTCGTTTTGCGCCACGGCAAGAATCGATTTGTTTAAGAACGCACGCATGTGAGAGGATTACCTTATGGCAAAAGCGAGGGGAAGCGAGACGTGCGGGGGGTGGAGGAGTATTTCCTTCCACGCCCATTCGACTCACGAAGATTAACTGCCAGGCGATTAGTATGGGATCGGAACGGGCGGATGGGCGTCGCCCCGGATACTTATAGCCATCCGAAATCCTGATTTTCTCGACCTTTATTAGGCAGCGTTTCCTTGCGCTGCTGCACGCTGGCTGGAATTTGTAGTTTGTTGCAGGATACTCGCGAGTGCAGGGGATCGTTAGGACCGTTACGGAGGCAGGCAATTAGGCCAAGGTACACTGTAGAGGAGGAATGGTGCCGTGAAATCCGATTTCGCTTAATCTTAACGAGAAGTGCCAGAGGAGATTAGAGTTTAGCATCCCATCCGAAAGGCAATGCACTGCACGGATAGGTACCTACGTGGTTTCCGCACGACCCAACATGAGGAAAACATGTAGTGTACCACCGAAATTTTCCTAGAGATAATCTGGGAATTCTACTGCGGAAATATTCAGTGAAGCGCGTTCTTTTCCCATATCTACACAAAACGTTGAGTTTTCATCGAGCACTTGTAATCCTATATGGAAAGTTTTGATTTATGCATTGAGCAAGTGCCAGAGAAAATCACTCATCTTTCATGAAGGTTGCTTGAAAATATCCCGGTTCCGTGGTTCCTTTCAAAGTTATAAATGTGCTGGAAACCTCTTGAGCATGAAAACTCACCATTAAATTAGATGCATAAATATAAAAACTATGATTAAGGTTCTGGAAGCGAAAAGAAATGAACCGCAAAACAGCAGCATATAAGAAAAAGTGATATGATGGGCCAACATGGAACCCCTGACCCGGTGGAAGACCCGAGAGAACTTCATCAAGCAGATACGCCGGGAAAGCACCAAATCTTACTTCAAAAGTGATATGATCTGACATAACTCATTTCTTTCCCGAGTGATTCGTCTGCTGAACTGAGTTCACAACCATTATGTTAAGGACGTCATTAGGGTTTGAACACGTAATTCTAAATCTACGACGTATCTAGTGTACAACTTCAATTTGAACATCCAGGATACGAGACCCATCCAGATATAATGATTTTTTTCGTGGCGAATATCCACTCTCAGGTGAATACCCTACCAAATCTATCATTTTCTACTCGACTTAGATTTCTCCCGGGGGATCATAATTGAACAAACTGGTTAAATAGCATACAAAGTATGCTCGGAGTCAAACGGGAGAAGTCGACCTATTAAAAAAGTCGAAATGTAGTGGTGACTTTCGAGACATCCTTAATCTCTCTTCCATTATCTCTCTCTCGAAATCTATAACCCCAGAATGTCAAGAATGTTATCATCCCAAGGTTCTGCTCTTGGAGAAGCCCGAAAGGGGAGAGGTATTTAAAAACAGCAATATTGGATTGTTTGGTTTCAGAAATGGGGGCGGGTTTAATTTATCCGACGCAACGGTGAGGGTGATCCGTCCAAAACAATCCAGAAACCCCTTCTTTTGATACCCTTAACATGAGGATTCCATATTGAAATGAAATGAAATTATTGACTTCGTAATTCCACACACTTTATTTAAAAACACGACCCAGGTTTCGACGCTGAACATCATCTTCAGGTGGTACTCAAGAAGCAAACTGGGCATATATACCTTCTAATCGGGGTAGGGGGTTGGTCAGAGAGGGAGGGTAAGAGGTAAAAAGATTAAAATGTAGCTGGGAGGAAAAGGTTACATCTTTCGGTATAAATCGTTGACTTGGAAGAGTGCTTGCTCTAGGAGTGGGGGATGGAAGGGTTAGAAAATGTTGCCTATATTTTTAGCTAAATTTTAACCTTTTTACCCCTCCACCCTCCCTTACCCTCCCTCTATGAACAACCCATTTCCCCCGATCAGAAGGTATATATGTATACCAAGTTTGCTTCGACGAGGACCACCATTATGATGGCGTTCAAAATCGAAACCTGGGTCGTGTTTTCAAACAAAGTGCGTGGAAAAGTCAATAATTTCATTTCGTTTCAATATTTTATGCAAATTCCATAAAGTTTCGCAGGAGACAACAAATTTGACGAGGATTCCACTTCGTATACCGAAGTCACCTCCCTCGCAAGGGGCCTACCAAATTCTTCTTTTCTCTCTTCATTACTCTCTCTCCCTTTACATATTCTCCCATTTAGAAGCCTCCTCCTCTTCCTCATGTTCGCCGCATAGCTCCTTCTCACGGAATCCTCAATTCCAGCAGCAAACTCCACCACGGTTGCTTTTTGTGAAAAAGGAATTTCACTCAGGCGGCGGCGGTGGCCTGATAACCTATTCACTCTCGCAGCATGCGATCCTTGGGCGCTTGTTAGTCGTTAGTAGTGTGCTTCTTGCTTTTTTTCTTCTGCCTCTAATAAATCCACATTTTTCTCCTGTTTCCACCTTTATCCCTGCTTTTTACGCAAGTTATCGCTAAGGTGGAGACCGAGTGACGCGTAGAATCTGGATGCGGCGGTGGTGGGAAGTCGTTTACTTTAATCTCTGCGAATTTACGTGCTCGTCAATTTAAATCATGTACTTAGATGCAAGAATATTTTGAAAATCATATCACTTTAGTAAATGTATGATGTTATTCATTCTTATTCATTATATATGCATGTTTCGTCGCTGTATTATGTCGTTAATGATTATTCTTTACACCCTACTGACTTCACAAAGTGAATTATGCTGATGAAGATGAATATGAACATATTTCCTATTATAACACAATAAAAATCAACGGCAATCGTAAATGGCTGGGATTTGCTAACTTGAATCTTCCAAATAGCAGAAAATAAGACTCAATAATCATTTAATTTTTGTATCTTTACCCATTTTGTTTTAGTTCAAAACGAACGAACCCTAACAAATATCTGTTTACTGATTTGGAAACTAAATTCTGCACCAGTTTTAAAATAATAGAATAGTTGACAACACTTTGACGGGGTAAACATAATGATGTTAAAATCAACAACTTATTTATTTGTCTAATGATTAATCATACATATATTCTTACCTTAGGCTATAAATTGCCCGAACAGATTTCCTAATTTACTGTCGACTTTCTATTGACTTGTAGAAAAACAAGTCAATGACTGAGAATTTGCACGAAATCTAAATCCAATTTTTTCCTTGCAATGACCCAATAGGAGACAGACAATATACCTTCAGTTTTACGGGTCAGTGACGAATTCAGTTCGAGACCATTGAAGTGCCCTTACCTAACTAATAAAAAGCGACTACAATCTTCAATCCAATGATCGATTGGAGGTTGAGGGGAGAACTCCCTCGGAAACAAGACCAATGGCGCCTGAGATTCACAGTTTAACATGTTAAGGATATTTTCTCTCCCATGATCCGTTTTAACTTTTAAATTCACCCAGCGGTGCTTTAATGAAACGTTGTCAGAGGCATTGCCCAAATTTGAATCCATTGCACTCCCGTAAGAAGCAAGAACGGTAACCAGTGGGCGATGACGTTACAAATAGGCCCAGTTTCACATCCTTTCCTATATATAAAATCCTTTATTAGTATATCTAGCCGTCGATTAATTAGTTATTATTTTCAGAATTCACAATAGTACAAGTATTGATTCATTTTTGACTTGATGAATATAATTATAGCCATTAAATTAACAAGTCAACAAATTATCATGAGTTAGTTCATTTCGAAAAAGGATCGGATATGACTGCTGATAAGTCTGACTGCTATTGGAAAAACTGGATCATTATCTGAAACATAATACATAAATATGTTTCAGTCTATTGTGCCGCATTGACAACGTTGATTTGCACCGAAGGAAGCATCAAATAAACCCCATCTATTTGCACTCTGGCATACATACATGTATATAATTATATTTAATATCGCCCTTAATAAAAAAAGAAAAATATGTTACCTATAGTAGCTAAACTATCTGATCATCTTTTTTAATATTTGTATTTAATAAGAACAAATACATGGGTGGTCTGAAAAGTTTCCGACCCCAAAAATTTCAGAAAAAATGTCTTGTATCTTTGTTAGGTCGGAAACTTTTCTAAGCACCCTCGTAAATTAACGTGCTTGGGATTATTTATCCGGGACCAGCGAGGCTAAAGGCTCCGAAAGCAATTTCCTGTCATAAGACCCGTTGTTTGCCTTTTCCGCATTTGCGAGAAGAGCCATATAAAATTCCTATCTGAAACGCAATGAAGGTAAGAGAAAGAGAGGGAGAGAGAGAAAGAGAATAATTGAGGGTGAAAGCAGAATAATGGTGGTAGAAGTGAGTGGAGAGGAGGAGCTTTTTCTGCCCCCCGGCAACTTTTCCCTACCCACCTCCAAACCCCCTCACCTCTTCACCCTGGTCGGATAGAGCAGCCCGACAACCGACTCCATCTAAATCATTCCCTTTCGTCTTCCTCCGAATTACTTTCTTTTACCTTAGCGTCTCCGAGTCGACATCACTCACACGAAGACAAACACAGACATAAATGGATTTTCATTGGTTTACGGACTTTCAAAGGAAAGGACTTCGCATCCTCTCCTCACCTAAAACTGTGAGGAAGGCATACCATGACGAAATCTACATCCTGCTGCATCACTGGGATTTGATCCCATATTGGTCTAGCATCTGACCCTGAATTCATATTATGCTCGAGTACTCTTAAGATGTAAATGAGATAATCCCAAAATAAAAACTGCATGGGGTTCATGTTTATATCATGACCCATTCACAATTTTACGATTATTTTTACTATTTTACCACTTCTATGTAAAAATGTCTGCCATTTTCAAAATATTATTCGCAAAGCCTGAATGGTCCTCTCTTAACAGATGGGAAAATTAATTAATGCATCATTTGGCCTTATCTCTGTACCCTTATGAATACTGGATCTAGCCTTTTTCAATAGGTTCACTTCTTTCAGCATTATTTTACCTTTTTCTGATCAGATCAAATTGGATATTGTCTAACGTCATTATGACTGCATCTTTGTCATTTCCAATTATTCCATTTAATTGTTATCAATTATGATATATACTCATTTATTTAAAAATGCCTAGAGATATAGCTAAAAAAATAAAACATGAAATATCATAAAATATGTGGTTAACAAGCCAGAACAAACCTCTTTTAGTATATTCCTACGGTTTATCATCAATATCCGCCAATTTTTCTTTCCTGACCTAATTTTTACGTGTGATGTTTTCCAGTAAATGTTTCTCACACATATTCCTGGACATTATTAAATAAAAAAGAAAACGCAATGCATGATTTTTCGTGCACAAGGTATGATAAGCTAATGATACACTTCCTTCTTAAATAAGATGACTTTTATGCGTTTTAAATGCGTATTTAAGAGTTTCGTAATAAATAACGACCTTAATTTATAGTAAGATATCACATTTTCCTCCCCACATACAGATGGTACTGGTAAGCGAGGAAATTTATCAAGGTCATTTGCCTGAAGCGGATCCAAGTAACATTAATTAGAAACGAGGACGTGACCAAAAAAGGGGATTCATCTTGTTGTATGCTGTATACTATATGTCTTCATTCTGCCGCCACTTCCTTTCCCCTTCAACGCTAATTCGCTGCATTTTTTTACACGACGCACACGCTCACCGCACCTCACTCATGCTTCTCACGAAGTTCGTTCACCATGCGGATCGCGGGAAACCGCTTCGCATTGGTTCCCGTTTCTCGCGTCCTGCAAGGCACCGTTCTCGCGCTACATGTGCGCTCTTGCCCCCTTCTCCCTCCTTTCTCCGCATTCCAGTCCTCGGCAGCCAGTCTCCCTAAAACCCCGAGGTACTGAAGTCACAACAGTTGACAAACAAATCAAATCGATTAGCATAGTGACGCTCTCTTCGCTTTAATTTTAGGCGACGATTTACAATCGACAAAATTATTATCTCTATGAGCATGAATTGAAGTATTTAGCAATTCTCATTTAAAATAGAATTGGCATACATTCAATATCAATAAATGAGAAATTCTCTTTACTAGTCGTTTGTTTTATGAATCTCCTTAATTGTCGAACGCAATACCTCTCTTTAGGCAAGCCTAATTGTCATTAAGCAAGACATTTCTTTTACAAAAAAGCTTTCCCATTCGTTAATTTCATACATAGAGTTCAAAGACGCTTTTTTATACCAATATGGGTATATATATATATATATATATATATATATATATATATATATATATATATATGTATATCTATATATAGCACATGAAACGATATTAATTTAAATCAACCTATTAATTCATTGTGGAAACATTATGAACAGATTACACTAATATGAGCAACAAATTTAATCCAGTATTGTTCAGAAGAGAGAAATCCGAGCATCAACACTTGCGGTGTTGAATAGAGCCATCTAAAATGTGAATATAAATTCTCCATCAGTTGATTAAAAGGAGAACTCTCTTTCGGATAAATGATTAGTCTCATTTTTATCCACCAAATTAATATTGGAAAGATAATCTCGTTTCTGACTTATAAACAAGACCAAACATACTAGTTTGAGATACAATGATTTGGGTGATATATTTGACGAATAAAGTTTTATCGGTTCTGCCAAATGACATTTCAAGTCTAAGAAGGATAACTTACACAGCGAAAATTATACAATTATGAAGCAAACCTCAGTAAATTTCAGATTATAATTTTACGGTAAAATGTTTAACTTAGCAGCACTTAAGTGGGAGCGGATGCAAAACGTTACCATCGGGCAGGAAAATAAAACAGATCTTATTCACTCTAATGAGTAATAATTTTTTGTAATATGGAACCTGAAAATTTTGTGAAATTAATCTATAGCTTAATATATTTTCATCAGTTTTTAAAATATCTTAATTTTCGACGCTCCCAATTTCAAAACTCATCAATTTAATTTTTTCAACAGTAAGTTTTAACTTTTTCAACACCCGATTTCTATTCATCCCTGTCATCATAATTTTAATCGTTAAGTACCTATAGGGAAATGATCGCCCGCTTTACATAATCCCCAAATACCATTGGGTACGCCTTTGGTCACGATTAGTAGGGAATTTTGGCAATAGCAGAATGCATTGGTACCGTTAAAAACATTTTTTAGGGTATTGATAGAAATGAGCTCTTACGGCTAGTAATATTGAATGACTGTAAAACTCCAATAGCCGTAAACAGTTACCATTAACTGTTTATGGCTATTGCAGTTTTACATTCATTCAATTTTTTAGGGTAGTGGCATTTTTCTACTCAAATTAGTGACTACTGTAAATACTTGAACATTCTTCGGTAGTATTAATGTACTTTTGTCAACATTAAGTTCACCAATTTTCATATTTAATAAGATATAAATGAAAACTCATATAGAATCCCTATAGCAGATCAACATGTGAAATTAAGTAGATAAATGACGTACGAATTTAACTTGGCGAATCTTGAAGGGAGAAATAGGACCATGTTACACAGAGAACTGCATTTCTAGCGTCATTGAGATAGACGAGTAGCTTGAGTAAGCTAATAAATAGTAGTTAATGAATTACTTACACCTATGCGGATCACTGAATATCTCGTTCTGCCATTCATTTTCAAACGTCAATGCTCTTAAACTTCCGATTATGATGAATGAGAGACTAGATAGAATAAGAATGGTCTCTTTCGTTGGCCAACCTATAATTTTAATACGGTTACCTTAAGCGTGGTTAAGTTGGTTTGAAAAGTCGATATCATCTGAAAATAATTGGAATGACCCCTCTCTGGGCCCACCAATGCGGATAGCCCTCATTCGGCAGAGTTGATTTGAAAAATCGGACGCCGCAACCCATTATTCGATTTGTGCGTGAAGCGAATTGTCCTTTTTCCTCACACCCAAAAAAAAACCCTTCTTTCGGAGAGTCCGCCCTCCGGATGAAGGAGACGAGAGGAATCCCAAATGGTTCCGCCGGCAGACGCGTCTCTTTCCCGCTCCCTTCCCCGTCGAAGGCGTGAGGCGGAGGCCGCCGCGCCGGGGAATCGATCACAGGGAATTGTGGGATTTCCGCAGAGCGCGCACGAAAGGTGGGGAGGAGGGTGGAGGAAAACGAGGATTGGAGGAGGGTCGCGGTAAAGATGTGCGTTTGTGGGTGGGTGGTCGGCGGAGGAATGGTGGAAAGAGAGCGTCCATACTCCAAAGAGCTCGATTCCAACTTATTCTATTTACACCGCATTGAATTCACAAATACCGTACTTTATACAATTATTTAAAAGATATTCCTCGGTCAGTAGAGCTGTATTCATTCCTCTATCTCTCTCTCTCATCAATATCTGACTTCTGCGTTAGGAGTGGGATTGAACTTTATGGGATGTGTTTATTGCCTATATCTTTATTTTAAGAAAAATAGTTCAATCCAATCGCATAGCAAAAGTAAAAAAAATATTCTTTTTTTCTTGACGGTGTTTCTTGATGATTTCGATGGAATTCAACTCCGTCTTCATCGGACGAAATATAAGTAAGTGATTACCTATATTTCTTCCGATGAAGACGGAGTTGAATTCCGTCGAAATTATCAAGAAATAACGCGTGAGTGATCTTTTTATGCGTTGTTATATTGTTTGTTGCTGTCAAGCTATATATATATATAATGGGCTGACACAATATAACAAAAATAGAATAGAATAGCAACATTTAAAAGGACACTCACTCGGATAATTGTTCGAGCTTTCGGCCCTCTCAGAGGCCTTCTTCAAGAGAGACTGAGTCTATATCTGAGTCTACTGAGACTGAGTATGTGTATATATATATATATATATATATTTTTTAAGGTTATCTACCGGTTAAGGTAGGTTTTTCGATGGACACAACTACCAAACAAATATTTTGTGACTACTAACAAAACACAATCCTAAATTCTACTCTACACCAGGTCCCTCTTCATCTCTGAGTACTTTCTTCCTCCCTTCATCCCGTCAAACATCCCTATCCTGTTCCTTCCCTTTCCTCTTTTGCCCAACATTCTACCCTCTATCACAGTCTTCAACATCCCACTGCCGGTCAACACCCCCTTCATCCACTTTTCCTGCCTCCATAGGATTGCTCCCAACAAACCCCTCTCTTCGCCCACCATACCAAGTACTTCCTCATTTGTTTTCTTCTCTGTTCATTTCACCTTCTCCATTCTTCTCCACACCCACATTTCAAAAGCCTCCAGTCTACGTCTATCCTCCTGCTTCAATGACCACGTTTCCGCGCCGTACATAGCTACGCTCCATATCAAAGTTTTTACGAGTCTTTTCTTAACATCCTTACTCAAAGTCCCCGTCATCAACTCCCTCCTCCTCGTGAAAGCCTCTTTGCCTAGCGCAATTCTTCTCCTTACGTCCCTACTACTTTGACCGTGTTGGTCCAAAACACTACCGAGATACGTAAACTGTTCTACCTGCTCTAGTTTTTGCCCTCCTATTTTAATGTTAAGCTTGCCCTTTTTCTTTCTAGAAAATCGCATAACCTTTGTTTTATTAATGTTGATTCTCATCCCATACCTGTCGCACTGAATTTCCAATTCACTCAGCAATGCTTGCAGCCCCTTGGCTGACTGACAAACTAAAGCTTGGTCATCAGCAAACCTAACTGATTTTACGAATTCCCCGCCCACTTTCATTCCTACCTCTAGTTCTTCCCATGCCTCTTTGATCATTTCCTCTGCATACAGGTTGAACAGCAACGGTGATAATGGGCAACCCTGCCTTACACCCCTTCCTAACACTGCCCATCCTGACTCCCCGTTTCCCACCCGCACCTGAGCAGTCTGAGACATGTACAGGTTGCGGATTAGCCTCCTTTCCCTCCAATCTAATCCTATTTTCTGCAATATACTCATTAGTTTTTCCCAATTCACTCTATCAAACGCTTTTTCGAAATCTACGAAACAGGCAAATACCTCCTGGTTGTGTTCTAAATTCCTCTCGATTAATAATCTCATTACTGCAATGGCATCACGCGTACCTCTCCCCTTCCTAAACCCAAACTGATCATCCCCTAAGTAATCATTTGCCCTACTCTCTATCCTTTTGTTTATGATCCTGAGAACAACTTTAGCTGCGTGGGATATCAAACTAATTGTCCTATAGTCCTCACATGACGTGGCCTTTACCTTTTTCGGAATAGGAACTAAAACTGCTCTCACAAAGTCTTCCGGCCAGATTCCCTCCTCATAAATGCTACGGATCAGCCCATATAGCCTCTTCCTCCCACATTTTCCTAAGCATTTTAAAAGTTCCACGGGAATGTTATCTACCCCCACGGCCTTATTTAGTTTCATCTCCCTTAATGCCCTTTTTATCTCATTGTCTAGTATGCCTGGACCTAAGCTGTCTTCCTCTACGTCATTTTCTTTTTCAATGTCTAACTGTGTTGGTCTGAGTTCTTTACTATACAGTTCTTCTATATACTCCTTCCATCTCTCTTGGATCTTTCCTGCGTCAACTATTACCTTACCCGCCTTATCTCTAACTATTAGCATAGCTCTTCCTTTCTTACTTCCCGATAACGATTTAACTTTGCTGTACAGCGCACCGATTTCGCCCTTCCTCTGGAGACTTTCCATATCCTCGCACTGCGTCTTCCACCATGCGTCTTTTGCCTTATTTGTTGCCCGCCTCAATTTATTGTTCAATTCTTTGTACTTCTTTTTGCCTAATTCTGTATTATATATACTCTTATATACACGCACATATATATAAAAATATATACATATTGTATACATACAAATATGGACAGAAAGATATGCGCAGACAGAAAATTTCCTACCTAAGCCCAAAATATTTATCGTATTTGTTACTAGCAGTTAAGAATTTGGGTGAACCTGCATATTCGAAAATGGCACACAAGATAGCCAAGAAGGAAATTCCACTTCAATGTTCCCACATTCCCCGAAATACATTGGCCAGCTACTCAGGGCAGAGCGTTGAAAGAGACGGTCATCGAAATATCCTACGCTTGCGTTTCATTTGCCATATGCGATCCTTTTATTATTTTTTACGCGTAAAGTACACTATGTGGACCTTTCCTGGACTCCTATTCCTTTTTGGCGTCCGTTGCTTCCGCTATGGCAATACGACTCCGCTGATAAATGAAAGTCGGAATTGAATTCACAGTGGTAAAAGTCGTGGCGTTCGGCTGCAGCTCGCAAGAATTTTACGGCCAGAGAAAAAAAATCTAGTTTCTGCATCTAACATGCCGCGAATGCGCAACAGAAAATGGCCTCCATATGCGATCAGAAACATTTTTCAGATTCCCCTATTTTACGTCTCAAGTCAATATACTCGGAAACAGTAATTTAGTGAAAGATTGCACAAAATATTGTCCGTAAATAATTCTGAATTATAACCATCGAATGCAAATTGAATAGAATAATGGATAATATAGAAATTTGAATGTTAACCCGACAATTATTGCCGCAACTTATAAATATATCTCAATAAAGTCGGACCAAATCTAAAAATTAGCAATTGAACTTTACAATCATTTTGAATCGTTGACAGTTATTTTTTTCCCAAGTTGTGTCCAAATTATGCTCCTTGTTGCAGACTGCAGGATAATATGTGAGTGCCCAGTTTGGACTCAGTAAATAGACGATATTTTTTCAATTACCTGGATAAATTTTCCAGTAATCCTTTGAAGAAAGCTTAGTCCTCCTTTGTAAATGCATTTAGTAAATACATCCTCGATTAAATCGCACAAGGACCCTATTACAAATGGGAAATTCCCATTGGTATGAGGCTTGAATGCGTGCAGTTCATTTTAGAAGAATATTAGGTATTTTCCAAAAACAAAAATTGGTGCAACTAGTTTTAACGCAAACAATTAAGAAGTCATCATTGTACCTGAGTAGTTCACATGTACGTTGAAATTGGTAGTACCAAATAAAAGGTTTTGAGGAAAATACTTAGTAAAATTCTTTCACTCAAGGGAAACTTCTTAGCATCAAAAGAATAAATCCTTCTACCTATGGCTTTTATAAAATGTAAGTAATTTTTCTCGAACAATTTTTAAAACAAAATTATTTGCTTATTATTTATATTATATATGTTATTATTACTCCGGTAGGAAATCATACCTGTAATTCTAAATTCGCACTACTTTACATTTTCCAGATTAATTTTTACTTCATTGGTAGATCACTTTCGGCTTTTTTCGTTCGATATTGCAATGGTTCTAATATTATTATTATTATTTTACAATTACGTTTCAATTAGGCAATTTCTCTGGTGGCAACGGTCAAGTTTGATCAACGGTCACTCTTACAACGAACATACATGCATAAGCTCATTAGAAAAACAGATAAGAGACAAAATATTCTTACATACAATGACACTTCCACATCACATACAAACAGTGCTATAGTAACTACAATGAAGTTTATCACCCAGTGACTGCTTTGCACTTATTCTTAAAACTCCTAAAATTGGAAGGAAAGGGCTCAAACAAATCTCCAGGAAGCTGGTTCCAATCAACAATAGTTTTTTTTTAAAGAGATTATTTTTTCTTATTTGTTTTTTGCGTTCTTATTTTGAACTGGTCGTTTTTCCCTTAAAGTTAGGCTTTTTATATTTCTATATAGTGAGCTTATTTCAATTCTAGTTATTTAATTCTACCGAACAGTTATTTCATTTCTACTACTATTTCAATGTCTACTTTCGGATTACTACTTAAGTTCAGGTTTAAATAATTGATCACGTTACTATAATCATAAGTATCTCTAATACATTTTTCCTCATTCATGAATCCAGATTTTTCAATGGAAATTTATATTTTATATTTTTAATGTATGGCAAAGTATGTCCTAATCCCATTGAATTGGGTTCTGAAACTTGGGGGCTCAACGTATTCGTCCTTCCAGTCCAAAACCCCTGGCAATGAGCAAATCCCACTCTGAGACAGGTATGGAGGCAATATGAGAGGCACACCATTCCCAAAGGTCTATATATTCCAGACGCCCCAGTCCATCAATAGCCTCCACGTGCCAGACCACCAACTACAGTGGAGGAATAATTCTCCGCCGCTCGCCATGGCTAATTCATCATCATTTTATTTTCTGACCCCAGAGTCTCGTTCACATTCTAGAACAGAAATATGAGAAAAGAAATGAAATACTTGCTTCCGTTCTTTCCTCCTATCATGTCATAAAAATGAGATAATCATGACTGTACCAGCAATATAAACTCGCTCACATATCACATTCTGGTATATTTTGATTTGATATGAGAATTTTAGCCCTCTATGACAAATATTCCGAACTGGTAGCTTCAAAATATATCTTTGGGTGCTGCAAAAGCAGGGAATAAGAAGCGCACATTATTGCTGCCAGAAATATTCTGAGAAAAAATGCATCTATAGGGCCAATAAACTTGATATTCTTAGGGAAGAATGTGAGGAGTGATGGAGATCGCATCTGTGCCTTGACTTGGCTGCACAAAGTAGATTTCTTCTAGGCTTCAAATGTACGAGACGTGAGAATGGAGTGTTTCGGAAGGTCTTTTTTTATTTCTGTTACTCCGAGTCAACGATAGTTGCTCAACGCAAAAGGTACATGTCGAACTTTTTTCTACGTTAAAAATAACTGCCATCTTTTGTATACAGAAAAACTTCAAGCTTCAAATCTTTTGCCATCGTTCTCCGCCAATTGGTGAATGCAAATTAGAAAACGGCAGAAACATGTTGCATAAAAGGAATTATTCAAAGCGTCTTTTAGCTATACGTGGGCAGGGTAATTAAAAATGAAGTTATATTTTTCTCATTTAATTGGCTGCTACGAGCGAATCAACTTCCATAATTAATTAATCATATGTGCAATTCAATGAAAAGTGAATTCATACCGCTAGCCAAGAAATGTGTGCTCTGTAAATCCCCTTAACATCATACCGAAAGGGTTGTTCATTACTGCAGCGGACGATCTTCAAAACATAGCAGAAATATTTCCGTTATAACGAACATACTAAAAATGATAAGCTTTGAAAGATACTATAATACAAGTATTATGAAAATAATAACAAAAATATAGCAATATAACAGCAATTTAACTGGTCGACTGGTCAATAATTACTTAGCTTATAACAGCTTTGTAGGCCTCAGTCCCTATGTAGTTTCAGCGAACATACATAATATATGGGGATCGAGATGGTGCGGGGGGCTAACGTACTGGCTTCCCACCTAGAGGGCGCGGATTCAAATTCCGGCGGTGTTGAATATTTTTCAGAGGTATCTCGATCCCTACTTGAGGTACTTTGTAGAGGGCACTTTGAGTGAGTACGCCGTCCATCGGATGGGACGTTAAGCTACGGACCCCTTGGCGCTTCTCGTAAAGAGTAGGCTAATGCCGACGCCGGGTTTCTCTCCACCCTTCATCCTTTCCTGTTCATCCGCTGTGGCGCAAATGACCTCAGCTGTCAGTCGCCTCCCCTAAATACCACTACCACCACATATAATATTATTCGTTATTCATGTATTCAATCCTTACCTCAACAACAAGGTTACCCCCTGGGTTAAGCGCATAGTACCTTATATATCATAAACTTTGTATTGTGTAAATGTATACATTTATATACACACATATGTATATTTATAAATATATACATATGTATATTTATACACACACATATTACATATTATGTACTCAGAATGTCTTCTATTCCGCGAATCGAAGAAGGGAAAAAGAGAAACGAAGGAAATGGGAGATATAAAGAAAATGACAACGGAGCCAGAAGTAGATTGGAGGGAGACACGTGATCACGTAATAAAAGGACGATATTAAAAGAAACGTTGTGTCGAATATGCATCTCGGGAGGGGAGGGAAAAACGATAGGGACAGGGAGAAAGAGAGAGAAACAGCTCTGCGCAGTGATTTCCCACCGGAGTGTGCTGAAATGTTCCCGTTCATTCGATCCATTCCCGCGGGACAAAATATACTCCCACTTCCGTTACCTCCTCATAAGAAATAACATCGAGGAAGAATGCTCTGTCTCATTCAATAAAGAGTGGGGGAAGGAGTGGGAAGAAGGAAACATTTATATAGTATTTTTTGTCTTCGTTTTTTCCATCCCTCTTTTTAGCGTACAAAGGAGAAGAACATAAAGACAGGAGCCATCCAATAACATCGGCGCCGATTTGGTCACGACCAGATCTCGAAAATGGACGAGCATCATAAATGATAAACTCTCTCGCAGCCATCAGAGAGATTTGCACTTGAAGCACCGTCTTAGAAGACGTTTCTGTGACATGAAAATAGTTTTTTTAGGGATGTCCATTGCGTAAACGATTAGCCAACTCATCAAATACCTTTAGAAAAATTTTCTAAGAGTGGACCCTTGGGTCATTGACCAATAGAAAAGGAGAAAGAGACGGTAGGCTTACGACAGCTATCAGCTCACACCAAAGGGGTAAGAGCGTTAGCGATGAAGTGGAGGAGCTTGCCCTTTATTACCTATCAGAACTGTTGTCACCTACGAAGTTAATTGCCACAGAAAGGCTCCACGAGGAGATAACAAGGTGTAAATACCGTCCCTATGTAGCCATTATAATTTATACTGAACCATATATTGTCTTATGGGATTTGAAAAGTAATACTCACTACTAATTAAAGGTGAATGTTGCGGTCGTAATATAACCGTGCACAAATAAAATAAAAATGGAGGCTCCCTCGAAATATTGGAACATAGGAGCCAGATTAAATAAATGTGATATACTTGCATGCATTACTAATTTATTTGACTATTGTACATGTACGGGAGCAATTATAATCTATATGTTACTCAATGTTTCCCCATGGCTAGAGGTGCTATTTACTTGCTCTTGGCAATAATGCAGCAGACTAAATCGCCACACGAGGTTTTTAAAAGTCAGCTTTGATTAGCTCAACCCTTATTCATCACCGTGGGAATGGTAGGTTGTGTCTATTGTATTGGTCTCTTTCAACTTGAGGTCTTTCTTAATGAATGATCTCATCTATGTGTTATCGCAGCAAGCAGAAACTACTTCCAACCTCGATTTCTATTTTTCACTCGGTGAAAGAATATTTCCCTGTGCGACGGTAACGTTCGATTAAATCCCCACTGCAAACCTCCCAAAAAATAAGCACTTCTTTGAGAAAACCTAGCCCAAGAATTTGAAGCTTTGAATGCCTAGAGTACATTTTTAATATTTCATTATAATACATACAAAATTTAAAAAATGCTATTGTACGATTCGACGGTCCGGTATTATCCACCGGTATTCTTATTCGGTAGGAGTTAGAATATTAGTGTAGGTGCTACTGATGAACATCTTCCGCTCTTTTTGGGGTTAAAAACAAATAAAATCTCGGGAGAGCTTAGTAAAAGTAGAGTAAAATCTGATATATAAATCCGTCACGATGTTAAATTTTCATTTGGAACAATTATACTAAGCATATAGTCTAAAATCCACTCCGGTTATACTGTCATTCTACTCACGATACCCAATTTAAGCCTAAGTACTATGTTTAATGATTGACTCTCTCCGGCGACTGAGCCAAGAGCCATAAGATTTTAGCAACCAAATTTTTTTGCTATGGCTAAACTTTATATACTCACAAGCTCATTTTTCATCACGATTTGTTATTACTTAATATGTTCTACACTCACACTGCGTGTACAGTGCAAATATATACCCTTACGACGTGGAAATCTACAATTTAACATTTTTTCATTAATTTTTTTATCATTCTGCTATAAACGACACATATTCTTGCCTAATCAAAGCCATCTCACCTATCGATTTGTTTAACTATGCCTTAGGGAAATTTCAATACTCATATAATGCATACATCTCCAAACTATTAAATGCAATGAAACACGAGTAAGCGTCATACAAGAAAAGGCAGGCATAGAACAACGCAAGTCCCGTTACAGGCTCTGAATAATTTTGAAATACAAAGGATTATACACTTTATATACGTAGGTTTCCATCATTGAAAGTGATTATTAAATGATATGTAGGCAATTAATTCGATTTATTTTTTCGGCAAGATTATAACGCTGTGAATAACAATAAAATTGGGGAATGATGGAGAAAGCTAAAATAGAAACTATGTGAAAAAGTGACTTGTCGAATAGTAAAATGATGCCCTTTGAAAGATGTGCTCTTCACGCTAAGGACACCTCGAATCTCTTATAGCCTCCATTTAAACGTATGGACATATATATATATATATATATATGTATATATATATATATATATATATATATATATATATATATATGTCCATACGTTTAAATGGAGGCTATAAGAGAAAATGGAGAAGATAAGAGAATATATATATATTTTTTTTTGAAATGATACACAAGGTCTGTACCAAAAGTAGTATGACTTAGTATTTCCCGAATCCGCGGACAGACGGGTGGCGGTTTCTCCGGCTGGGTTCGGTAGGGGAATCTTAGGAAAGGCTGGAGGCCAAGGGTAGTTGGCTCCTAACTCTTCCAAGAGTAAAGGCTTTGTTGGACAAGGATCGCAGATTAAGTGTTTGCATGTTTACGACGAACTCGGCATCCCTAAAAGTGATGTGCATCGACTTGTAACCGAAAACATGGGCATGAGAAAGGTGTGTGCAAAGTTGGTGCCGCGAGTGCTATCGGACGAACGAAAGGAAACTCGCTTACGGGTCTGCCAAGAGCTTCTCGACCATGTAAGCTAGGATTTAAATTTCTTAGACGATACCCCACCAAACATATTTTTCTTCTCCCTCCTCAAATACATGCTGACAGGACGTCACCATAGCTTGGAGAAAGCGTTACAGCATGTTATAACGAGAGAGCTTAGTACCATTCCCGTCTCCGTCTTTCAGAAGGCGTACGAGGCGTAGAAAACCCACTGGCAGAGATATGTGGACGCACAACGGTGTTACTTAGAAGACTTTTGTGTGAATGTATCAATTCTGGCAATAATTTTTTTAATCGACTCAGTCCTACTTGTCTTGGGACAGACCGTGTCTGAAGTATGCAGCCATTGCGGATCTTTAAAAACTATATTTCATAATAAATCGAGGAGTTCTCATTGCCTTCTGTAACTATGAAAAATTTCTATTGAATTATATTTAAAAATTCAATTTACTTGTATTATTATGTCTCGTTTTTGATATAAAAAAATGACAAACATTTTCTATGTCATTGCCGTAAATGAAAATAACACTTTTACTTTTGTACAGATTTTGAATGGTATCCCTTTTTTGGATCTGGTTGCCTGGAATATATTTGGGACTCCGATTTCGCATTGAATTGTTTCCGTAATGCAAAAATATAGAAGTCAAGCCAAAATATAAGACAAATTATTCAATTTATTAAATTAAACCATTAATATATTTCCATAATTCAGCAAAACATTATGCAGCATGCGACTCTTCAGCTACGAGTATTCTCAACTCCCTATAGTTGGCCAAAATATTTTAAAAATATGAATGGATAGTTACTCTTTTCGGAATGAAAAGACTTGATCAAACCCTAAGCAACGCTTAGCCTTTGTATAATACGCATTAAATATTTGATTAAAGGAAAAAAGTTATAAAATTACCAAGCTAGTTTAAAAAATCAAATTTATTGCATTTACCAGGGAAATTACTGTAATATTTAAATAGATCAAGTTGATTATGCTTTCAGATTTTAGTCGAAGCACTGCCGTTTCCTAACAACCCTGCATCTTAGCAATCCATGAGGGCACGAGTTATTTTTTCATTGGAAACACCATTATTTAAGTCAAAAATCATAGTCAGCGTAAGAAAAAGTGTTTACTTAAATAAATATAATTTATGATAAAACCCTATGATGATAAAGGACCTTATGTAGCTTACAGAATCCCATATTTGATAATTCAATTACATTTCGTTTTATTTTTTCATAATTCATCCAGGCGCAGCTCCGCGGTTCGTTTACTGGAGAAGTGTGTTTAGCACCACATACTGGAACATAATTCAATCCCCTCCCCCAATTGAGGTCAGACTGGCCGATGCGACCCTCAGTGTAACATTAAATTAAAATTGCTCTCTCCAAAATCAACCGCATATGATTAAATCCGATCCTAGCTGTGTTTTGGGACAAAAGATACTCTTCTAGTGAGTAAAAGGCAAGCCTCGTACAGGCCACCAAACCACTAGCGTCAGCGTTTTATTTTAATTCCTGGGAGCTTTACGTCGAAATTCACCCTGTCCTTCGACTCTAACATGTAATTTTCAACTGAATTCCACGTTATCCTAAATGTTGAACGAATTAACTAAAATATTTAACTAGAGATATTGTAGGCAATAGAGATCATAAATTAAATTAGATAATTAAATTACATGATATTTTCCCGATAAAGTGCGCTTACAAGTATTTGACCTGGATTAGCTATGTAATTTGAAGGAAACATTCGAATATTTCTGACCATATTTTCATCTTCAACTTATTCAAATTTTCACGAAATATGTAATCTCAATGAAAAACTTTCTCAATAGAATTTCTATATCTGTCAAACACTAAGAGTACTATGCTACAAGTTTTCTCTGTATGATTTATTAACATTTTTAGATTTATACCACTATGTTGCAATTGTAACGCAGACTGTAATTCTTTAAACTCTGAAATGCAGACATAATCAACAAAAATGCGCAATGAAATTCCACTCTAAAATGTCATTGGTTACTGCCATGTTTTCGATGTCGTACAGTACCATAAGGTTAAACTGCCGAAGCTGTGCTACATCTAAACCATGGTAGTTTTCAATAAACGTGTGAAACCGCAGCTTGTCCAGCTCAAAATGATTACTAAAGAATCCATTGGTAACAAATTTCCACAAAGCTGATTTGAAATTTCATAAGCAGAAAATATGTCGCCCAACCTTCGAGTCGGAGTTGAAAAATTAGAATTGGGGATCAAAAAATGCCATCCGAGGTAAACGCGGCTCCGTGGATTGTTCCCTTGAATGGATGAACTTATTTTATTGAATACCATCATATCCTTTGATTATCCCCTTTAAAACTTCAATTCAGAGGGATAAAACAAGGACAGAAAATTCAAACTCGCGCTAATGCTTGGGCAGGTACCGATAAATGCAAACAGAGATTACCTTATGGTGGAGAATGAGGTTGAAAGTTGACAGTGCGATGGTAAAGAAAGGGAAAGTAAAGGAGAATGAGGAAGAAGAGGAAGGGTTCACAGAACACGTACCTAATAGTGTTACTCTACCAACGCCCTTCAAAATAATTGGCCCGTTGCCCTGGCAACACATGGAAGGACGCGACAGCTGCAAATGAGAAATCCATGGACTGTGAAGACTTCGTTAAGCAGGTGTGAAATTGTTACGTTCGCGAGCGAGGATGTAGGTGACTCCCTACAATAGACTTTCATAAAATTTGTTGAATCTGATTTTCCATGAGCGAGCAAAATACGAAAGAAAGAGCAATGTGTCCACACACACTGACGTTAACGCACGTCAGTGTGTGTGGACAAAAAAATATTACTCCATATTATACAATATTTATCCTATATTCTTCAGTGTTGGATTTGTACACTAACTAACATGCAAACAGACACACACATACATACATATGCGTGTGGTTTTATACATAAACATACATATATATATGTGTGTGTGTGTGTGTGTGTGTGCTAGTGTGTATGCTTGTGGGTCGTGGTAATCCAGTGGTAGAGGGTTTGACTACGGACCGGAGGGCGCGGGTTCGATTCCCGCGCAAGCCTCTCTGGGCACGCTCAGATTCACCAAGTTGTATGTTTTTTCGGGTACTTGATCTTCCTGGGAAACCAAAACCATCACAGGGAAATTATGTGCCCCAACCCTCTAACCTGATGTGTGAATTTTACTCGCCCTCGGACTTAGTGCAGCGTGAAATCTAGGCTCACATATCAAACCGACCTTCATATTGATAACCGTATTCATCGTTAAGATACTCGTACAAGGAGAAGGGTAATAGACAGAAATACATTACAGACGATTACAAGGAGGTAGAGAAGGTGGAAGAGCGCGCTTTACGGATAACAAGCGGGAAAAATTTCCCTTGGCCGGGTCTACACACGTACTACCTTGATCAAAAAGTTCCCGGAATAACCACCGTGTGGCGCTCCCATCGTTCCGATTTGAGTTCTGTTTTTTTTGTTAAATTGGTACATCTGTTGTTTATTATTCCCTTTAAATCTTAGTGTCATAACTTGACATTTGCAAAAGTTACGTAGCCAAGAGTACATCTATCTCTGTGTGTGTTGGCGATTTTTTACAATTTCAGAAATGGATTTAAATTTGCAACAACGAACTTGTATTAAATTTTGCGTAAAAAACGCATTTAGTGGCGCACGGACGTTGGAAATGTTGGAAAAGTGTTTCGGCAACGATTCTCTAAAAAAAACGGTCGTTTACCAGTGGCACGAGCGGTTCAGAAGTGGTCGTGAGTCAATCGAAGATGATGAACGCAGTGGCAGACCATCGACATCGAAAGTCGGTGAAAAAATTGATAAAGTAAAAGAAATGTTGGTCAATAACCGCAAATTAACCATCAGAGAAATAGCGGAGGACTTGAACATTGCCTATGGATCCGCCCAAGACATTGTGGTTAATGATTTGGGTTTCCGTCGTGTAGCAGCAAAGTTGGTGCCGAAAGACCTCAATTTCATGCAAAAAAGAGACCGTGTTGACGTCGCAAAAGACATGATTTGCGAGGCTGAATCCGATCCCACATTCATCAAAAGGATCATTGCTGGAGACGAGACGTGGGTTTATGAGTACGACACGCAATCCAGACATCAGGCAAGTGAATGGCGTTCACCAAATGAGCCGAGACCAAAAAAACCACGTCGTTTTCAGTCAAAAAAGAAGGCAATGCTGACGGTTTTCATGGATTACAACGGTGTAGTGCATCATGAATTTTTGCCAGAAGGCCAGACAGTAAACAAAGAGTATTATTTGGGCGTTATGAGACGTTTGCGTGAAGCAATTCGCCGAAAGAGACCAGAAATGTGGGCAGAAAACTCGTGGATTTTGCACCATGATAACGCACCGTCGCACAGTGCTATCATTATTCGTAATTTTTTGACGAAAAATGCAACAAATACCATCCAACAGCCACCGAATTCACCTAATTTGGCTCCCTGTGACTTCTTTCTGTTCAATCGAGTTAAAAAACCATTACGGGGAACGCGTTTTAGCAGCCGTTAGTATATCTAAACATAAAAACACAGGTTACAGGATAAAAATACTTTTAGAGGCAATAGGGTCTGTGATTTTGAACTTTTCTCCTTTGAAAATAACATTGTAAGCCCTTACTTAAGGAGCTATGGCAACACAAGTGTTTTATTGAAAGCTTTTGGTAATTTCCGTAATAATACTTAATTATTCAAAAGCGCATCTGGCGATGGATTGATACACCCTATAATTTCTGCAAAGACAATACTTTTGCTTACGCCTATGTAAATGTTTTGTTTCGACTATTGACTAATGGCTCTAAACAAAGAGGGTGTTAACTATTGTCTGTGATTTTGTAAGATGCTAATCCTTTGGCCAATATCAATTTTTTGTGGAGCTTAACATATACCATTATTTCTTTCAATAAGGCGACCATCAACATGAGTGTGATTTTAACAGCGGGAAATATAACAGTAACGAAATACTCCGTGGTTAAGAGACTCACTCTCACTCCTATTGATGGTAAAAATATAAATCCTCATTCCTAGCTGAGAGAAATATTGGTATAGAATTCCACACATATCAATATTTACTATAAAATTGGCATCTCCCAAAATGGCAGCCTGAAATCGCCAGTTTTCTTCCCGTCGTTATAACCTATTGTCGCTAAAACGCTTATAACTACACTGGTACAAAAACTATGATCACTATAAATGTAATTGCTAACCCAATTTCCTCTCCTATAATAGTTAAAGTTATTCACCGTCTCTTTTTTCAACAATGAAGAAATGACTATATATTTCACGTTGTTCAACGCTGAGTTTCGGATGATCATGGATATTATGTCTTTTAGGGCAGAGAGGCAGCCAATTTAATAATTTACAAGACATGCTTTAACACAAGTACATTTTCTATATACACCATTTCACTCAGGACACATGCAAACCATGTTCGTTCTATGCATTTGACTATAAATCCGATAAGATGTCTGGAATTACCTCGTTAGATCATATCATTCGATATGACCAGATTAAGTGAAAAAAGTTCTTCCCTTTTTGTTTACTTATGCGTAGTTTGGAATTTACATCCATTAACGATACCACTTCATCTGGTATTAACTGCCTCTCTTACATTATTCAACGAAATGCATGTTAATACGGTGTTACGATGGAGTGACTGGTGGTGAGAAGACAATGAACGTGAGATTGAAGAGTTGAATAATCGTTTCCGAGAAACTTACGGATGTCAAAGACTGCGATGACGGCATTAAGGGAATGAAAATTCAATTTGAAGCAATGCGATATTTACTCGCTAAATTAATTGGTACAATACACAATGATGCCGCAGCATGCCAAGTGGGCGGAGTATCCAAGAAAAAAATGATAGTGGCGCGAAGGGCAATGGCAAATATATGTATTTTATGAACTTATTGCATGATACTTACCTCATGTGCATTAATATGATACCGTATTCATGCAATTTACTTAATATGCTCGATTCTGATAATCATTAATAATGGATTAAACTCACTGAATAAATAATATATTTTTGGAATGTGTTACATTAGATTAGATTAATTTTTCTGCATAATACTTAATAACTTAAATGATAAAAGCTTGTTCCTTCAGGGGGAAGGGGACACCGATTGTGTCTATCATACAAACTACCTTTGGCATAAAATTAAAATAATGATGCAAATTAATAGGTCTTAGAACAGACTTTGCCTACAGTCTCCTTTGCACGACAGAAAACTTCTTGAGCAGAACATCGAACGAATTTGGTGCACACTCCTCTACATTCCGTTCATTTTTTAAAAGCACAGTACAAGCTATTAACTTTAAAAGAAAATCTGTATCAATAAATGCTCGCGTGGGTGAGAATAGTTTAGCATTAGCAGTGAAAGAAAAGAAGTATTTTAGTCACGAATCATTTAATTTTTCATTTAATGGATGAATTCATAGATGGAGATTCATGGATGAATCGAATAAATTCCCAAATAAAATAAATAGAGCTTACTCTTGTGTGCAATGATTGAATAACACAGAGTAAGTAAAATGAAGCAGGGAGGAAAGCGGGCCTTGCTAGCCCTGATGTCAGAGAAGCAAAGCCTGACGAGTGTGTGCCCTGGAAAAAAAATTATTAAAATAATCTAGGTGCGGAAAAATTTCACATTTAGCATTTCTTCTCTTCGCGAACAGAACTTAATATAATTCTGATTTCATTTGATAGTTCATAAAATTTTAGAGCACATGAAAAAGGCCAGTCGAAAAATGAATTTCCCTGCTCCCAAGGGAGAGAACCCCGCAGGGACAACTAGGACAGCATGTTACAACGTTTCCCATTTGTTCCAGTGGCTTTTTTTTTCTCCCGACATCTAAAGTGACGCTATTTCGTGGTAAGATTTAACACCACTGCACCCAGAGAAAACTTACGACGGTAAATAGTAGATACAGACCATCGATATTCACATAACCGCGAAATATACAGAATCAAAGCGGCAAATGAGGGAAAACATGGCGGAACTTCTACGGTGGAATTGAATGAAAAGCCTTGCCACACGCGCTATCTTCTGTGGCGTCGATATTTCCAAAGGCATTAGTAGATCTCCCTTTCTCTGGGGGTTAAAGCAGACCCCACCAGTGATGTTCCATCCCCTTCCTTTGCCTTCCTTTCCCCATTCCCCAAACGCCTTCCTACCATCCCCCTCCCTCACGCAACCCGTCTTTATCTTCCTCTCTTGCCCCCGAAATCTCCCACCGACGCCGCCCCAACCCAACCTTCCCATCTATTACGAATAGACAGGCCGTATAGAGTAAATATCAACGTCAACGCGTTTGTGTGCTGTCGCATTAATTTTTGGTGCACCCTCCAAACGACCGTTCCAAAGCGCTTATGACAGAGTATTCTTTTAGCCCATGGAATGAAAGATTTATCTACACTAAATGGATAGAACGCTCGATTTGAACATAGTCACACTTGTTCGCTTGTGGTAAAGAACAACTTAGATGATAAACTAATGCCATGGCCTAGTTTCAACAGAAATTCAAATAGACATTTATAAAAAAGAATGACAAAGAAAATGAACTATTAATCGTTTGTAACGATGGAAGTTTCCAAAATATTCTACCTTTAATGATTTATTTATTTACTCCATTTAAAGATAACCTGTTACTCACAGAGGTTACAAACATTTTTATTTTAGATTAAAATATAAATGTCTTATTTACCAAGCTCTCTTTTCTGAATACACAAAAAATAACTGAAGCAATATTGATGGACTTCTATTCAAACTTCGACTAAGAAAAGCATGATAACATGTCGACACTAATCCATTTAAGTTAAATGAGAAAATATTAGCTAATTTTTTCCATAAATCAACAACTCCTGTTTCTAATTAAAGAATATTATCCTGCTTTTTAAAATATATTATACCTTAGATCATTAATGACAAATTTTTTGAAACTGCTGTGAAATGCATACTGGTTTCCCGCACTCAAATGCAAACGTTTATACTCCAAACCTTAGTTCAAATGCCAGTTTGCGCTAATACCTTAGATTTTCATTAAAAGGCAATGCCTAGGAAAGACGGCATAAAACTCTTTTTGAGTCTGAATTTTTTAAAGATTGTCAGATACTTTATTAGAGCGTTTACATCGCATACACGATGCGTTTATGGGACATAATGACTTCAATTTAGCACCATGGCTTTCAATTTTGTGTTATTCTCCCCGCTCGTGATAAAATTATTTGATCGCTGTATGAAAACTAGGCTTTATCTTTGATAACTTTCGCTAAAATGACAATTGATACATCGACGCATTCAACGAAATAGTAAGGTTTTATATAAATATATATACTATATGTACAGAGCATCTATGGCTCCTGCCTTTTTCTCGCCCGCGTCATACCATTACCTCAACCCTTAATTCTCCTTCTCTTTCCGCCGTTTATTCTCGTCTCTGCCCATTCTCCCCCCTCTTCCCTCTTCACTGCCATTATAATCCCAATTCCTCTCCCACCCACAAACCTCTCCCTCCAACAAAGGCCACCCACCTCTCCCTACCGCATGCCTCAGCTCTTCCCAGCCCCGTTCATTCACCCCCTATGCCCCAATCCCCCAGGCCATCTCATTTCGCCAATATCCTTCACCTCGCTAAGCGATCAGGTTAACCACACCCTCTAAGCCAACAGTAGGGGCCTTCTTCTACAACCCGAAAGGCCCAATCTGTCCTCCATTTCCTCTCTCTCTCTCTCTTCCTCTCGTTCCCTCTCTCTCCTTCCGCCATCTCTACCCACTCATCCCAACCCTCTCTTCCCCGCCCATCTTCCGCTAATTAATTGGGTTCCCAGCCAAGATAAATTCCCCGTATCTCGGATTCGCCTGGAATATCCAATCGGTGGAATCGAAGGCCATGAGGATTTTTTTTGTCCCTGTTTTTCTATTTCTCCCTTCTCCTCATCGGACGAGCTGCGTCTCAAGCTGGGTTTCACTGTAATTGCGTGACCGGAGCTGCATCTGTGGACTGCCATCCCTCCCACGGGGGATGGCGTGGGAGAGAGGCTGCGGTGGTACTCATTTCTTTTTATGCTCGAGTTAATCCGATGTTCGGGGGTCATTCCGCACCATTTCACACAAATCTGTGAGTTTCATATGATGAGAGGACATAGAGGCGAAATTTACACGTGGGGCCCACGGGTCAATGGGCAAGGGTCACTAATGACTCTCCCCCACACAACTGGACGGCCTAGGAAAAAGGGACGGTAAAAACGAAATGCAGGGGGTAGAGCAACCGTTTCAAGCCTTGGCCTTGTCAAAATCTTGAGTAGCACTTATGTCATATTAGGCCACTAGGTAAGGTGTGGCCGAATAAACAGATAGATTACTATGCGTAATCTTCAAGTCGTATTGAAACAGTTCAAAGTTCAGTTCGCTGATGAAAATAATTTCCCACAAAGATATTTATCCGCATTGGGAACCAGCAAAAAGTCATTTAGGCAAGGCCTGGTGTTAGAGAGGTTGTATAACAATCTTCACATCATTTTTCACGAAGTCACAATCACAATTTTGCACTTTACTTCTGCGAATGTAGCGACTGAAGCTCCGGATACGAATTATAGGAAGGATGAGGATTAAATTACGCTCAAGAGTTCCGCGAGATATTCAGAAACAACATATGCCATATGAGACTGAGCAGTCTACTAGTTCGGCACCCATGATCTTGCTTTGAAACGTGACCTTTTACGTTTGATGTGGTCATGGAGAATTTTCGCTACATATATGAATAGAAAATATATGAATATATTTTCAATATATGAATAGAAAAGATATGAATATAAATTATATGAGTTTCGTGACAAAATGTTGAAAACTCAGAACTTAGTTCAAATATTGAGTTGGAAAATAGATTATTACCAATTAATGAGCTTATATAGGCAAGGAGAAAGTTCAAATAATTATTTGAAAAGGTAAATAAAGGGGAAAAGATAACAAAAGAAAAATATAAGTAAAAAATATGATATTTAGTGAAGTGGGTACGCGAGATTAGGTCTTATTTCATCATCTATATCTTGATAGCACTTCATGACCCCCTTAGCAGGTAGTAGTAGTAGTTTTTAGGGGAGGCGACCGACAGCTAAGGTCATTTGCGCCATTGGGGGTGGACAGGAAAGGATGAAGGGTGGAGAGAAACCCGGCGTCGGCATTAGCCTACTCAATTCGAATGGCGCCAAGGGGTCCGAAGCTTAACGTCCCATCTGACGGACGGCGTACGCAATCAAAGTGCCCTCCACAAAGCACCTCAAGTAGGGATCGAGATACCTCTGAAAAATATACAACACCGCCGGGATTTGAACCCGCGCCCTCAGGGTGGGAAGCCAGTACGTTAGCCCCCGCACCATCTCGATCTCCAAATATTTTGTATGTTCGCTGAAACTACATAGGAACTGAGGCCTACAAAACTGTCATAAGCTAAGTAATTATTGACCAGTCGACCAGTTAAATTGCTGTTATATTGCCGCACCATCTCGATCCCCCCCCTTAGTAGGTATTAGGGGCACTAGTGTGTAACGGTGAAGATCTCAATGGAAATGGGATCCACCACATCTTTAACTACATGACATTTTTACTAAATTAAGACTGCTATCAATATCATATTTTCACAAGAGTGTATTCGTTGAAAACTGTTTGCATCGAAAAATGAGGCAGAGGCAAAAACACTGTGCAAGTACGTTAAGAGAATATTACGAGTATTCCATGCAACATACCAGTCTCTCCGTAAGTATCTTATGCTTCACCTTCGGATGAGAATTTGCATTGGGAAAAGCAAAGTTACAATGCAGCGTCGTGTGCCACATTCCTCGATAGGAGTTAGGCGAAACGAACTTGCTTCAATGTGTAATACCTAACGCTGCCGCAATGCTGGTGTCAAACACACAAAAATGTGGCACGCATACAATAGATCAAGCAATATTCTTACAATGTAATATAAAATTAAAATTGTTCACAATAAATTATGTTAATAATAAAATTATAGATCAATGTTTACTCACTCCATAATTTTCCCAAAACTTCTAGTGTCCTTATCTGTGTCCGATATTAACAAGCATCATCATCACGCAGGAAATAGTCGATATATCGAACGGAAATAGGAATGAACGGCACAAAAAAGAAGGGATAATGGAAACGAAAACAAAGTCACATATCCAATCGTATGTCTTGTTCATCGTTACATCAGCCCATTATTAACAATTCCCAGAACGTTCCACGAAGCTCCATTCCCTAGAAATTTGGAGCGAAAATAAACTGTATTCAATTACTCTATTAAATGAGCTCAGCTCCACATATTTGTAACGTAATTATATAAGTTATGCAATGAACATTTCTCAAACACTATGGTACCATTAGAAAGTTATTATAAATATTATAATAATAAGTAGTAAGCAACAACTGCGGTTTTATCCTCCTTAGTGATGAATCCTGACAAATTTTGAAACTCTTCTCCATTAAATTGCTGGAAATAATGATTAATGGGTAATTTGTACTAAGAATCCTTCTCTAGCAAAATTTCCCATCATACAAGAATTAAATTGGAAATTTGATAATGCACAGCGTATAATTCGGATGAAAAGCAATTAACAGTAATTTACCATCGGAGAATTTCATATTATTTTCTGCACACAAACTTCGCAGAAATTGCATTTTGGGAATAATAGTCGTCGATATTTCGGTGAATAAAAACACAGGAATTTAATAGGAAATATGAATTAACCATGTAAAGAACCTCTTAGTGACGCATAATATGAGTGCCGCAATAACCGTGACGAGTGGCACCTTGATAACCCACTATTTGGCGTATCGCTTCTTCAGTTGTTTTCAGTCAAATGCTGGGATAGGGTAAAAGAGTTGGCCAACTGCCAGAGTGAGACGCGAATCACTTTCTTCTCTCAAACTTTGGGAGTCTTATTTTTACGTAATTAACGGAAGCTCTTTCTCGTCAGGATTTCCACAAAGATTGTTCCCCTAGGAGCAATCCCTTAGATTGCGTCACCGGCTGGATTGACGCGACAGCTGGGGGTATACGACCTCCCAGAATGCGGCACATGGCTCGTAAAAATATTCGAGGCGCTTGCCAAGGCGTCACTTTTGGCCGAGAATGCGGTCTAAATCACGCGCGAAGGGGTAACTTCTCTTTTCTCTCCCGAGTCCTACCAAACACCCATCGAAACTCTTCGCCCTGGATCCAAATTCAGATCAGTGCTGGTTTTCCTCAATATCTTTGTCCTAGGAAGCTCCTATTGGTTGGTGGAACTCCCTTGAGAGTTCACTGAAGCTGGACATGCACTCCACTGCCTGAGAGAAACTAAGAGTAGTGCAAATATAACATAATTCGACGTCCCCCAAAAGAATAAAAACGCACCGGACACTACCTCCTGCCTTTTGTACCGACGAATTCGATTGAAATTTCATCTCCATTGCCAACGTCTTTTTCTCTATAGGAAAGGGTCTCTTCATAATGAGTTAATATGAGGTTATGCTTGTTATGAAAGTCTTCAAGAGGTGTAAATGATGTGATTTCGTCATTTCACGTTAGACAATGAGTAAAAACAAATTCGTACTTTTCCACAGGCTTATTGGTAAGGTGAAATGCATTTCGGTTCACATAACCATCCTAAATTCTTGTACCTCGGGATAGCTCTGTAAACTAAAACGCGTTGTACGTTACCAACAAACCTGTGGAAAAGCGCAAATTTGTTTTTCCTCATAATGACAAACTTACACTACATCTTGCCTGAATCTGTTGAAAAATAATGTGCATACTTAAGGGTGTATATTCTCCTTCCACAATAACGGATTTTCATGTTCACAAAAACGTTCAAATACTAATTAAAGAATCTTAAATTACGTCTTGGATCGTAATTATTATTCTCCGAGCAAATTAATAAGCCAAATCTCTCTTGATTGGATTATGTGGAAAGCAATTTGGAAATCTTTTGACCTCACCATTAAAATCTAAACCAATTTTAAACGAATAATGGGGTTTTGTCTGGCGGAAATGGCGGAGGGATATGGCGGGGGATGTGAGGTGACGCAAACGAACATGGTGGGGTAAGAAGCGTATTGGATGCTGAGGACAGGGGGGTGGGAAGGAAACGTAAACATGCACTCCTCCGAACTTTCGTGTTTCTAGTGCAGAATGGTCTCCAGTTAATCCAGAACGCGAAGCCGATTACCTTTCCCCTTCCATACCTTTCGCCGTTCCCCTCCACATGGAGGGGAATAGCAGGAAAGTCAATCTTGCGATCGTTGCCATAAGTCCATTTCAATAAAATTTTAATAGGCGGTCGTTAAATCGTAATTGGAAGTTGATGCCAAATTTTAGTGGATAAATTGTGTGAAATTCCTTTCATGTAAGAAGATTATGCCATGCAAATTGTTCAAGAGGATCACTTTTGTCCTTTCCTTTGTTTAAAAGTTCATTTAAGTTGTATTTATTGTTAAACAAACGACTCCATTTGGAAAATCTTGACGACACGGTGGCTTGTTCGGCGACACTGCGTCAATATAGGTTTTTGTACCAACTGTACCAACGCGATTCGTATTCAAAGGTAGGGTGTGTTTTATACAAAAATTAACACATGTATTAATATATCGCTAACTTTATTGACATTTTTGAAAGATACTGGTTTATATTTCGATATCCGAATTGAAAAGAGATACCTAAGAGCATCTCAAGGATGGCGAGGAAAAGCGAAAGCTTCTGATACAAATTATTCCGGAAAGAATTGTATATCTCAGCGTTTTAACGCTGTTTTCTATTGAAGCGGGTATCGATCCTTGATAAAAAACACACCAAATCAAGAAAACTGATTGAACCTATGACGCTCACTTTAATGTGTGACATCCTTTGTCATGAAAGAATCACATGCAAACCAATATTTTCTCCAATTGTTTCTCCGTGGCAGGTTACTGGCAAAAGATGCTATCAGAGCAACAATGATAAGAGAAAACACTCTAGGAATCTAGGGAAACTATTCACAATGCGATGCATGATGATGCATTCATTGGTTAAAATTCAAGGCGTCTTGAAGTTATCTTGAATTTGATATTATAACTTTGTGTCGAAACATCAAGATGCATATTTTCCACTGTGAATCTAGTTCTCACAAAGTTATGTATTGTATTCACAAAGTTATGTATTGCGAAAATCTAATCTAAATATCGGAAGATAATGAGTGGAAAAGTGAATGACCTACTATTATATCTATGTCACCTATGGCTAACCCGACTGACCCACAAAGGCTTTTTTCTAAAAAATCACCAAGGAGAACCTTCTCGATGGGAACTCATAAAACGAACTCTTATTCCAAAACCGGCCTAGAAGAAGGTAAACAGTTTCCTACTCCGTCCTTCGTATTTCTTCTAGTAGAATTATATTTTTCAAAAATGTTCTTATACAAAATATCCCACAGCTTTTTGGCAAAGCTGAATGAAAAATTACTTTCAATACCACAACAGCGAAGGTTGATAGCTTGATAGTTAAGTCACTACAAAACTTTGATGACTACAGACCTCAACTAGTACTAAACCATCCGAAGAATGAGAATAACATATGCCACGTGGAAGGGCAGGTAAAAACTTCTGAAATCTATATATCTCACAAGGTGTATATAATTAGGAAAAAACGTTTTATATATCGCAGATTTGAGCCAGCGGATATCAAAAGATTCAAAGTCTTTCTAAACTACACAATCCCATTATAAGTTGTTAATAACATTTAGCCCATGAAAAGTAACCCAGTCCATTCTTATTGGTCATTCACAAGGTTAATACAATTTATAAACGGCTGCATTTTAAATTAAGACAGAAGTAACTATTAGCTAACCAGGATAGCACCAAATCAAAATTTACACCTTTTGATATTGAGTAATGAAAAAAAATGGATACTGAAATTCAATCCTTGGAGCGCATATGATCGCCAATATTATAAGCAAATAGATTTTCAATTGGAAAGATCATTTTTAGGTGTTAAGGTATAGTTTTATTAATTCCAGGAGCACCTCACTTCAAGGAGAAAGAGGTTATTTTTTTTCATTTCCTCCCCTCGTCATTTGTCAAGAGGATCCCTCCCCATTCTTCTGCCGCAAAGGGATGACGACACTACCGAGAGGAGGCCGCTTGATGGCCTGCGCTCTCCTCACGCACCAACCTCCCCGTTCCCGTTTCAGTCCACCCATCCTGCCAACGTCGCCCCCGCTTGTCTTCTCAGCTCCTAGCCCGCGCTCCCCTGACTTCGCTCGCTTGACGCCTCGCGAGACGATCGGATCGTGGGGAAGAGAGAAAATGGGACGGGATCAATACATAATGCAGCCCTCACTTAAGATCCCTAGGGAGGAAGGCGACGACGGGGACTAATCTTTCGAAGGAGGGTCTTAAACTTATTTGCAAACAGAAGCGGTGTGGACAGATGAAATTTAAAATGAGTAAAAAATGCAACTCTTACCGAATAGAACATGATAAACAATTTTTAAATCGATTGTTTTCCATTTTTCTAAAAACGGATTACCATATCGTTCGGTCCTTCAAAAAAAACGATTTAAACATATAAAGGCGTTAACTTCAACCCTAATGAGTGCACAGGTGCACAAGTAATAGTGTCAGACGATAGTGAACATTTTACGAACGTGATTGAACAATTGAAGCAAAATATCCCGGCCGAGGGGATATCTAAGTGAAAAAAGAGCATCAACACTACATTAAACGTATGAGTATGCACCGGAAGTTATTTTTATAAAGGCGCATGATATCTATGTTTTTTTCAAATTCGAACCTAATTTTATGATGGACGTATAAAGTGGGAAAAAACAAGGGGAATTTTAATTTTTTTATCGGCTGAATTAATTTTAAGACAAAATATTGCAAGTACCACCGCAAAAATATTATACTGTGATGGTAATTGTACAACTTTCTCTCAAAATAAATTCGTTGAGTGCCAAAAGTTTACTGAAGATAGAATTTTATTTATGATCTTACTCTCCCTGAAGAGATACTAAACATTTCCAGGTTAGGAAACACACTTACAGAGACTGAATTCGAGCCGTTGAGTAAGGGATTCCATCTTAAGAAAGCAATAGGTAGCAAATTTGCGCACTTACGTTCTTAAATAAAACGTTTTCAATATTGCGGATTAACACCAATCATATTTATTATTTGGCCTTGGCCTAATTTGAGACCTGAAATACGTAATAGGTGAATTTCTTAATTTCGATTTTTGCATGTATCTTTACTTATTGGAATTATTTCCATCAATGAATACACACCACCAGAGGGACGTTTATAACTATAACTTAACACCAAAATACCTGATAATTCATATCTAAGAAAGATGATTATGTCACAGAATATCATCACTTATAAATTTCGTCCTAAAAAATATTATTGGATTTGATTTTACCTTTATTAAATATAGCTCTCTAAATAAAACTAGCAAAGGGTCCAGCAATTTTCAAGTAAGACCAATGTTAATGAAACAGATATGCTAGAGGAGTATTGATAATTAATAAAAAAGCGTTTTTGCTATTATCAAACAATCATATATTATATGATTGTATACCTTTAGAGGCACAAAACCCTCTTTACGTATTTTTTTCAGATACTGTCTTTTAACGCAACATTATCTTATTCATTCCTTATTTTTACCTTTAATGTTGATACCAAAGAATCTTCTTAGCTGGAGAGAGATTAATGCAAACGATCAGACGAACAATCCGAGAAATAGTGATTACATGAATAGAATATTGGATAAACCATCTGAAATCTAAAAAATAATAAAAGTTGAAAGGGAAACAATTTCCCGGGGGTCGACGAATGCGTTCACAAAGTGGGAAGATATTTATTTGAAATGTTGGTCACCCTGAAAGATGATAATTTTGTTGGCAAATTCAAAGCCTAATATGGCAAAAACCTTATTTCTTGGGTTCGAGAGAAAGAACTTCATTCGTTATTATTATTCCTAATGATATCTGGCAGTTCGTAAATTCCTCGCCAAACACATTTATGTTACTCGTATTAAAATACATGCTCAACAAACATATATGTTGTAGCTCATTATAGCGAGTCGATAATAACCATAAACAATAAAAACATACTCAGGAAGGGTACCACACCTTTTAGTTAACTTTCCTCTCATTTTTTTTAAACATTTCAAAAATCAGCACTCTTTTAGGTTCATAGAATTTGATAAATAATCTCGTATAGACTGATACATGCAGTTCAAATTCATCTGAAGCCATTTCATTTCCTTATTCCCTTAAATTACGGTCATACACGTCATCGGTCACTACTATGCAACCATTAAGCACTAACAAAATATTTTCAAAGATATCAAGTTTGAAATGGGTTATTTCAAATGTTCGTGTTAGTTGCGCAAAATAAATAGACAGAATAATAAGGCATAATTTTTTGGCCGCATTTTCGTTCAAGTCCCGATAGTGTAGGTCGATTATTTAGAATTTGAAAAATTATATAAGCGAAAAATGTTCGTTTTTCCGGTTTATTTTTATTACAAAACGTCATAGCTTATAAGCTTGAACCCAAGCTAATCTTGGAATCTCAGAATTTATAATTTGTCCAGCAATCATCCGATCAATAAGACTGTCCCCAGAAAAGAAGTCTCTTGCTCGAGTAAAAGTACTCAAAAAATTGTATCGATGAGCCAGTTAGTCAGGCCGTAGGTTTGCCCGACCTCGTAATAAATATGAATAGAAACCAAGAGAAGAATTAGGTATCTGGATTTAACGGAGCGTCCCCATGAGAGGTCAGTCTTTGCTTGACATCAAATACTAACACTAATGAAAAAACCGACGAAATCTGGCTTTAGATGTGAATATTTTAGACGCTTTCAAGGAATTTGGTGAATTTTCCCCCTTAGTGGCAAGTGACATCATCTATCCACTCCACCCAATATCCCCACTCCACAACGTCAGAGGTCACAACGAAAATTGCGTCTAGTCGAAAATCCATTTTGGACACCTGAGCACTCTGCCATCATCTTCCCGTGACATCCATAGGAACCGCGTGAAATCAATTTCCCTAATTGGCATCGGCAATTCAGGCGGGGTATAGCTCGTAGTAATCGATAGGTTCATCTATAGCACGAGAGAACTGTACACAAACTCCGTCTGCCTGTAGGCAGTAAACTGCGCACAATCCCTTCGAAAGCATTGTTCACACACAAATAAATCTAAGTCCACTAACAATGTTCCAACATTTAGTATATTTCAGTGCTGAGGTAAATGTTTTTTGACACCTATTATAACATATGCCGGCGCGTAAAAAAATCAGACTAACTGGGAAAGGCGTTGTGTAATATTCAATTACTGGAATAAAATGCCCCTTCGATGGTAGGATCTAATTGCAACAAATGCCAAATTTGATAATTACCATTAATTTGCTTATCATACATGAAAATAAATTAGGAAAAAATATAAAATAATTTATGATCATTATCTTGCCTTAAAATATCAACATAATTATTGCTGAAAATGTGGGTGAGTACAATTTCTCTTTCGGGATTTCCATTCCTAGAGGTCACTAACGTTATCATTATTTAATATCTAGAAGATTTGAAACACCTGTCACTAACGCTTAGCATTCCACCACAAGAAAACGATAAAAAAATAAACAAGACAGGATATCAGAAGCTGGATGAAGTTCAGTCGAGTTCCTTTTTGGGAGAAGTATTTTAATTTGAGTGCATTAGGGTCAAACTTTCATTCAAGCTTGCTTGCATTTTTATTTTTCGTAAACTTTATCCAGAGGTGAGCTCCTGTCTCTCAATTCCATTCGAAAGGATTGAGAAACTTCACAGCTCACGGTGGAGCGCGCAGCCAGAACTCGCTGGGGAAGGGATTATATGTTGGAGCCGCAGCATCAAGTGATTAAAAGTCTTTCCTAATTTAAAGGAACATTGACTTAAGATTCTGCACATTATAAATATAGAGCGAAATACAAAGCGTATTCCCAATTTTTCAGAACGACAGCGGTCGTGAAATGTTTATTATTTTACGGTGCTTTCGTCTGGTCAGGAATAACCTTTTTTCTGACAAGTGCGATTCATAGATGAAAGCTAAGTGAAGGACGAAGTTTTTTACCCTATCCAAAGGCATGAGAAATAATTGAGCAAATTAAAATTTACTTTTTCATGTTTCTCATTTTTATAATTTAGCAGCTTACATTAGTTTCAATAAAGTATTTTTAATATTCATTTTCAGATTTAAAAAGTTGTTCTAATATATTAAACAGTATTCCTCCATTTTTCTGCTGTTTGAGTCGCAACACCAGTATGAAGTACTCAATGCTTCAGTGGTCCTGCTGGGAAAAAAATTCAACTTACATAACGAAATTTTTACGAAATATTTAAAAAATTCACCGACTTTAAATTATCACACTTATCTTTTTTTATGAAATAGCAATATAATAGTTCAACAATGAAAATAAACTAAATTGAACTGGAAAGTGCATCCATCATACATATAATCAGAAGCTGTTTGAAGGAGTAGGGAGCTAGAGAGATGAATGATGGAGTCAGTTTTAATGTTAGGAATGAAGTTTGAAGAATTTGAAAGAAGGACGTGGAGAAGGAGAAACGGGGCTGAAAACTCGGAAGGGTGAGCGAAAGAGAGAGAAACGATGAGAACAAAGGAGGAAGTGTAATGTCCCTAAATTGTAACGGTGTTGAAATGATGCGCATGAATATTTATCGAACCTTGAAAGTGATTCTATGGTTAATTCATGGGACCACGTCCAGAAGAAGACAAACAGGGTGAGGGGGAGGGGCCTGGAGGCGAAATGACAGAGGGAGAAGAGGATCAGAGTATGCGCGTGAGAAGCAGAGTAGCGAAATCAACAAATGGAGTCGTAGCGAACCAATTATACTGACGGAAGGCCAAACGTGGCTGGTTGTCGCATTTTTAAGGTAATTCGACTCACTTAAAATACTCTTTAAGTCGGTTGATTCTTTGAAATTTAAATTACACAAAATCCATTAAATAAGCCTCAGGATTTGGAATGCACATATAAATTGTGAATATGCCACTTTGAGGACTTAGTTCCTACTTCAATGGATTTCGAAGCATAAGAAGTTCTCAACTATACTATTCGGTCATCGACGATCCGAAATCACGACGTTTACAAATTTGACGAAACTTAAATCACTTCCACGAAACTACATTTGACACTTGGACCTAACGTACACCAGGTCGTAATGAACGAAAATTATTTCAAGAAATCAATTATTTATCAGATGGATTATAAATGACCCATAAAACTCATCTAAATAACTAATTTCTTGTTTGATTCGGAGTGAACACGATTTCTCTATGATTGTTTACAACAGTAAGGAGTTTTTCTTTATACCCATCAATGCTACAAGAACTACAGCATTATTTTTTATACAAAAAATACTTATTACGAGGGTCATCCGGAAAGTAGTACCCGTTCGTGAAATAAAGACACAAAAGTAAATATTAACAAACATAAAAAATTTTATTTGAAAGAGGATACTTTAAACTACTTCTCAACATAATCTCCAAGCAAATTAAGGCATTTGTCATAACGTGTGACAAGTTTCTGTATTCCTGCTGCATAGTCCTTCGCCGCCAGCTCATTGAGATACGCGAGGGACCCATCTTGCACAAATTTTTGCATAATGCAGATGGTGTTTAACAATTTCATGAACAATTGTTCGAGAAACATTGGGAAAATGCTCACAGATGTCATCAATTGTGACGCGCCGATCGTTCCTCACGAATTCGTCAACTGAGCTCACCAGTTGGTCTGTAATGACAGACGGTCTACCCGAACGCTCATCGTCGTGTGTGTTCCCCCTCCCCATGTTGAAGTTGCGACACCACCGCCGAACAGACGACTCGTCCATTACATTGTCTCCATACACCTCCTTTAATTGGCGATGAATATCACATGGGCGAACGTTTCTTGCATTGAGGAATTTAATCACTGCCCTCACTTCACAACTGGCGGCGTTCTCAATTTTTTTAAACATTGTAAACAATCACAGAAACAACACAGGCAATGCTAGCGTCACGCAACTTGGCTCAGAGAAGGCAGACAAGCCACTGAAGCTATCTGACCTCGTCCAGCGGCTACTCGCGTCGTCAGCACTTCATGCGGCACGAACGGGTACTACTTTCCGGATGACCCTCGTACTTCTACAAAACCATAACATTGGATTGTCATGGCACTAAGAAGCATAGGTGTTAGGACGAAAATCTAGAAGTGTGCATTCTACCTCTATTACTTTGTTACAGAATATTTTTCCCCGTGAAAGTTTTTTGCTAGGGGTATAAGCTATTATTTTCTAATATTTATAGTTATTATTTTTGATAAAATACTACTTCTGTATACTGCAAAAACTAACTTGGGTATAAGATTATCATAGAATGCTAAACTTAATTTTACAAAGGCAACATAGCCATGGAAATATTATAATACCTTAAGGCGTTGTCATCATGCATCAAGATTTCATTACCCTCGGCAAGAGCAAATGAGTCTGAATACGTAAGTGCGTATACATAATACGCCAATTATTTTACACATTGTTGATTTTTTAAGTATTTTACGAAAAAAAATTGAAAAATATAAATAAATATTATAGGAAATACCTTATAGGAAAAAATGTTACAATGCGGAGTTCCGTGATACATCTTGCTAACTGGGTTGGAACATAAACGAAGCTTGGCTCGAGATCACGTTCTTCCGACCTGTTTTGGTTTTAGCCTTTTTTTAAAGAAATTTTTTTCTTTAAAAGAAGGCTAAAAATAGGAACATTTACCATTTGATCTCATAGTTAGAAACGAATTATCTCTACCATTGAAATATAAGTGCGTTTATCCAAATGGAATATCAGGATTTAGACCCCAAACTTTCAAACGGAGATTTTTAGCACATATTTTAATAACAGTATTTTATTTAATGTCCCCTAAATTTTATGTCTACACTAATACTACAACTACAAACAGCTAATGATATGAAGCGTGGCCTATCATGTTATGTACGAAAATTGTAAAAAATCAATAAGATTCTTCGAGGGTTAATATAGTAATCCTAGAAGTGTTCGAAGCACTACTAATCCATTCTCAATAAAGTTCTTATGGATACGATCAAATAGTTTTCAATCATATAGTTAGGTCGAATGAACTCCTTAATAAAATATGTTCATAAAACTATTTATTATATCAGCTTAAGAGCGAAGTAATATCACTACATCGACGCTTAGATTAATTTAACAAAATTAATCGTTTAGCTAATTATATAAAGCTTATGGAAGCCAGTTAAAATCAACTCGAACTCCGCAAAACTAAAAAATTGCGTCGTAAGTAGAAAGACTTATTCCGGGTCGCTTCTGGACACTGCTGGAAATTCAAGCAGCTTTAATTGCATTTCGTTTGAATTAAAAAGCCATATCATGTCATGACCCTATAAACATGAAATATGTGTCCTTTATCTGTTGGTCGAGTCGTCCGTCCCACAACTGAATATGTATTTAGTTCAGTCATACAAAAAATTAGTTGAAATGAAAACGGAATGCAAAATGGAACTTCACAGTCATTAATTCTGTAGCATGAAGGGATAAAAGCCGCACATTAACGATAGAGTATAGATAAACTTTACCAGTTTTCAGATTACTTACTGAGTTATTGCCGTCGCAAAGTGGCTGTAGCGATGTGTTACTAGGATATGATGAAAATTTCTTCCGAGGATTTCAGCTATTATATTTCATTTTCCTTCTGCGGTGGAAATACAGTAAGAACACATAATAAGTTATCGTAAAACATTAACGACATGCTATGTAATATACTAAAAATATTGGCGCAAATAATTTCCTATTTCTGACCAATCTGAAGAACAAACGTTTGACAAATTTGAGCAATACTAGTGAAATCTTGTCGCAAAATATCGCAAGTCTACAATCGGATGCTATTTACATATATTTTAGCGATTTAAATGAGCTGAAATGAGATCAAAACTGTTACAGAATGTATTTCTGATATATTCATGTCTTATCTCCGAAATTCGATCCACAAGTTGAGGATTTACGTTAAGTAATTGGACGAAACAGAGACAGCAAATTTGTCACCCAAATACATCCCCTCGCATCGAATAGCTGAAAACAAATTTTCAATTTTTACCTTCGGAACATAACACGAATTTAAGTAATTTCTCACGGCCGGCTAATGAAAGATCTTAGTCGTTTGAGAGATGAAGTAACTAATGAATACAGGGGCTTGCGCAGTTTAATTAGAGATGGATTATTTCAAACTCGAATAGAACCATTCTGCAATAATGAGAAGCAAATGCGATGATATAGCTAGCCTTAATAGTCTTTAGTCTAAATCCAAACGTAGCGTTGTCAAATCAAATCTCCACTTCTCTTCGTCCCTCCGTTTTCTCGCCAAACCGTGTTAAGAGATGAGGTGGGTTGCCTTTTCAAGGGGGAGTGGAACTCACTAAATCCCTCGTGTTGCATGGGGTAGAATTCAGAGCCTCCAAACCCAGTGCGGCTTACCACGTCATATCGGTGACACTCATTCACTTACACAGCATGAGTGAAAGGAGATTTGGTTGAAATCACACCGGGAACAGATCCTCTAGTATCAATAGTGACGATTAAGTCACTAAAGTTATAGCAACTTTTGCTGCATTAAATCATATCAGGTTATCTATTGATATGGAAATTCTTTTGAAAACAACAATATAAGGTGGCTGTGGTTCAGGAAGAAACTCACATCAATTTATCAATCAGTAAATCAATGGAATTTAAATGGATTCATCAGTCAAGTATCGGGAATACATATATCTCCATGGAAATTTAAGTAGACGTTGATGCTCCAGGGTTACATCTAGCTTGAGATTGACATTTACTACGTGTAGTATGAGTTCATTATTTATCGAATCCCAATCTTGAAAAAAGGCTTCAAATCATAGTTCAGAGCATAACTACCAACCAAATTTAAAAAAGATATAAATGATATGAGTTTCGTGACGAAATCTTGAAGCCTCAAAACATTATTCAAAAGTTGAGATGTAAAATAGGCTATTACAAATTGAGCTTACCATGAGCGTATTAGAAAGGATAAATTTGAAATAATTATTTGAAAGTGGTAAATAAAGAGGATAATATAACAAAAGAAAAAATAAGTAAAAATGTTATATTTATTGAAGTGGGTACGCGAAATTAGGTCTTATTTCATCATCTATATCTTGATAACAGTGTTACAATACCAACAAATTTTACCTAGATGGCCTCTGCATCTCACCTTCATGGCCCCCTTAGCAGGTATAAGGGACACTAGTGAGTAACGTTGAAGGTCTCAAGGGAAATGGGAACTGCACAATCAGGAATGCGCCACATTTTCAACTACATGACATTTTTACCAAAATAAGAATGCTATCAATATCACATTCTCACAAGAGTGAATTCATTGAAATCTGTTTGCATCAAAAAATGAGGGAGAGGCAAAAAGACTCTGCAAGTACGTTAAGAGACTACTTCATGTATTAATATTTATCTTTATACTGGTACATGCCGTTACAAAATATTTAGATTTCGGAACATGGTTACAGCTCCTGAACATTATAATTTAAACAACGTTTGATTGGTTTAATAATCCTTATAAGTGGTCAATTAATATCATTAAATTCAAAATCAATTGGTAGTTTAGTCATTGCAAGATGAAATTCAAATACAAAATTTTAGTAGTAAACTTATTCAACCGAACGGTTTCATGAGACTAACGATTAGTGCCATCGTTAATAATGAGCTTAGTAATAAATAAATAGAATGAATGCAATGAAGTAACTATGTTACGTTCACAAATCTTGTAAAGGACGAGCTTTCAAACACTTTTTCCACTTTTAAGGAAACCATATCGCACCAGATTATCCTGAGTTAGATCTAGATATAACAACGTAAAGGGAATTAAAAATATACCTTTCCCGTTTTCATAAATAAATTGTGAGAGAGCATCAAGTATTGTCAAATATCGATAAATATTTATTACCCTTGAAGTGAAGAAGCAGGATGGGGTGAGAGAAGGAAGAGAAGGGGTGGAAGAAAGGAGACTGCCACGAGTAGGGAGAGGGTGTCATTGGGAGGGGGTTGGAAAATGTGGCAAGAGGGAGTAGGGAGCAGTTTTATCGCCGGGGGGAACTGAAGGCGTTCCAGCCCGATGCGTTATCCATACATGTATGACATCAAGGGGTGGAAATTTATACGCTCGTTATGACTCTACACTCCCCTTACATCTCCCCAGTACCAATAGCTGGGGCGCGACATTTTTCATCCGAAATTGATTCTAGAAAAGGCTCTCAATATTGCCTCAATATTTTGCGGGCCCTTAATTTCTTTCTCGTGAAAAAAATACCGAATTCATCCCTTAGGATTTTTTTAAACATAAAAAGTTAAAAAAAAATAAATATAGCATGCTAAACGGACCGTTAAAGTTTCCACAAATTGTTGACCTCCAGAATGACTTTTAGTGATTTGATTACCGCGAATTTTTTTTTAATGCTTCATTTGTTACGCTAAAATTTTTTCTTCCAATATAAGGGACCAATTATAATTGGACAGGTTTTTAACGAGCCTCGACGCAATTTATTTGCTTTCGAGAGGCTATCAAGTGGCAATAAAAATAACACATAAGCAAACACGATATATCATATTCACCTCCAGTTTGATTTTCTCTGAAAACGAGCGAAAAATTCAGTAAATTTTACGTCAAAAGTATTACGCAACCATTATATTGTCATATTTACCGTTAGGAAAAAAAATTAAAATAATTTATGATACATGACCTGATAATGCCATGAAACTACAAATTTCATTCAACTACGTTGATTTAATGGGATGCGGGTATCTATGATGAATTGCGAATACCTAGCTTAATAACGTATTTAACTTCCATTGAGGTGAAAGATTATATGAATAAAAAAGAAAGTTGTTAACTTCTATAAAAATTAAATTCCACCTAATCCTTGGCTTAATCTCATACCGGCTATGTTGCATGGAACACATCCAGTTCACTTAACCCAAGGCCTAATCTCATACCAATCATGTTGAATGGGACAAATCTAATTCCTGAGTTATGTAGCGCAGGAATAACAAGAACGTTTATTATCCCTACTATCAGCCCTAACAAATCGATTAATAATGCAAATAAAACGCATGCGGTTCTAATTCTGAAAACCTAGTGTATTTCTTTGAAAATGGAAAAAACACAGGCACGTGCGACCATGAACTCTAACAATTGTTGAGTTAATACGTTAGCATACGGGATGCCGTATATCTCGCGTGCAGACGCGGGTAGTAAAAGTAGTGGAACGTGAGCGGGGATAGAATTATAATGCGAAAGGATAGAAGAGAAGAGTTTGCAACCCTTTTCTTGCAAGAAAAGGGACGCAATTACGTAAACACGCGCCTGCATACTTGACTTATTTCACAGGAATTTGAATAATATAAAAAGTAACTTCGTTTATTGAAACAAAAAATATTTTATTTCCATGGCACATGTAATAGTCGTATTATTGATTTGAAAAATCCCGAGAAAACATTCACCTATTTTCCGTTTCCAAATATTATATAACAATTACTTATAGTCATCAGGAAGTACTTGGTCTAAAAAAACAATTAATCGTAGTTGATTACTAGTTTAGTTCCTTAAAAACATCTATATGTCCAAACAGTCGTTTAGTTTAAGATACTTTGGCTTAATGATTTTAGTCCCCCAGATATTTTATTTTAAAAATCTAAATATATATTTAATGAATAACCGGAGCATCAATAAATTCTAGGGATAAACAATGTTAATTATAAATCTTCGAGCATAGTCAACAGACTTGGTAAAAAAATCTCCCCAAAAAATATTAAAATTTTCAGGAAAAAATTAGTAATTTATCTCAAAGGAAAATAAGCAAGACCGGTATATAATATCGAAAGAGAGTTTTGCCATTGACCGCAAGGCAAAATTTTGTTAAGCGCAAGGCAAAATTACGGCCGTGCATTGCGTGATCGAGGTGGTTTACATTCATGCGTAGGCGCATAAGAGTTTAACGTGACACGCACACGAGAGAGGGAGAAGTGAAAGGGGGCGGAATTGAGGAAGGGGGTGTACTGAAAGGTTTAAGAGGGATGTGGGGAGAAGGAATAGTGTGCCCGGAGACGGGAGCGTGGGTGTGTACGGAATGGACGAGGAAATGCGGGGCAACTCGAGGTTGCCGCCGAGGAGAGGAAGACAAGGTGGAGAGGAGGCAGAGGGGGTTGGTTGGCCGGCGGGGGGTGGAGCAATAATGGGAGCGAACGAGGTGTTCGGGGAGATAGCACGAGCGTGCGAGACTCCGCGGTCTCGTGGGGGGGGGGGTATGGGTAGGGTGTAGCGGGAGAGGGAAGGGTGGGAAGACGGGGGTAGGCGGAGGGCGAGCTCGGAAGCGAGCCGGATGAAAGACAAACTCTGAAAGAGGGAGAGAGGAGGGGAGGACGGTTGGTCGCATGGGGGCGGGAGATGTGAAGGTCGAGGGAAATGGAGAAGCCCGTCCCTTAAAGCCGAAGGGGAGTTCTGTTCCTTTAAGCTCGCGCAGGAACGTGTCAAGCATCGTAGAGAAGGGATTCTCAATGAAAAAAACTCGCAGCGCGGAGAAAACAATAAAATTTGGCGTGGCTTAAAAAATTAGGAAAATTCAACACCGACAAGAAAAAAGTCACTAATTAGATCTACGCCTCCGCGCAGCGGCCTGAAAAATGTTCCTGCGAAAGTGACCGTCTAGTTAACGCGCGATGCTGTTTTGTGGGTAATATATATTTAAATTATTAATTATCCTAGGGCACTTTCATAAAATAGTTTTTACATATGTAGGTATACGTGTATGAAAACCTAACCGACGAAGAAACTACACCAGTCCACGAACCAACAAGGACATAACCTAACAATTGCGTGCGCCTGTGAGTTGTCACTATGCAGTTCTCCTACCACAGCGATGGCAGTATCAATGTGTAACAACAGCGTTGCCACCTTTCGCTCGGATCGTGTTGTGGCGGGAGTTCAGTTTTCATTTGACTGCCCCTAGTGGGTGTATAAACATATATATAAAACTTATGTTTAACAAAAGCATTCATAATTTCTTAATTGAATTGTTGAAAATATGTCTAAATACATTTTAAGAATCGGCAAACAAGCAGGATGTACTTGCTGTTCTATTATGCGAACAAGTTTACATCAATGCTGGCAGATTAATTAAAATGAAAATGTTAACAAAATATCAAGGTGAAAATAGTAATAATATCCATGGCAAGGGTATTTACAGAAATTCCCATTGCATGAATAGCCCAAAGCTCTGTGAGACTCATCCATTGTGTTCGTATATTATCAGCTGTGGATCACGACGCGTTCGCATAGAACAGAATCAGGGCCAAGGCCAGATTTTTATTGTCACCGTTCCTCGAGAAGAATCTATCCAATGTTCAACAAGAGCTTGAATTAATGCCTTTTCTCTAGCATTTCATACTAAAGCAATGCAGTCATCTTCGCATAGAACACCACCAAAGCTAATATAAAGAATTTCGGACTCTAAATCAAGAAGTTTAAGATTATATTTGATAAAATTTGCATATTGATACAACCGAAAACAAACACTACATTCCTTTGGCAAAGATTAAAAGTTTCTTCTTAATTTTCAAATTACATTAAAAAAGCATGCATAGTACCGTAAGTTTATTTACATAGTTTTTCCTCTTTATTTTCGGCTCAGTACCAGCAACCAATGGCAAAATGATTTCCACAGATTATTCAAGTTAGCGATAGGAAGATCTAAGTTCATAAGCACCAATTCAAACAACATTTTCTTACTCTATGCCGTAGGTCTTAACCAAAATAATTGTTCAACAAACAATTATAATTATATAATTATGGATGAAGTAGATTATTGATTATTTTGTGGAAAATTAAGAAACAACCTGAGCAATATTTTATGTATTTTACACTACAAGTTGAGTCCATGACCGATCAGATACTGATAGTCCCGTCAGTTAGCCACCTCCACCTACGTGTTCGTGCAACCCTCCTATTCAACCAATGTTTCTTTCCTTACTCCTTTATGAAATAATATTTCTCCACCTAAAAATGTCGCACCACACTTATTAGTACCGTCAGTTTAATGAAAAATTTAAAGATATTACTGATAGCTCAACGCCCCCACGTATATTGTTATATCAATTTTTTAGGCCCCCATAAAATATTTCATGGTGAACTTCAGTACTTCGTAAATTTGTTTAAAAATTAATAAACTTTAAAGAGCAAAATGTTATTCCATTTCTCTCTCATTCATAGAGTCCACGTTCCTTATTCATTTTATTAATATATTTTGCATAACCAGAGGAGACACCCCCTCCCGCAGAGCCACAGTTAATATGAAAATAGAACTAAGAGCATACTATATATAGAACCCGAAATAAAAGCGTATGAGGGCATTAAACGTTGAAACTTAGCGAAGTTCTCATTGGCGAACAAAACTTCTTCGCTATTTTTATGCGATGATACTTATTAGCCTACCTTTTAAGGTGGGTTTGAGATATACACAAAAACTTAGAGCGACACAAAAACTTAGCAAGCCAACATATTTGAGCCTCGTCCAAGACACAACCTGACCCGCACGTAGAACACGCCTTTCTTAAATTCTGAATTCGTTCTAATTTCCTTCATTACGTCCTACACGGCTATTCTTTTCCTCCCCCATTCTTTCTTTCATAACCTTCTACCATATTTCACAGTTTTCAACATCCCATAACCTATCCAAACGCCATGTATCCTTCTCTTCTGCCTCCTTTGGATTTCTCCAAAAAATCCTCTCACCTTGATCACCTGGTAAAGAAGTTCGTTTGAGTTCCTGTGCGTCCATTTTACCTTTTTCATCCTTCTCCACACCCATATCTCAAAACCTTAAAATGTCCGCGTGTCGTCTTGCTTTAACAAACAAGTTTCCATGCCATACAAAACCACGCTCCATTTCAAAGCCTCACTAAAATTTTCTTGGCATCCCATTTTTTCCTTGGCGAGTCTCTTCTCAAGATCCTAAACCAGCGCTAAATGTCATCAACTCTCTTCTCCTCGTAAAAACCTATGCCCCTAACGCAATTCTTCTTCTGATTTCTCTACTAAATAATCCATTTGATGCAAAACACTGCCAATATAGGCAAGCACCCCTACTTTATCTAATGTTTGCCTTCTACACGTTACGATAAACATAATAAACCCAAAACTTCTTGTAGCTGACTTTTAAGAAATTAAAAATACCCCATTTACAAATATATATAATCCTATGATGAATGAAAATTTTTATTTGCCATGGCATTAAACACCATTATGTAATGTTAATGCAGGTGCTAGTTAAAATTTTCTCCATTACTTCTCTAAATATTTTCGTGAATATTGGTATCGGTAAGGTTTTGAATATGGTAAATCTATTGAAGTAGGTCTCTTCTTTCGGAAAATTTATTTGTGGACCTTATTTTCAGCAAAAATATAGTTAAATGCGTGATAAACTAAATTGTAACCAGGGCTCCAATCAGCTATTCATGCTGCATAGATTCTGTTCCGTGTGTACTACGTTTAAATCCAGAGAAATATCTACCTATCTTCCAGCTTAGTTGCCTTTTACTGAAAGTTTTATGACGCTACTTTTATCAAGAAAAGGTCTTTTTGAAAAAAAGTCTTCTAAGTTATGGTATTACATTAAAAATATTTAAATTACGAAGAAAGAAAAGAAATTCAATACTCAATTAAATCTATAACGTTAGGATTGCTAAAAGTTCGAGAGTATTTTGGAGCAGGTTGAAAATTAATAAATTTTCTTTAGAACGATAAAATGGCTTATTCTATTACTTTCCTATTATAATAAATGGAACTCTGCAAAGTCTCCGCCTATGCAATTTCTCATAGATTAAAATTGGCTTAGGTCTGGTTGAAACTATGCAAAGTAAAGGTCATTTGTACATTAAGCAAAATTAAAAGTTGATTTAATAAAAATAAATTAATTTATGCAAATAAGGGAGTATATTTCTTACCTTTCATCTTGCAAACGGATTAATGAATGCTAATTCAATTAGAGGATCAATCATTTCTAGATGCACGAAAGCAATTGAGTAAGGTCTTCGGATATTACGAGTACTCGTACAATTAAATGAGGATGTACTAATCATTCACAATAAAAGTCGTTGCGTTGAAATAAAGAACTGCCTTTGCATAACTATAGCGCTGAAAGCCATGGTGAACATTAGAAATATTAATGATGAAAATTATGAGACTGTACCAATGCTTTCCAGGCCCTAAGGATTTTAGCGATTTGAGATATTACTGTCGTTTTGTGGTACGAGAAAGAGAGTCACCAAGGTGTCGAGTTCTCAAATATGTATTAAAAGAGGACGTTACAAAATTGTTAATAGAATCGTTCTGTTTTTGTTAAATTATTAAATAATGGAACGTCATCGTCGTAAAATGCTCTTAGCAGTAAGTATACATATAGAAAGTGAGGTCTAATAATAATAATAAGAGTACTTCTGTCCAGAGCTCTTGATCCCTAAGGATTTTGAAGATAAATTATTTTAAAGAACTTTTTTCTAAAATTATATTTCTCATTTTGAATCGAAATAAAATTGTATTAGTTTCAATATTGATTCTTATTCTGTTCTCGATTTGTTTGATAATTATAATTTTGAAACATTAGACATAATGACACTAATTGTAAATAACAGTATCTAAATGTTTATATTGGCAGTAAATTGAACAATCAGCTCCCATTTAGCTTCACAGCTCGTCTTGAAAGTACTCGCACCATTACACTTAACCTAATGACTTTTCTATGATAGCACATTTTTCCATAACCGTTTACCATCAGCACATGCCTCATCAATTCGTAATCAGGATTTTATAAATCCTCTATACGAAGGTAATTCAATAACTAAGAAATTAATAATTGTCTAAATGAGCATGAGCTAATCCAACACATAAATTAAGAAAGTAACCCAATAATTTTTATGTAACTGCGCATTAATCTTTTTTTGAAATTTGCATTTTCAAAGTAAAAATAAAATGTAATGCGTAAAAATGTACTTAGCTATTTTGTATAACAAAACCATTACGGATGAAAATATTTCTGTTTAAGAATAACAATATCATCACCAATGATTCTGTAAATAAAAAATTATATCACTACCAATGATCTTATAGTATGTTTCATCGGCATTAATTGCGTTCTTTTACGCCTATTTTTCAAGCACACCTTTGGTGAATTGCGAGATATAAAAGGAAGATGATAAATACAACACTAAAATCTGAAGAGGTATTCTACTTAAGAGAATTACAATCATAAATACGGAGTAACATCTTTAGCGATAATCAACAGATCACAATTACGCCACTGACACTTACCTCTCCATTTCACATAAGAGCCGCCCAGAGAATGATTTAAGAGAGGATGTTTGCTCAAGATGCAATGAGAAAACTGCGGTTTGACCAAAACATTTAGTGCAAATTGATTTTCAAATGGTTTTGCCTATCCTTTCATATTGTTGTCCCCACTATATTCGTTTAGGAGAACGTTTTCGTTTAGGAATTCGTTTACGATCGGGTTTTTATGACTGTCGATTATTCTCATCGTGGCCACGCCCACTCAATCTATGTGAATTTACAATTATTCCCACGAAGCCAACATTAAGCTCGTGCGATTTATATTCATCCAGCAGTTAATTTGTGCACACAATCTACGAATATTCAAACAATACCGTCCGAGCAGATCAACTTCTTGAACTAATAAGGCTCTGCTGTTCTTATAAACATCGAAATCCGCGGGAAAATGATGAACACTATACTCCTTTCACCTCGCTGGATTCCACGGAAAATAAACAGAAAATTTCTCAAAGACTTCCAACTTCCAAATTTCTCCACGTGGAATCGACAACCACAATGGAATTAGCAAACCACCACCGCATTATGCTAATCTCTTACGGGAGCCCCTCATCACTTTAATTCTGAGTGAAAGACGACGAAGAGAGCGTGAAGACTTACTGATGAAAACGAAAAAGGTAGAGATGGAAGAGAAAGTCGAAGGGGGAAAGAGAGATGAAGATGGGGAGGTAAAGAAATGAGATGTGTGGGGTAGGTGGTTTGAGGAGAGGTTTCAAAGCACCATGAGGAGTAGCAGGGTTTTTATCCCCGAGGATCGTTCGAACGCCTAGTCTTTCGGGGATCACAAGCCACACGTGGATTGAAACCATGGGATGGGAACGGGCGATGAGGGACGTGGGGAGGGGAAGAAGGGAGGAAGGGGGGCATAGGATTGGGGGAATGGGGCGTCCATGGTGATGACGATGATGCGAATGGATAGCGGTGAGATGAAGTAATGTTTACGGCGGCGGTGGCGCCCGATGGAGAAATTGAGGCGAGGGGGCGCGCGCGCTATTGTAGGTGGGTACCTGCGTAGTTGGAGCATCGCGCGGCGTTGCCAAACTTGCGAATTAGAGACTCGATCTATAACTAGAATCCTGAGAGGTTGCGGATACACCCGCGATTACCTGCAATGGAAGAGTTCCATGGATGATCTTTTGTTAAAATTCCGGGTGCAAATAAACAACCGTACATTACAGAATAAAGTTAATTTTTTTATATTTAAAATTAATTACTTAGTCCATTTGCATGCATTCGCGCCACTCGAAGTTTCGAATATAAATTGAAGATCAATTTTGGTATATTTAATTTTAATTTAATCATTTTTTATTGTCACCAATAAATAGCCATTTTTTATGACATAAGTTTAATATACGGCTGATATTCAAAACTAAAACACCTTAAACATCAACTTCGAAAAAATTCCGTAGATCAAAATGAATATATGGAGAATATACTGATCTTAGGTCGAAACCTAATGGAAAAATTGCATTTTCAGTTTCATAAGTTTTCTGTCATCTTGCATAAAACTGATTACTCATCTTTTTTTTATGTTTATTCTCAATATATCAAATTTATTTAACATTTTTGATATTTAAGTATTGAGGGGTTCATTTGGCTTATAAAAATCATATCGCACATAACGAAGTGGGACACAAACCACCTAATCTTGACGAAAGTATCAAAATAGCCATTGAAATGTATTCTAAAGACGAAACTCTTGTATTCTAAATCACAATCACAATTTTCTTAAAAAAAACGTCCAAATTTTATTTAATATCTACAAACGCTCTTTTCCTGAGTCCCACTTTACTGCGATAACGCTCAAACTGAACTATCCGTCTCTGCGTTGCTATCTTTTATTAGATGTAAAACTAAGAGTTAAAATCTTTCTTGGAAAGCTTGCATCACAGGTTTGAAGCGAAACTCAATTATTGCAATCATTACAGTGACATCAGAAATATATTCCGCCATGATGGTGATATATTGAGAGCTTATTGCTATAACCATTGCAACAAAGACAAATTACTGCTTTGCTGAATCGAGAGCCTATTGGGAGAAATAATCTATGACGACAAGATTTATAAGGAATATACTAGTATTTCACAGTAAATTATTATTAGAAGGACTGAACGAGAAATGAGACAGACAAAAATTGATAATTACAAAGAGGAAAATATTTGCCTCGATGCATCTACATTGAGGGTAATTATATTTCGGGACTTTTTGATAAGGTAATTAAAATTGAAATGAAAATTAAGAAATTTAGCATGTTTATAAACTTCATTTATCACCCCGAAGTGCTGATGTTGGTTCTTGTCAAGGTATTCGTAACTCGCCTATCATAAGTCATGCAGCGGGAATTTCAATCCTTTTACAGTTCCCATAAAGTTGTTAGACTTAGTTGATGGAAATAAAAGGTACACTCCGAAGTTGAAATATTTGGATTATAGCCAAAGACACCAGGCTATTGACGAGAATGATGGACCTTTAGAATCGGCGATTAAAACCTGTTATTTTTTTCTCAACTGAACGTACAATTGTTGTAATCTATAAACAGTTTTGAGATAAAAATATTTCAATTTTCGACTTTATTTGATTTGAAATCTATTTTAGGTCAGTTTCGTATTGGTCAATTCGTCAAACCCCCAAAGGTTTTTCGTGATTTCAATCTAAGACTGAAAGAACATGATCGAAGTCAGATTAGTAAGTAGGCATTCACCATTAATTTATCACAACAACTATTAAGGCCTGGATATTCCATGCATTTGTCATAACAACTTATACTCGTACGAGTGAGATTTACCCCAGTCGGATTGGAAACTTACTTCGAATAAAGTTCAGCTAGAGCGACATATGGATTATTTCTGTCCTTCGTACCGCTTCTGGTCATAGCAAATATGTCAAAACCATTTTTTTCTCCTAAACGTGAAGATGATGCCGATTCAACCGAATACCACAGTAGTGAGACTGAAGTTCGATATAAAAGGGTTTTCCGCACTAATCCCTAGGTGGTGTGAACTTGACACGCTTAAGTGAGAGATAGTTTTTTCTTGCAGCTTTCCAAGAATGTTTTCCTACACAGAAAATCACTCAGATTGGCCTATTTTAACGCAGCCAAAATGTATTAGCTCGTTAATTTGACTGAAGTTTTTCGGGGGGTTCAGTAAACTTTCCACTTAAATATGGCATTGGACGGAAAATGGTGTTTGGCATAGGGTCAGAGTCAATATTAAGTGAGCTCACTCCTTCTGAGTTGTACCAGTGACTACATACATAAGTAGGCGACTTTGATAATAGTCATAACTTGAAATAAGGACTGCAAAGTCTTCCTTTCAGCTCCCTTGTGAGGTCGGTATCGATAAATTTCTGGAACCACTTCATCAGGATCGTTTGCGTTCAAGCCTTCGCGTACATTGCTGGCCGCATCATCAGAAACAGTGTGATGATGAAAATTATTCTGAAAGTTATCGATGCCAATTATCAGCGCAAATTGTGAAACCTTACTCTTCCTCTTGGGCGTTCCTTATGAGATAACGGGTCTACGAGACTCCCTACAATCTAGCTCCTGGTCCGTTGATAAATAATATAGACAAATTATTTATTTTTAGAGCCATGTATTTCGTGCCGCCAAACTGGGCATCAATATCATCTTTTAAGAAATCAGAACACAAAATGCATATGGACGAACGGAAGAACCTAAATCGCACGGTAATTTTTTGTGGCGCGAAAAATGTGCAAACCGATTTCGGTTGACGAGCTAAAAACAATGGACGCAGAAGAATGGCATAGAGAAGGGTGGAAAAAAGAGAAATGTGTGAGAAAGGGGAACTGATGAACAGATCGTGTAGAGGAGAAAAGATGAGGAAAGGGAGAGGGGAGGAAAAAAAGGAGAGATTATCAAGGGATGATTGGGGAATGAAAGGGCGAATAACAAGGGAGCGCGAGCGAGGGACGCTGGCGGAAGGCGGAGCGGTGGCGGAGGGAGCCCGGGAGGATTTATTGTCCCATCCAGCCCTAATCCCTTTCCCTTCGAGAATGGGGGAAGGGGTCGGAGGGGTGGCACTGGGTGTGCTACCGGGGTGGTGGAGTCACTAAGGGGCGGCGACTCCTCCGTCGATGGATTCGCCTCGAGCGCCACTTCTGAGAGAGAGACGGGGCATTAAAAACGCTGGAGTCCGTGTCGCTCCTCCCCACACACGGCGTTCTCCCACACCACTCCGGGACCTCCTCCATTTCATCCATTCGGACGGAGGATTTCTTTTATAACGAGGTAACTTCTCTTGAGGGTGCGCGGGGACGTTGTTCGGGAATGCCACCGGGCACGAGAGCAAAATTGAAGTCTCAGAGTGAACGTCGCCGGCCGGCATTTATTTTTACGAGAAAGTGAACGGCAATTTGCGCCGCATGGGATTGGATTTAAAAATTCCAAGAAGTCACATTAAAAGATGATTTAAGAAAGTGGGGAAACGGATACAAGGAAAAAATGCGATGAAGTCAACTTGTTTATCAACAAAATGCAGGTTCTTTACCAAATACATGCACTTGGAATACTGCCGAGGTCAAAGCATTTAGAAATTTTTAAAATAAGCAATGATTTTTTTCGATACTCGGCATTATTTTTATGATCGAATTATTGAACTTAACGTGCCAATATCTCATTTAACATTCAAAAGAAATAATTTAGCAGAGAAGTTTTAGAAAACACAAAAACCAGTTGACTGAGATACCATAAATAAAAATAAATGAATGATATATCAAATGCAGCAAACAAAATACTGAAATTATTGCCAGTTTCAGTAGCCAAAACACTGCAAATTAGCACTGTTAGAGTTGTGCATTCAAAAACAAAAATTAAAAATTTTTTCCACAATATCTTAATACCTGAAATGATAAAAATATTCCCCTATAATGATAATATTTATCGTCCTAATGCTCCTAGGTATTGGTAAGAACAGGGATGGATTGAGAGTCTGAAAGAAAGCAGGAATCAGCAGCAGCTGATTTTACGTTGAGGTTTGATAAAATTTCAGCTTCAGCAACCAAGAGATATTAACAGCCACCGCGAGATTTCAAGACCGCTTGTGAAATTTAGAACGGAGAAACAGCACAAAACATGAAAGTAATAGTTTCATAAAGATTAAAAAAAGCTTGAGTATTAATTAGACTAGAAATTAAATCGTCATATGGGACAATTATTGCATCTGATCAGAACATTGGGCATAAATTTCATCGTGTGAAATGACAGTATGTGAAGAGTTTTTTTAGAAAAAAAATGTTTGCAAAGAGGCTGTTGAAGTCTGAATGTGGAAAAGATTTGAGAAAGTTAGCTAAATAGAGAGGAATAAAAATGATGACGTATTAAGCTATGGTAGGATAAGAGAGAAAATGTTTGTACTAAAAGTAGATTGGAAAATATTGAAAGAGATCTTGCAATCCTTGATAGACTCGGAAATTTCAGCTAAGGAGGAGGAACACGTTTCACATGAATGACACAAAGGTCATGTATAGTTCGAAGAGTTGACGAAGAGTTCGAAGTATGGAATAATGTGAGGGAGGAGCAGTTTTAGTGCTTTGAAAGTTCTTTAATAAGCTTAAGACAGCGTCTACGAGTATTCTGAAATCGTTTCAGAATTTCAGATTAAAAGAATTCAAAATTTCGTAACTTTGGCGACATTGTATTGCACCTTAAAGATAGAAGTAACTAATAGAAGTCATATTGTATTCATGAATTCACGGGAAAAATCACTCGGAGCAGATGGAAAATATTTAAATCCTGAGTTATAGTAATAGGCAGTGTATTTCATTATGCTAATGAGTTAAGCCTCAACGTGATATCCTAAAATTATATATAGGAAATACTATTCAAACGTTACTTTGGACGCTCCGGAAGATCTACAAGAGGATTTAGATAATTTATTTAATATCAGTATTCACCATGGATGAATAAATGTTCCTATAGGTACACCAATTTAAGAAATTTATTTTTCACGGAAGGTAGTAAAAAATTACAAGATATGTCAAATATTACAGTTTCAAAGAACTGCCGGAAAGGCCGCGACACTAGCTTTTATTAGAATCATCCGCTAATATGCAGTAAAATTAAGTAATTACAAAGTGTAAAAAACATTTGCCCTAGGTTAAGGAGGATAACTTAAACACTTTGAAATGGTCGGCATTTCAATATTACTTCGTTTGGGAAAGCTGCTAGCACCACTCCGTGCAATAAATTTTAACACATACTCTTAGCCAACGGAGTAACGTATGTGTAAAAAAATATTGATTGTTTCTCTACCACTTCAGAAATATCAGTTGTGTGAGTTTCAAACATAACATAAGGCACCTGTATTACTTTAATATAAATTATTATGACGAAATACTCCATTATAGTGCCTTCGAAAACTTTTCATCTGAGTGATATTCAGATAATCTAAAACGATACTTTAATCGTCTGAAGACCAAAAATGTGGTAGTAATTCCATAAAGTTAGAAATATTAATTTAATAATTAACCCTTTTGGATTTGAATATTTATTGTAAATGAAATGCAGATCGCATAAGTTAATCTCTTGAAGGAAGTTTAAGAGAGAGAATAAGATGAAAGAAAATACAGATTCAATTACTGGAGACTGCGCAGGGAAGTCCCAAGAGGAAGTGAATTCAAAATTAGACCATTTCTGGAAAGGGATAGTGATTATGTGTGTGTGATAGTATGGTAACAAATTATATTTATGGGTTCCGGGAAGGAAATTTAATTTATGTGCTCCCTTTCCAAAGGAATATATAGAAGAACTGTATGGAGAAGAAGTAGAAGAACTGTATAGTAAAGAACTTAGACCGACAAAGTTAGACATAAAAAAGGAACATAACGTAGAGGAAGATAGCTTAGGTCCAGGCATACTCGACGATGAGATAGAAAGGGCATTAAGGGAGATGAAACTAAATAAGACCATGGGGGTGGATAACATTCCTGCGGAACTTCTAAAAGCTTTAGGAAAACGTTAGAGGGGGAGGCTATATGGGCTGATTCGTAGTATCTATGAGGAAGGAATCTGGCCGGAAGACTTTGAGAGATCGGTTTTAGTTCCTATTCCGAAAAAGGTAATAGCTACATCATATGAGGACTACAGGACAATAAGTTTGATATCCCACGCAGCTAAAGTTGTTCTCAGGGCCATAAACAAAAGGATAGAGAGTAGGGCAAATGATTACTCAGGGGATGATCAGTTTGGGTTTAGGAAGGGGAGAGGTACGCGTGATGCCATTGCAGTAATGAGATTATTAATCGAGAGGAATATAGAACTCAACCAGGAGGTATTTACCTGTTTCGTAGATTTCGAAAAAGCGTTTGATAGAGTGGATTGGGAAAAACTAATGAGTATATTGCAGAAAATAGGAATAAATTGGAGGGAAAGGAGGCTAATCCGCAACCTGTACATATCTCAGACTGCTCAGGTGCGGGTGGGGAACGGGAAGTCCGGATGGGCAGTGTTAGGAAGATGTATAAGGCAGTTTGCCCATTATCACCGTTGCTGTTCAACATGTGTGTAGAGGAAATGATTAAGGAGGCATGGGAAGAACTGGAGGTAGTAATAAAAGTCAGAGGGGAATGCGTAAAATCGGTTAGGTTTGCTGATGACCAAGCTTTAGTTTGTCAGTCAGCCAAGGGATTGCAAGCATTGCTGAGTTAATTGAAAATTCAGCGCGATAGATACGGAATAAGAATCCATATAAATAAAACAGGGGTTATGCGATTTTCCAGAAAGAAAACGTGAAGCTAAGCATTGAAATAGGAAGGCAAAAACTAGAGCAGGTAGAACAGTTTACGTATCTCGAAAGTGTTTTGGATCAACACGGTCAAAGTAGTAGGGAGGTAAGGAGAAAAATTGCACTAGGCAAAGAAGCTTTCACAAGGATGAGGGAGTTGATGACAGGGATATTGAGTAAGGATGTTAGAAAAAGACTCGGAAAAACTTTGATTTGGAGCGTAGCTATGTACGGTGCGGAAATGTGGTTATTGAAGCAGGAGGATAGACCTAGACTGGAGGCTTTTGAAATGTGGGTGTGGAGAAGAATGGAGAAGGTGAAATGGACAGAGAAGAAAACAAATGAGGAAGTAATTGGTATGGTGGGCGAAGAGAGGGGTTTGTTGGGAGAAATCCTGTGGAGGCAAGAAAAGTGGATGAAGGCGGTATTGACCGGCGGTGCGAAGTTGAAGAATGTAATAGAGGGGATAATGTTAGGCAAACGAGGAAAGGACAGGAGCAGGATAGGGATGTTGGACGGGATGAAAGGAGAAAGGAAGTAGTCAGAGATGAAGAGGGACATGATGTACAGTAGGATGCCGGATTTTGTGTTTTGTTAGGAGTCACAAAATATTTATTTGGTAGTTGTGTCCATCCAAAAACCTACCTAAACTGGTAGATTACCTTATAATAATACTCCCTTTCCGCATGGAATCGGTGAGGATATCCGATTTTTGCACTCTGAAACTTATTGAAATCATTCATCTCAGTTTGAGGCAGCCAACCTAATTTCCTGGGTGATTATTACGGGCGTCCATGATTCTCGCTTTTTGTGCTATAATTTTTTTTAATATTATCAAAATAAGTCTATACACCTAATTTTCAGTGCCCGTATATTGTGAAATCAATCATGCATCAAGTATGACCTTGTCTCAACAGGACTCTCATGAGTAATACGGACCTTGGTATCTAAATTCCCACTCATGAGTATTGAAAGAATTAAAAATGCACGATTTCTTTCAACTTAATTTTTCAAAAAATACAATAACTTTTATCCATTTTTACTCAGTTTCCTACGGTCAAATTAGCAAACCGTGCACATTTCGATGACAAACGTATTTCTAGTATTCACTCTATAAGTACTATAATTTTTTTTCGCCTTAGACTCGTCACGTTAAATTGTAACCACTGAACGCTCAACACATGTGAACTCCAAAAAACGTATTTTTCGTAAAAGCTGTGGAATAGCATGACTCTAAGCATTAAAGTAGATTGGTACACGACATAAAACTCCACTAGGGTACTTCTAGGCATAAATGCTCCTTCGATGATACCCAACGCGCAAGTTGATTTCTTCGAGTATCTAAAAATGATTTTAACAGCCTTCTCGAACATTTCATTGCATGTTAGCTTTGTTGCTCTTTAATGGGATACTCAAATGCTAGGATCATATTCCCCTCTGTAAATGAGTATATTTGCGTCCAACTTCTTCACAAGAATAGTAAAATGTTTGATATTTATGATGTGCACACTTTATATATATTAGCAATTATTTCCTACTGCCCCATAAATAAAAGTTGTGACCATGGCCTTTAGCGGGGCCAGTGAAGACAAAGCAGTAAACTTTTATGTCGCTCCATAACATGGCAATCAAGCTTCCCACCACTGAGAGTCGCAACTAGGATCATAAAAGCTTGAGTTTGCTATCACCACATTGTCTATGGCATATTAAAGTATAATCCTTCAAAACTGCCAGATAAAACCATTAAAACATAATCAATGCAAGTAGTATTTTTTTTAACTAATTATATTTTTCTACTATTTCCTTAGAACTCATAAAATATGGATAAATTGAAATCCATAAAATATTTTGAGCGCACGGCTTATAGATTTTATAGGAAAAGATATTTCAATGTGAACATCAGTCAAGGTGATATCAAATGAATTTTTATTCCAGTCATCTGTTTTCAGCTTTAAAATAAAACCTATCCTGTATTTAGTTACTTCTTAAAAATGAAACTGCAGCCATAATCACAAATATTGAATTTAATAGGTTAAAGATTCGTCCACACAAAGCATATTTTACCCTCAATATTGGCTGATCGACCAAAACACAGTCGGAAAAAAATGCTGTCTGGATTTTTGAAGTAATTGATACATTTTTATGGCATGCAGCTTCGGGAAGTGATGCCTGGGACCAACACATATACGTGAAGATAAATCATCAAACGCACGGCACTCAGGATGGATTTTTTCATCCCGTAACTTAAATGGAATATACATTTTTTTCCCCAAATATCCCATACGAGTCCTTTCATATATACCCTCTATCTCCTTAATTCAAAAATAATATTGTGCATAGTGCATTGATAACATCATATAAACGGACTTTTATCAAGATTAGAAAGCGTTCAAGTTAAATAATTGAGTCCAAATGAAGGCATTTCTTTTCATCGCGCTTATTAACCTTTGGCGTCTCCAGGCCTTCAGCAAGGAACCCCCGAATCATCCACCACTGGCATCATTCAATTCCGTTCTCCCTCATTCCAAAGAACTCTTGACTGACGAATATCCACTTAGGCGAGAGAGCCTCGTTTGAATCGAGACAATGCGGGAAGTTGACGACATTTCCATCAGAAAACCCTTCTTGCTCTCGGTTCAAAACGTGAAGAGGGTGGGAGATTGAAAGAAAAAAGGTTAAGGAGAGAAGGAGCAGGGAATGTAATGAGATACACCTAATGATTAACAGCACAGAAAACGACGGGACCCGAGGCAATATTGGCACTAGAAGACGCCATAAACGAGCGGCATCTAAAACCAATAGCGCTTGACGAGGTCAATCATAGCGGCGCGGTACCCCGGACTCTCCACCACCCCCGTCCCCTTCGTACACCCTTTCCCGCCTCTTGCCACCCCCTCGGCGACCGTCTGGGAGATACGCAATCCCAGCTCCCACACACCCTCTGGCTGTTTCTCCTCCTGCCACCTCCATGCATCCATTGTCATCATTTTCCTTACCTTAAATCACGTACCATTCCTCTCCTCACATTTCCCTTACTTTCTTGCCTTTCATCTTTGAACCTTAACTGTCGTCTGTAAACCGAATTGACTGAGGTCAGATTCCTCTTGTTCTAACTATACTGTGCATTCAGTTATTTATATGGGGTAGTAATAAGCCCTTTTGTGGATCCTTCATGATGATGATGAGGCACCACTGGCTTGATTAACAAGCTAAATTACCATATGATAAGTGGACTGTCTAGCCTTAGGGTCTAAAGTAGCGTAGTCTAGTAGTCTTGGGGTGCGTAGATTATTGATCAACCCTGGAGCAACACACTTCTGTAATGTCAAGTCCTACTAAAACATGGCTCATAATTCCAAAGAAACTGCGGGAGATGCCGCAACAGTAACAGTTAACGGAGTCATCCGCTAATGTGCATTTAAATGCAACAATTTCAGAGTGTAAAAATCATTTGCCTTGACCGGGATTCGAACCCAGATCCCTCAAGGTATAAACAGCCTAAGTGTTTAAAAGTTGGCTTTAACCTCATTGACTGTGGCGCGTCGCGCACGACTACGAATGCCTGTGACATTGTATGTACGGTATTTCGTCACATCTTGTTCCTTCAAAAGCCCCAAATATTTCAGAGTGTAGGAGGACACCTCAATAATTCCAATCAAATATAATGTTCCGTTGCTAATCCAAATATTTCCTTCTATATCTTGTGAACCCTGCCTTCATTATTTCCTTCCACAGTATTGTTCATGGTCACAATTGTTTTATGCAATATGTATGTATGTGTATGTATATGCATACATATATTTATAAAGAAAAAATATGCTTTAACCACAATCTGTAAGCTGAAAATGTGTACAATGTAAACACTAGCAGTGTAATATATTAGACTGAATAAAACTAAATTGAACCATAGCTTAACTGGCTAAAACACTTGACCAGATATTGAGGGATCTGGGTTAGAAACCTAGTCAAGGGGAATGATTTTTACACTCTGTAATTGTTGCAATGAAATGGCACACAATATTTCTAAACCAAATACTTAGTTATAGATAGTACAGTAATTCATTATTTAGTTCTGCATACTTCCTACGCCCCTTAATTTCATCCGAAATGAATTTCTCCCCTCCGACCTTACTTCCTTAGCATTCTACTCTCTATTGCCGTATTCAGTATCCCATTGCCGCTAAATATCTCCTGCAGCCCCCGTCTTTTTTCGAATTTTTCCCAATAACATCTTCTCTTACCCATTCATCTTAGAATTCCCTCGTTTGTTTTCTCTTCCGTCCATATCTATTCATCTTTCTCCATATCCGCATCTCAAAGAGTCTACACATAACATTTATCCTTTTTCCTCAAGGACCAAGTTTCTGACCAATACAAAACTGCGTCTCCATTAAAGGTTTTGCTAGTTTTTCCTTGACTTATTTATTTTAAAATTCAAATCACCATATCCATATACACTTCATCAAAACATTCAGAGTTGCACTACAATTTTCACATCAAATAAACTTTACCCATCAATTGCAAATAGAAGGGGTGAACATGAAAAATACTCTCAAGGGGAAAAAGGAACAGAAAATGTAGGTTAGGTTCTGCGCCAAATAAGTGGAGGTTAACTCAAAACAAAATTAAACAATCGACAGGGAGAAGGAGAGGAATGATTTCACTATTTGGGGATGAGAGTAAGCAGAGATAGAAAGCGTTAGAAGAACGTCAACAACTAAATATCTCAGGAAAATAATGCATTTTACCTGGAGAAAAATATGTAAACTAGCAATTATACGAAATAAGCCTAAAAGCATTGAACTGTACCCGTATAACATAATACCTGCAAAACATAAATAATTTCGTTTCAAGTTTTTAAGGTATTGACACTAATAGCGGAAAAAAGATAATATTGCAAACACTTGAAATGTGTAGCAACAACCGAATGACGATCAACAGATGCAAGAATCGGACAATTAATGAAAAAGTTTAAAGAAAAAAAGTAAAAAAAAAGTTAATGGATTATCTGATCTTATAAATAGCATTGATGGAAACATTTACACACAGAGACTTACTGAAGACTAATAATGAACGAAAGGTAAAAGGCAAGAAGCACAGATAAAACGTACGAGAAAAAATGAAATAATAATAGACTACTTGAAAGCACGTAATAAGGGGATGAAGAGGAAAGCCGATGCCAATGAATAGAAGCTGGAGAGATCGTTCAGACCCAATGATTACATATCATCCATTTTGATCGGTGGTAATCAATCCTTAGATACTTATTAATGTTTACGTCTCTCTCTAAATTCTGAAGTACCAGCCTCTCCATCATCGACTTTGGAACCAATGTCAGTAATTAACTGTAACGTCTGTAACCCACTTTTATGAATCCATGCACTGAGAGCATTATTATTCTGTATTCACTCTCCCTATATCCAGAATGTAAGACCCTAATGGCGATAATTTCTCAAATCATTTATTCTGATAATGTATTTTTTATTTTGCATGCACAGCATAATTATCAAGAGAGGACATGATTCTCACAGCTATGCCAGAGTCATAAGTAGATAAGTACATTACAAATGATTACATGAGTATTAGCTTATCTAAAGCATCCAACCCAAGATCTATACCTAGCATAATATAAACTCTTGCTAATTAGCCTGTTTTTTAGTCATCTTCTTTCGTCATTACCATGACTCAATAACCTTATTTTATGTATCAAGAATATGCGGTATTCTCCTTTGCATAACTCCAGATTTTTTTATATTCTTTTCTTTTTTCATATAAATCTTTTAGATTTTGTTCAAGTCCCCACGAAAGAATTGTCAGGCTGCTGAATACAGGATTTAAGGATTTGCATTTTAATTACGCAAATAAATTAAAAAGGTATTTGGAGAGGAGAAACGAGAAAAAAATAAGGCCTGGGTATGCATGAAAGCCAATGGTTTCATTGACTTGCTTCAATTGTGTTCCTGAATCGCGAGGAATAAAGATACAGGTATAGAAATCTGAATAGAAATCGCCTCTAATTAGCTCCAAATCTAGATTTCCTTAGTTCTCTTAAAGGCAATCTAATCACCAAATATCATTCGGATTCTTATTTTATTTGGATTTTTTTAAATAAACATGCTTTCTTTCTCTAGTAACTTGGTCTCTTGCCTTGATCGGTGGAATTTCCATCCGACTTCCTCTAATAGTACTCTAATATATATTATGTCTTAAATACACTATATTGCATTAATATTTTAGCTTTCTTTGATATGTCTAAATAGACCTTTACTAACAGCTTCAATATATTTGCCAAGAATTCTCAGAAAGACCCGTGAACGCTGGTAGGAAGCTAGGGAGTGGTATGGGGGGCTAACCCACTAACTTTATAACTTTGGTTCCGTCATAAATTTCAGGCGCATCATGATTAATTTTGTTAATTATACCTCACAGCTATCAAGAATGTGTGTGGGAGGAAAATAATATCCTTGGAAAAGGATAAAGGTGCAAAAGGGATGATTAATGAGGCGGCTTCGTTAGTCATTCGTCCCCCCACTGATTACAGCCTATCGATAACCATGATGTAGCCTACTTTATGTGGAACACAGATTATTTACTAAAAGCCAATAAAATTTTAGAATATATATGATTATAGAGGTACGCGACAAAGTAGTTTTGATTTTTGCACTTCCAAGTAGGTTCTCACTAATTCAAATTGATACACATGGAATTTTGAGTGTGGCAGCCTGTCTTTCTCCTATGACGCAAAGATCTCTTTTTTTAAAAGGGGGATCGAATTTATCGCCATAAATATCTCGTTGTGGTCAGTTAGGTTAACTCGAATGGTTGTGGTCAGATGCTGAACAAGGGGAAAATGGGCTCATTGTTCAGGATGGAGAAATACGGAGTATTGAAAGGCTGTCTAATTGCGGGATCAGTGGGTATTTTCGGCGGAATTAATATCGTATATCATCGCCAAAATGAGAGGAGCTGTATTTCGCACCGTCGCCAAATGGGAAGATTTTTTCCACTTTTGCCGCTCAGTGTTGATCAGAGCGATTGAAGAAGAAACTCAAGAATCGTAGAAACCTGCCCAAATTTTTATTTAAATTCGCAAAATATTTGACTTAAGAACAATTTCAATGGCATAATAACTTTCAAAATTTTTTACGGCCATTTTTTGAGAATTCATCGGTTATATGAAGATTCCCATTTAAAATAACGCTATGATAAATGATAAGAAGGTTAGTTTTCCTATTTGGACTGCTTGGAGCTCCTTGGCACGTATCTTCAACCGGAGCAAATTTATCGCTACCAACTGAATGAATTATTCTTAGTAATGCCAAAAAATATATTGAAATTTTGCCAAAAACGGGATGCATTATAACCTACGGACCAAGTGAAGGGCGCTTTCTGGTACTAACCGGAGGTTCCCTGATTCAATTCTACACAATGAATTTTTCCAACCCATCTAAAACCCAAGTGGTGTGTTTTTCTGAACACCAGCACTTGTGAAACCGTCGATGGAATAAGAACAGAAAATAGTTACCACACGCGGAATTACAAATCTCAAATCTTTTTTGCTTCGGGGCTCAGAGTGCTATCTATATTAACATATCAAATTCCATATTCATAGAATTATATTCCACAATAAGGAAAATAAATGAGTTGATCATAATAGGGGTTAACTTTTCCATAACGTTTAGCGCAAACTACGGATAGTAAAATGGCTGCCTACTGTATTTCCACTCTCGCGTTCTCAGATAGAAATGCATTATTATCTTGAAATTATTAGAATATTGGGAAAAAAGTAAGAGGTAATAAAGCTGAAACAAGTCTTCTAACACAGTTTTAAGAGAGAGGAACAAGATAAGTCATCATCATTCAACCTCCATATTAACTACATACGAGGGTCATCCGGGAAGTAGTACCCGTTCGTGCCGCATGAAGTGCTGACGACGCGAGTAGCCGCTGGACGAGGTCAGATAGCTTCAGTGGCTTGTCTGCCTTCTCTGAGCCAAGTTTCGTGACGCTAGCATTGCCTGTGTTGTTTCTGTGATTGTTTACAATGTTTAAAAAAATTGAGAACGCCGCCAGTTGTGAAGTGAGGGCAGTGATTAAATTCCTCAATGCAAGAAACGTTCGCCCATGTGATATTCATCGCCAATTAAAGGAGGTGTATGGAGACAATGTAATGGACGAGTCGTCTGTTCGGCGGTGGTGTCGCAACTTCAACATGGGGAGGGGGAACACACACGACGATGAGCGTTCGGAGAGACCGTCTGTCATTACAGACCAACTGGTGAGCTCAGTTGACGAATTCGTGAGGAACGATCGGCGCGTCACAATTGATGACATCTGTGAGCATTTTCCCAATGTTTCTCGAACAATTGTTCATGAAATTGTTAAACACCATCTGCATTATGCAAAAATTTGTGCAAGATGGGTCCCTCGCGTATCTCAATGAGCTGGCGGCGAAGGACTATGCAGCAGGAATACAGAAACTTGTCACACGTTATGACAAATGCCTTAATTTGCTTGGAGATTATGTTGAGAAGTAGTTTAAAGTATCCTCTTTCAAATAAAATTTTTTATGTTTGTTAATATTTACTTTTGTGTCTTTATTTCACGAACGGGTATTACTTTCCGGATGACCCTCGTATTTCTCGCACATTTTGGTCGGCGATCCTCCATGACCATTTTTATGCACTTTTGCAATAATTTATGGGTAGTGGCACATTTGGACCGACCGTTACCCGTATCATCCTCTAAGCAGTTCTGACCATATTTAAACTCGTTTGTCCACCAGGCAAAAGTTGACTTTGAAAAAGTAGCGTCCCCCCAAATGTTCTGAAAGTCGGCATGCTTTTTCTTTTACTTTAATACCTTTTTTTACGAAGTATTTAATCACTGCTCGAATCTCAATTTTTTCCATCTCCACAAATGACTATGCGGGAACAATAACAGAGAGGCATCCGCACCACAGATTTCTTCCCAGAGTACTAACGCCTTACGTGCTTGCTCATAAATTATTAAAGCTATTACTACGCGGGAAACTCGTTGCATTAGGGCTGACATCTGGTGGTAAGTCTGAGAACCTTTCAAAATATCCTCCTATTTTGTTAGTGCTGTGAGGAATGAAATTTTTGTACATTAGAATAAAATTCACTCCACCAAAGGAAGATTTTCTCATGATGACCAAGGTAATACGATTGCCTGAATTAAATTCCACTTGGATAGATTTTATCAACTCCAACGTTAAATACCACAAATCTCGAGAGAGCATAGTCGTGGACACTAAATTTGCATTTCGTTGACATTCGTAATCGGAATTAGAATACGTATCTATTATGAAATATGGTCATATCTACGTACATAGCGAAAATATATTCGATCGCTGTGTTTTGATGAGAGCGAATTGAGTTATCAATGAAATCTTTACATCGTGGTCTGAAGAAAGTAAGATCCGTCACATTAATTGCAAAAAACTGGGGAAAATTGGACTTTAGATTTATATTCAATAGACTAATTCCTCAATATGATTAGCATTCAGTTAATGTTTACCTTTAAACTATCAATTTACGAAACGTAACTTTATTTCATTTTGTTGCTAAGATCAGGATAATCATTTCTCCTCGTGTTTTTGAATCCATACCTTCCTCTGAGCCCGAAATTGAGTTAAGTTAATTCTTCCCATTCCTTCTGATTCGTCAACATACCATTTAATACCAAGGAGAATTAATTTTATACCATAAGGGCTGAGATTTTTATCTATTTCTCTTCACATACGTCTATATACGCTATCACTTTTGATATATATTCATCAAATAAAATAGTTTTGAATCACGGTTTTATTGGTAGGGTATGAGTTTCAAAGTTCTTTAGGCAGCTGAAGCAATTTATAGCGCAGTCAACACAACTGGGATAAATCTACCCAGCGACAGTAAAACATTAATACCAAAAAAATTAATTCCATTTCCACGATTTTTCAGATAACCGCTGAACACGATATCCACTGGGATTCGGAAAACATCCGTATCCATCCAAATTCGCAATCATTTTTAAGAATTCAGGAATGCATATTTATCTTTCACGTTTTTGAATTGATTTCAATTTTGAATATAAAAATTTGCTGAGTCCTTTTGGTTGACTTAATTAATGCCACCATATTCACACGTACGTAAATGAACTCCGGCGTTGCCTGTTGGATTTTCTTTGAAAAACATAGGGACCCTATAATTAATTTCTTTGTGGGTCTCATATGAGTGGTCCTTCTCATCTTATAAATGATCATTTAGTTCATTAAATAGCTATAATGTTTAATAATTAATATAGTCCGATGAAAATTGTCTTTAGTGATGGCCCAGTCCAAATTTAACAAATCGAATTAGGAAAGAACAACCTAATGCTAAATTCAAATGATATTCAATAATTGATCGTACCGCTATTTTTACTCAATATACTGCTTTATCGTTTATAATACCTATAAAAAATTATGAGAAGTTCGATTGCAGGCTAAGTGTCGTAATAATAGAGGTTGTAAGCTATTCGTTAAGTCAGTGCTTTACTCACTGATGCAAAACCAATTTTGCAACATACCAGCTACATCCGTTTTCATTTCAATAACCATTTGATAATTTCATTTCACTTTTTCACACCGCACATCATTTATATTTTATTAAGTACGTCAAAAAAATAAATAAAAGAGATTTCATTAAATTAAAAGAGATTTTCATTCAAAGCTGTCATTAGAGCCAGAAACCTTAGCAACGGTCGGCAGACAGGAGCCGAGTTTAGGATCACCGATGGCAACGAGGGACACAACAACTTGATTGATGCCTAAAGTATGTCACGCGACTAAGAAAACAAAACAAGAAGATAAGACTTTAGCAAGCGTCTCATGGGCGAGCTTTTAACTGATACTCTGCTCAATGCGCTAGACTCAAGATTTAAATAGTTAAATCAATATGTTCGCAGTCACAATACCAAACAATTTCTTGGCCAAAGGAAAAATAAATACCGATTTCGAAAATCATCAAATAGCTATTAATCATGTTGTCTTAACGGGAAAGTGGGCCTTTCTTACGCGCGCTCAAATATTTTGATGTCTAACACAGCACAAAAACACTGTCCAGTTTACGCAGCTTCAGTCCATTTTTAGCTTTAATGCAAGTCTATCAGCACACACCTATTTAGAAAATAAATTTTATTGGGAGGACTCAACCTTCTCGTTAAACTACTCCATTCTTTTGGCAAATTAACTTCTACGATACTTATGAGGTACCTTCGGATCCAGATTGCATAAATATTTCACAATGTGCGTAGACCATGGCCCTACTCTAATTGCAGTTTTCTCCTTCATTTATGCAATTTAACCATTTTCTAAAACGTTTTCAAGCATTGTTAAGAATTCCCAAAGAGGGACATTTCGTTTTCAGTCTTATTCACAATTGGAGACGTTATAATGATTTCATTCAACATAAACGCCGGTATAATACTGGGATCGCTAAGTATGATGACCCAGTTGGCCAATCAGGTGATGGTTATCCTTATGGGAACGCTTTTTTTCCCATCCATAAAGTGGAAGTTTACAGAACGGTCAATATTCAGGTATGTATTCCACGGCTTATCCGTCGTTATTTCCCATGGATGTAAGGGCATCGCGGAATCTCTCATAATGCACAACGTTATCCAGCCCAAAAAAGAAGCATCGTCAGCTTGCGGTCTCCAGATTTCAGGAAGTTTAGTATTTTCTTCGGTCCGCCGTGAACAAAAGTAAGCGATCCGGTCGGTAACCATAGTGAGTAAACGTATTGAAGATGAGCGTTTATCATTCTTTTTTTGAGTCACAACATGAAGCTATGTGATGCCATAACATTCCAAACTGATAATAAAGGACTATTAGAGCAAATCATGATATCGAAAGCACTAAAGAACGGTATCTGAAAATGCAAATTAAAAAATCAGAAGCAATGATAATTTCCCCTGGATGTGAAAAACTATACTTATTTAATAAATATGCTTGCGAATCGATTGCATGTTTATATGTTATTTCATAATTAACTCATTTAGGATGAAGTCAAATTCAACCACAATTGTATAAAATAGCAACGCACATTTATTTGCTTTAATCAAATTGCTTTCAAACATAGGGCACTCCTATTTATAATTACGTATTAGTATTCTACCGTTGAAGGTACGTTTTGAATTTACATAGATCATGCAATGGTACAAATTTGCGTACATTTCTTTGAGTTTTCTAATAAAACACAACCTGATATCCAAAACTACAACAAATCTTCCTTCTACTCCGAACACGTCCTTCCTCCCTTCATTCCGTCCAACATGACTTGACTAACGTACTACTACTTCATCCACGCCTGCCTAGCGTTCTCCAACTTATCACAGTCTTCCTATCCCATTTGAATTTTGAATCCCCCAATACTATCAGATATTTCCAACCACGAACAACCCGCAATCATTTCCTCTAATTAGTGGTACTCTTTATCAACTTTTCCTCCCTATGATTGCCTCGTGTTATGTATACCTGAATACTGACCATGTTCGTTGGTTCCGCTTTTCTACACTAATAATCCATCAGTCGCTAACTCTATGTTTACTGCCTTGCTACGTACCCTTTTGCTCTGTATTATAGCCGACTCTCGCTGGCTCTCTAATTATATAACTATAACTCCCGTAATCCCAGCTATCCTTAAATTTTGCCTCTCACAGCCCTAAAATATTTGTATTTACTCTCGCCATCTCCATCTTTACATGCGACAACTTTCCTGTCCCCAACACCGTGCTAACATTCCAATTCCCTGTTTTAACTGACTTGGTACTCATCGTTGTCTTTTGAGCTGCTGTCCCTTTCTCCATTCAATGATTTCGTGAAATGACGACCGTAGACGCATTGCTTCTCCAGCTGCCGGGCATGGTGCATGGCCCAGAGCTATGACTCCTGTCGATGCCATGGTTCTAAATCTCAGTCCATCAATGTAGCGTGGGAAATTCAATTGAAGTTGCTTCATGTTACCTTCATTAATTGTGTTTGAACGTGACTCCATAACTTAAATACCGCCCCACTGGTGTCAGACGCCTCTCCATCCACCTCACTGAGGAACAGACACTAAGCGAACTACCTTTGGACTGGCTCCTACCCTTCGATCTATCTGCATGGGTGATTCTACCAGTAGGAATTATCATCGCTCCCGCCAGCACAGTTCTAGGGTTGATCAGAGCGAGTAAGTCTTTTCACCAGGTCAAGGTTGTAGTGTATGTGGAGGAGCTTCATGGACAACAAAGACATAGCGGGTCAAATGGTCTCTTATATCAAACTTTAATTTAAGAAGCGAGATATTCCTCACGGCCTTTGTGCTATTAACTATTGAAGAAAAAGTTGAATTGATTGATCAAAGTGGAAAACATTCTATTATTTTGGCTTAAATCAGTTAGAAATGACTCACCTCTGCGTGTTGGCTCCATTTCACAGGCTCTTTGTGCGCGTTTAATTCCATCCAAGTATTAAGTGTAGTATCTGCAGTATTTAAACTGTGCTCCAGCGCCTATAGAGGCGCATTGCGCCGCACTCTGACACCATTAAAAATTAATAGAAAATCTCTTCATAAATGAACAGCCGGGCTATTTTGTTTTCTTTTGTGCGAGCTTGCATAACCAAGTCCCTTTGAATTTTATATGCTCCCTCTACCACGAGCAATTATCCCTTCATTGTGTGAACAAATCCAAACATTCTCGTTTTATAATGTCTATTCAAGCTATTTGGAAAACGGTGAATGACTGAATAAAAAAAAGAAAAATCCTCGAAATTAATTACATGTGACTACATTATTAATGGCTATAAAATAAAAATTTAGAATGCGCATGAATTTAATATAATTTGCCAAACTTTTTTTTCATCTAAAAACTTTTAGCTTCAACAGTGCGAGATTTTTTGTCCATTGGTTATTTTCAATCAATCGCATGAAAAACCGACGAAGGAAGATTTTGTGCGCATCGAATAAGTGACCTATTTTCCAGCAACTAGAAAAACAATCATAGATCCGAAATGAACACCCTTTGGGGATAACTTTGCCGATTAATATTAACATAAGTGAATGCCACTGCACAGTGGATCAACATCACAATTCGGACAATTTTAAAAGAGAAATAAAAAGTTTTTTGATTCATTTGAAGTTCTCATCTCCTGCCGTCAATTGGCTTCCATTTGTGACTTCAAATAACCCAAACTATTAAGTTACTTGACAAAGACACTTCAGACTGTTATTCTTACTTGAATTTCCGGAATCGACATACATTCAGCACTTATTCTAGCATTATCCCTTTCTTATTTCCCCCTCCCGTAACGTCTATTTTTTTCATTATTGCACGCACTTTTAATACGTGTTTGAGACTTATGAAGGTAATTTCATTATACTTTGAAAGAAACTGTTTTAAAATGCTGTCTACATCAATTAAAAATGTTCAGGTGATTGCACAGAATTCACTGTTTGATATCCATTCAACCCCATCGTTTAACTTACTCGAGTGAAATTGCAAAAAAGTGACATTTTACTTCATTATTTTCTTTCCCTGTAAAAGCCCATGTTGCAAATGAAACTGAATCATTTTATAAATTATAACTGAGGGAAACCTGAGGCGTAAAAATATTTCTATTTTTTAAAAGCCTTCCAAATGCCATAGCTTATGTAACTGCCCTGCCTTTTGTTGGTTATCACTATTTTTTTTCCTGTCTAATCGATGGCAAAGCTTATATTGAACACTTATATTACTGACGATGCTTCAACAGAGATAACAGAAGTTTGAAAATCGAGCAGAAAAATATAACAATTTCATTTTAAATGGATTGCTTAATTAACATATGGCCAATAAAAATAGTTTATGCTAACTTATATCTTGGACATTATAAATCCTTTGTTGTGACTGTAGAAATTCATAGTATAATTTCATTGCTTTTTCAAATAAATTTGAAAAAGCAATGAAAATGGTTGGCATCTAAATTTGGTCAGACGGCTCATTCTGAGAAAGCTGAAGTCTTTTTAAAATAACTATGATTGAAGTCGGTGGATATTTTTATATTCGTAAGGGATGTCACCATCAATTTCAAATAGTGTACATTAAAAATATGCAGAAGGATAGTTGCGTATCACTCCTTTGTAAGGCAATGAATGCATCGTCGTATTTCTAGATAACTAAGTTCAAATTACTGGAGTTCCAAATGATGAGTGAAAGAAAAATGAGGCCATACTTGTATGAATAACCATTAGAAATATTAAACTTCAGCAAGACATTCCACTAAGCCAATAGCGTGAATTATCATGTACATAACGATAACCATTTCCCTTTGCTGCTTACAAAGAGAAAATGGCGGTCAAAAGGGTATGCTGAATCAAATATGAGGATTTAATATTTATTCTCGATTATTTAACGTTTTATAATTAGTGCAAGGCATGCAATTTTCAAAACTTTCTGCGGAAACTACTCCTAATAGTTTATGCGATCCTGAAAAAACTGAGTTTAATCCACGATAACATACACGGAGATCAACTAAATCGCTTTCATTTATGACACCGAATAATATTGAAGGTCGATAGCATAACTCCTATATTTCACGTCATCCCAGGCAACAGCATGTATGTGAAGGAGATAATCACGATCAATTTCTTCTGTCCCTTAGACTGAATTAATCCCAAGAAATAAATCAAAAAGTTCAAAGTTTTGAGTCAATTTGGTTACCGGCGGCAAACGCAAAGTAAATATCCTTGGAAGAATGGAAGGACAGTAAATACGATAATTATGCATTTTTGTGTATGGGTAACTAGAAGTTTAAACCTCCCATACTTGCTAATTACTTTCTGGCAAACAGTCATATAACAGTCAGAGAGGGAACGTCCTACAAAATGACCACCCCAGTGCTTGCTATATTGGTAAAGCATTGATCCTACATTGGGCTCCACAACCATCGTATGACTTGCTATACTATATGCTGCCGCCGTAACACCTATCTATTCACTACTTAGCATCAAATTTTATGTTTAGTCTTTGGGAAGTGCAATGGTAGGTGTGGACATAGGTCACGACGGCCACCAGTGACCGCCAGTTGCCGACGGCCATCCATGGACATTCAGGAAAATGTGCTCCGCATTTGAACTACTTCTATAATTTAAAATTCAAATTACTGCGCTACTACTCATAAACCTTTATTAAAACAGAAGGCAATACAAGACCTCAAATTTTAGTTAGCGTGTTCACATATTGAGAGCATTTTTGTGAAAATACACATATTATAACATGCATAGATCTTGGCATTTGGCCTTTAATTGACATTGACCACTTAGGATTTCAAAATATGATGAAACCCTAATTATACCCGTTTATTAGAGATGTAGCTCTAACTCAATTGATAATATACCGAATCGCTCCCAGTTGCGTGCTTTCTTTTGAAAGTATTGAACATTGAGAGGTGCTGAATGAATTGGATACTCATTCAGATTGATCCATCTCTACTTCTACCACAAATAAATCCAGTAAAGCAGTTTAGTTTTACTGAGGGCTTTGTGAATTCTGCTAATACTTTACGCAGCTAGAAGTTTCAAAAATAAGAAAAATACTAGGGTGATTGTTTTATGTGTCTTTGATAGATTAATATTTGGTAATTCTAGGGAAACAAGTGCGTTAATCCCAACAATTTAAATTGGCGAAAAAATGCACCATCTTTCGGGTGGCGTTATTCCGACAATGGTATTCCAATAAATGAAATTCAAAATAAATTACATCCCTGGAAATGATAATCTTTCCAAAAGAGTAACAATCCAATATTCATCCATATTACCCACCGTCGGATAAATTATCGCCACTTCCGTGATGTATATTCATATAACTACGTACGTGGTTGACCCCGTTATAAACCGCGTAATTATTTTAACTGCAGCGGCCATCTCTTGCAGCAAATGCAAAGGCAATGCGCTCTTGAGAGGCGCCCCGCGTTTCATCCGGTAAGAGGCAGTGACTCCCCTGCAGTGGCTCGAGGCTGGCGGTGACGTCGCTTACAACTATCGAACACCGATAAAAAAAAAGAATGGAAAGATGATGCGGCGGCCGGGGGGAGAATAAAAAACTTGCAAGTCGGCGATGTGAGTGGAGTGGGAGGAGGAAGAAGGGAGGGACGGGAATAAAAAAAATACATAAAGAGATTGAAGAATTCGTGCGTATATATAAATATATTACGATCCAAACAGAAATACTGCCTTACGACAAAAATCCTAAGAGGGTATCGTAAATCTGGCAAGCGTTGTGAATATATATTTATTTTTTCTCGCTCTCTCGATTGCCTTTTTGGAAGGATGAAGGAGAAAACGGAACGAAGACAAAGACGCAGGAGCGGGCAAAAAGAAAGCGTGCTCTCTTTGGACAAAAGGAATGATGGGGCGGGGAAGATAGATTCGCTTCGAGGAAGTATCCTACTCGATAAAAACCCTCGCTCCTCCTCAATTCATCTGTTTAGCCTCAGTAAGAGGAAGAAAGAGAGAGAGAGAGATGCTGCAGACCCTGGGGGTAATTTCAAGATTCTCACTTGTTTTTATCGTACCCTCCCATGATGTGAATTTCGGTGAATTTTGCCTGTTTTCCTCCCTAGTCTTCTTTGGCAGCTTTCCAAATATGGCCACGAGTCCGTAAACATTTATCTGAAGCTTCTTGTCTATCTCTTGAGATAACGCTGAAAGTCATATCTCCAAGGGAATGTGAACCGATTTCAAACATGCTTGGAGCACGAAAGTATATTCCTATGAGTGGCACGATACAATAAATCTCATTACGAAAGACAACCGGTCATTGTCTTCATCAAATTCAATGAATGAATTCATACGAGTATCTAACATTAAGTTAAATTCAAAAGTTTCAACCACGATAATTGGTAAACTGTATAGACATGGAGTCACAATTTGCGGTAATTATGGGGAAATTGCACATAAAAATACAAAAATCAACATTTTTGAGGAGACGATTAAATCTATTTCATACATTTTCGGTGGCAAAATTTTATACGTGATGTGTGGCAGAGACTAGAAATTAATTGCTGATGTCGTCCATCAAAACGAAATAATAATTTAATTCAAAATTTCAATAAAACGATTCACAAATTATGGCTGAGTAAGTAAAGCGACATTCATAACTTTGAATGTGAATACAAAATAAGGGAGTTATATTGATATTAGATTCGAATAAATTATTGACAAATATTAATTTGTAAACAGCTCCCATTGCATATGTTGGCAGCAAAAATTTTAAATTCCTTTACCTTTTAATAAAAAAAATCTGATACCACTATGAAAAAACTCCGCTTTCCGTGTAGTCGATTCGTTGCGATATCAAAATCTCTCTGAACTATTGGCTAATGTGACGGAATTGGAAAAACGACCTCCGTCACTCCACCCAAAAGTCAAACGGCAGAACGTAGTAAATCATGACGTTCTCCTGTCAAATGTGTGCAAACTAATCAAACACCTTCCCCACAAGAGAACGACAGTATTCCGTTTGGTAAGTGAATGGCGTCGTAGAATGATTTGAGTGCAAGCTAGAACAACCAAGCATGCTCACAACTTTCCAATGCGCCGTCAACCCACTTCACGACCCTCATATAGCCAAGGAGTTGGATAGCATTACATATGTATTAAAGAAAGAAGCCCTTTGCAAACTCTTTGACTTCTGAGAGTGGCCTCAAGTTCTCTGGCAAGTATCAAGTTGGGACTCGTCATTTGAGCGAAAGATGCTTCAATTCCCTCGGGTGTTGAGAGACTGGAATGGAAAGACAGGGGAGAGGGGAGGATAATAAAAAGAGGAACGCCAAGTTCTCGGGCGCTTGAAATACAATACCGGGAGCAGGGGACGGCGCAATCCAGAGATGGATGAACGCCCACGAAGAGGGAAGGAAGGAGGAGGCCCTGTGCTACGACACCACATTTCATCGAGGGCCTTCGGAGTCGAGTGGCGGGTGGCTCTTAGGGGAGGGTGCGAGGATTGTGACCGTAGCCGGAATTAATTTCCCAGGATCGAAGTGGCACACCCAGGAATACCCGCGTTCTCGGAATTCAACCAGACCTGTGACTTTTCGCGGGTACGTTTCCCAGGCGGCTCCATTCCCAAATCGTCATAATTAAATCATGAGGGTCAAGTATGTTTGCCAGGTTTAGACGTGCTCTCCCCATCTTTGGGATAGCAGAACCTTCACTAAGCGACAAGTTCCCTGACAATATTTATTTCTTCAAATTCTGAAAATAAAGACTTCTAAAATTTTACAATCAGTTTTGCAATGGAAATGTCCCATACTCCGCAACACCAGTGGTTGATTTGTGATAAATCCATCCCAGGAAGTTAAAATTAAAAAAAAAAAATAAATTGTACACGTCATAGCTGAAAAAGGAAGAGTTTGTAGGAGACTTGCGCATCCATTTAAACGGCTTAGTCGACCACCTACCAGAGGTCTTCGACTAACAGAGCGACAATATCAAACAAACGATATGCTAATGGGTTGATTTTAAGATCTGGAGAAGTCATACACCTAATTAGAGACTACAAATAGTCTTACATTAGGTGTAGGATAACACATCTTCAAGTTGCAGGAAATAATCTTTCAAAAGTGAACATTATCGAGACGGAGCCCTGTCAGTGATTTTCCAGAAAACTATGAGCCTAGAATATTCACACAGGAAAGTAAAAGCGATTTATTTTATTCCATCAAATCCTCCTTGAGTGATTATGAAATGAAATAATAGATTCATTGCTAGATGATCCTCATAAACACTGAAGAAAGAATGTTCCAATTGTTCTTTGAATTTTCCCCGCGGACTTGCAGCAATTGTCCAACACAAAAAGAATATTCTAAAAATATAGATACTTATCTAAAATATATATAATTATTCAATCAATCTAATACGGATATATCTTCATATTAAAAGACTTCAGAATTTTCTCTGTGCAGTGCTTCGAAAAATGAGTTGCCACCAAAATTATTTTTCAAGATGCTTTGACATGCACTTTTTTTAATTGCGATTACTAGTAATGATACCACTAATCACTGAAAATGTACTGAAAGCGCCACAGATCATAACTGCTAAGATATATACCACGCACTCCACTTTATTCGAAAAGCAGGGCATAACCATCCATGCTCCCTTCCGAAAGGACAAAGGAAGCACAAATAATCAAATGACGGACTAATATGAATTAAAACGTCAAATAGCAACCTGTTTCTGACCCACATATTTATTTTTTACCTCCAAATGAAAAATGTTGGCGATAGTATTTCCCTTAATAATATTGGATTACACATATGGTATATTTATATATGTTGGGTTACAAGCCCAAATTTGGAAACTTAATCTTACCTTGAAACTTCATTTTGCAAAATGGCGAAACGGTTTTAATACTTCCTTTAAAGATTAAAATTTCGTTTGCGGCAAGATTGTGTTGTTTTTTTTACTTAGTTTCAATTCTTTTTACCATATTAGAGTTGGAGTTATGCGATAGGTTACTTATATTAATCCGTGAATGTTTAACCCTAACGCTGAGAACCATTGGAAATCAGAATTTCCTTTGGAATTCGATTTTTCCCCATTTATTTACTGGATCGGTCGATCTATGATTTGACTGTACGACATCCGTAGTCGAATGACGAAGCAAAAGCCGTCTATTTACTTTTCCAATCGGGTTTCCCTTTATTTGCGCTACCGATAAATTGATCTGATACAAAGAGCAGCACGGGTGTCACGGATGAATTAAGCGCTTCTCTGAATGAATGAATTATGGTGAGGTTACGTGCCAATAGTCAGACGGACCAGCCAAAGTGACTGAGCGGCTGAGGCGTCCTATCCCATTTTTGTTCTTTTTTTCATCAACGGTCATTTTATTCGCCTGGGACAAGAGGATAAAAAAGGGCGCGATTATAAAAGAAAAAATTCGGAATATTTCCCCCTCCAACGTAACCATACGCAATCCACAAACAGGCGTCTGCACTTATCCTCACGCACTTGGCGGGCACGTAAAAATTTCGTGCAAACACTTGCCATGCATCGGAGTCGTAATCTTTCGACTACACGAGAAGGGTGAAGGGGAATGGGTGGAAAGGGAGTGGAGAATCGGTTGGCTGTGTGGAGAAAAAAAAGGAGAAATGGCTCCGGGATAACGTTATGGGAAGCGAGGCATGTGGGAGGAGTGGGGTGGGAGGGTGTTGGATGGGTGGGTGGGTGTCGGAGGGGTCGGTGGAATGGGGTGGTCGGGAGGATATGCGGGGTTGGAGAAGCGAAGTTCTCGGAGAAGAGCGCTTTTCCCGCGAGCAAGGGACACGCGGTGCGGCGGCAGAAAACTTATGATTTTGCTCGCAGGTGGCAGCAGCTGTCTCGAGCTCACGACAGAACGGTTGACAAGTCGCGTAGGCGAAGCGAGCGCCGCTTTGCGTCAACGACCGCACTCTCTCCCTTGACCGCTTGTCGTGGATACAATCCAATCCAAGTTCCTCAGACGCCGTCTACAGATTAATGCAACAACTACTTACTAAGAAGAGAAATGCGCGGGGGTTTTGACTGTCGCTCTTTGCTCTAACCGGGAATAAGTATCACCATTACATCATTTATAATTTTCAAACACACAAGTTGAATAAAATTATGTTCTTTCCGAAAAATCTCTTTGCAAATGAAATGCCTCAATATGTATTTATTAGGAAATTATTTAATGGGTGCGTACAAATGGGCACGACATAAAAGGCAAAATAAGGGTAAAAATAACGAATTCGCGCGGATGTAAAATTTAAATACATTATTTAAATTAAAATTAAGCAAGAATGTGAATAAACTTAAATATTCAGGTATGACAGTCGTCGATGACGTAAATACGACGCTCATGGAATTAATTTAAGAAATAAACTTCGTACTCTCTGCTGACAACGGAAATCATTTAACTTCTATCGACCCTTATCACTAGAAAGACACTCCACCTTGAGATTTTAATTGAGTTTAGTATACATGGAACTGAGCATTGGGGTCTTAGCTATAAGTAGTATGAGGATGAAATTGATAAAATCTAAAGAAAATCATGAAAGTATATTGACTATAGCACTTTATTTACTATCATATTGGTAATAATAAATTGATCAAAAGCAAAAACTTGAATAAGAGTTTTTATGAACTGTCGCCGATATATTTAACTCAAAATAGTATATTATGCAAATAAGTTCATAGAAATTAATTCGCAAAATCTGTATTTTGCGACATTAGACAATTTCCTTACAGTCTCCATAGTACAAACCGATCATAGTAGTAGGTAAAATATGGTATTTAATCCCAAATTACTCAACAAATAGCCAAACGGAATCGCTGTCTTATTTATTGACAGAAAGTTCAATTTGTGAAAAATATTACACATAAAATTCATGGTTCAGAGTTTTATGTTCTGCTATAGATCTATTAACTGCGATTAATAAATGTTCTAACACATCTCAGGGACTGGCTAAGTAAGACGGATCATTTATGCTCAAATATAAGTTATCTTCATTCGGTAAATGGAGTTTATTTCAATGGAATTTCTGATGGGCACAATGCCATTTATTCATATTTACATTAATGAATCTAATTATGATTAAAAGAAAATTCCTAATTCCTGGAATTGATAAGCGATAAAATTATAACGAAAAACCGAATTTTTTCTCGAGTTGTCATCGCAATGCCAATGAGGAGAACTCTATAATTGTGAATGAAATGAAAATACATACAAATCTCTGGAGGGTGCACATAGTGTCTAAGATAAAAATGGCATGGATATAAAATGTTAGAGTAAAAAAAACAAAAAATTATATTTAACAAAATAAAAATTTTATCAAAACATTTTCTTCAGAACCTGTAGATTTTAATGATGTTTAAGGACAAAACTGCTTGTCTCATTACTTAAATTTTATAACTCGTAGTTATACGGAAAAGTGGTTGATGTTTGTTTACACACCAACTAGTTAGGTACCAACATATCAGAAGTAAAGAATAAATGGAGAAAGAAATAGTATAAGGCACACCAAATAATTTCTAATCATATATAAAAGATAATAATAGACGTTAGGGATCACCAAAATACTTTAATTGGAAAACTTGAATGGGTTGAAAGTAAAAACTATTTCAAATAAAATAATGATTACATCTAAATGGCAAATACATCGACGAGCAATGCGTTCTCCACTAACATATGCAACATGTTGGTTAATACATTAATACAATATATTTGGAAGATGTTTTGTCCCAACATGTTTTACTTCTTTGTTCTTTACTTGAGAGGGCGATTCAAATATCACAACTATAAATTATAGCAAATATTTATTGGTGGCCGATTGAGAAACATTTTGCTGGCACATAGCCCCTGATACTCAACCCTATACAATATATTTCAACAAAATAAGGAGAATACTATTGAGATGTCAACGCATGGTATGCATAATAAATTAATTTAATTCTACAACCTTTGTAAGTTTACGAAATGTATCAAATGAAATAAATACCCATAATTTTTTCCAATAAACTTTCTAAATTTCAGCCAATTCAAGTATCATCATCATGGACTCTCTTCCAATTCACAGAGCAGAATAAAAACAAGTATTTCTCGTAAAACATAATCAATAAATAATATAGCGTAGGGTGTCACCTCGCACATCTAATTTACTTTGCAGGTCAAAATATTTTCAGATGTGTGGACGTTCATTGAATCTATGACTCATTTGGTGAATTAAATGTTAATGCCAGTGGTAGGATGAAGGAATAACATGTTATATGTCAAACCGATTATTCCATTCAATATTTTTATGCAATTATCAATATGGAGAGGAAATGTTTAGTTTCAGAGAAAAACTGCGCTATGCTATTTAGTGAAAAACAACTTAAAAACCTAAGGTACCGGGAGGAACATCGCACTTAACTAGATACCGTCAATATATCACTGTCCAAATAATGTCTTCCTTTAACCTGTCATTGCGCTATCCTCAACTTCTCCTGAAAAATTCTTATTTGATACGTAATCATTTATATTCATTAATCATAATTTCCAGGGACCACGTACCACTATCTTTCCTTTGGTCAGTGGGCGAAAACGTTTACCGTTTTAATTATTTCCCTACCCTTTCGTTTGTGTATATTTAGGTAATCAAACCATTTTTTAAATAATTGAGAAATTCTAAAATGATAAAACATTTCATAATTAGTATGCAGAGAAATGATTAATATTTTTTTACCTCCTAGTTTACTCCTTGAAAACTTTTTTTATGAATTAAAATTCGCACTCCCCAATATTGAAGCTATAAAAAATGTTAGTATGTCAGCTACGTCACAAGCTCTGAAATAAGCTCAATTAAAAGCATATTTCAGGACCGTGCCTTCTCTTTTTTTGAGATGAATATCACGATATTATATACCTAATAGGCTTTATATAAAATCAGTTTATATATAGTGCAACTATTGAGCTTACCTACGTCATCGGTTACTAATGAGATAAGATCCTTAGTCAACGCCATATCTTTTAGCAAATGTATTACACACTCGGGGGATGTCTTTATTTATATGGATTTTTTTACCTTGGTGTCATATATATAGATTGCCTGTCACTAAGTTAAGGTCAAAAAAGTTATCATGTGCTCACCAATATTGTTATCTAAAACCAAGCAATGACGGTGAGACAAACCGCCCTATTTTTTAAGGGAATACACTTAACAGATATTGGCAACTGCACCGAAGGTAACTTTTTTTATCAGAAATATTTATCTTTTTCAAAATAATTCAGATTTTCCTAAAATATTTAAAATACTGAATATATTTGGGTATAACAAAAATAAATATTTACCCTGCACTTCATTTAATTACCTTGCATAAAAGCATTATATTCATTTGCGGGAAAAAACTGGATATGAAAGCGGATGTGACTGAATTTGAAACTAAAAATCACGAGTTTGAGCCTATTTTTGAATTAATATTAAGGTAACTATTAATTAAAACTTGGCAATTATCCACAAAATAAAATTTAATGCGACCGGTTTTAATGTAACTACATCACGGATGATGATGTAATTACATTGAAACCGGTCGGTTTAAATTTTATTTTGTCTAAAATTGCCAATTTTTAATTAATCATGCTATTCCACCATACCACGCCTCAAACGTATTTTTTTATTAAGGAGGCTGGTAATATAATTCCTAGTGAGGTTTTTATTTAATTATCGAAAATCGACAGTCAGACAATTTTTCATAGATATTCCATTTGTGAATATTCACTTATCTTTTTCGATCAACGCTCATAAATATCATGCCACTTTAGTAGACCATTGTAATCATTTGTATACATAGTTGGAAGTCAAATTTAAACTCGAGTAGGATATGCGGGTGCTCGAATGGATAAAACAATTTGAAGATGAACCTGAAGATCATGAGAATCCAATGTTTTTTCAAGTGAAGGTGTAATGTAAGGTAAATTCAACGGTGTTGATTCACCAATAATTTCAAGTATATGACATTCAAAGAATTTATAAAATAGGAAAATATTTTTTGCCTTTAGAGGCTATATGCGAAGCATAGAAACTTTTACAATAATTTAAACTAATAATGACAAAAAATGCGACAGGCAATGCAAAATAAAACAAACAATGGATAACCAAGTGGAAGGATTTCAGCTAGGCAGCTAAATGCTAACAATAGACAGCTTCATATAAACAATTTGCGAATTGATATCTTCAGATGATGACAAAAAGAGGCTAAGATAATTAATAAGTATTATTTTTTTCAATGATTCTATCTAAATTTTAACGATACAAAGGCTAGAAAATGTTAAAAACTTGTAAACATCATCATTTTTAATAGGCGAAATAAATTCCAATGATGGCTCAATAAGAAATATATGAATATAGAGCAGGGGCAGACACTTGCGGCTCGTTAAATAAATAGCATTTACGACATTATAACACGTTCCATAGCTGCGAGCACTTTACCAATAGCATATTCATTGTTATTATATTTGGTCTAAAGAAATGATTATGTTGAAAAGACTTCATCCCTAATTACATGATTAAACGCTTTTAAGGTTATATTTATTTATTTATACGGTCAATACCTCCAAGCAAATAATCAGTATAATTTAAAAATTATATTTTAATATTTCTTGTAAGAATTCAGGGAAAGATAATAGGAAGTAAGAGGTTGTGTAAAGGAAAGTCCGGGTAAGAGAAAGAAAACAAACGTTAGTTTAATCTCAATGTAAGTACTTCATTTTGTACTCAATTCGGGACACTATCGCGTGGAGTTTTAAGACTTTTTATAATAGGTTTCTCTAAGTCCGAAAGATTAATACATTACCCAGATGCGAGAAGCATAGTTGAAAATTTTATTCACAAACATCATGCCTCGCAAACAGTAACTTTCCCCGCAAATCTTGATTATCTTTTCAATTTCCAAACCAATTCAAATATTTTGTGAAATTACTGCTTGATATATAAATAACACTAAAAATGTGTCAAACTGAATTCATTTACCTTCAGCGGCAGTTCTTTGACTGTTATCTCAAGAACAAGATTGGTAATAGTTTCACAGTTTCCATGAAGTAGTCGTATTTTTTTTGTTAGGTACTAGAAATTCAATATCTACATTTAACATATTTGCTATTACTAAGTAGTTTTATTTTAATGTTTTAAATAGGTTTTTATGGACACACCCCGGGCATCGCTAGATTTCTTATGATAATCTTTAAGATACACTCTCCCACCACAAAATGCATTATGCTCTTCTTCAATGCCACCCAATTGCTATCGCGTTTCATTCCATCCATCATGCCTATTTTCTTACATGCATTCCCTTATCTTACCAGGTTAACCTACTCCCCTCTATTCCATTCTTTAACAATTCATCTCAGATTACAATTATTGCTGCTTCCTTTGAATTTTTCCTAACTTCTCTCATCTCCTCCGACACCTTGCCTAAAACTAATTCATCGGTTTTCCTTTCCGTCCTTTTCCACACCCACATTTCAAAAGGCTTCGATCTACACATACAATTTGACTTCAATAGCCACATTTCTGCGTCTTAAGTGCAAAACAACTCTCAATTTCTAAGTTTAAACGAAGATTTATTAAACATTCATAATTAATTTTCCTATTATTCCTCTCTTCCCTCCTACATAGTTTTTATGAAACATTTATATTAATTTTGCAAATAAATTTCTTTTCATGGTATCTTGAAGAAAATATAAACGTTCCGAGTACGACAAACTTTGAAATTCATTGACCTGTAAGACAGTGTAAAGGCCATCTTATCCTAAAAGAGTCAGTTCTAATATAACTTTTAGGTGATATTTTATGTTTAGTTAACTTCAATAAATTGCTACCAAGTTGAAAAGTCGTAGTGATACTATAAATTTCAAAATAAAATCCTGGTTCAAGTCAATTTTAGTATGCGCAAAATGCGAATGAAAATAAAATGCCCATCAAAACACAATATCACCGCTAATTCTATTACAACTACTCAGAATCCTTGATCGAAAACCTTACCATTATAAACTAACATAATTACTGTAATGATGAAAAATCTCTCTATCTACCCGGAAAACCAGAAACATCTCCAGGTCCTCAAGGAAGAAGGACGTCGTGGGTGGCACATTTAAGTGGATCACTGCATTGGAACCGATCCGTTGATTACAAAAAATATAAACTTAAAACGTAAGTAGAGAGCTTGCGGACATCACGAATGCCGAGTCTTATCAACCAATTAGCTATATTCGCGTGCATGTGGAAATGTGCCACTTTCATCGTCTGATACATCAGTCTCATTCGGCCCAACACAATTCGGAAAGCTATTTTTATGTTTACGTGGACTGCGCGACCGCTTTCCATTTCTTTTCCCCGTTCAAATGGCTCGGGTGGCAAGCGGGAAAAAAAATTGTCGTCGGGTCAGATATTCACCGGGGCATTAATTCTGGAGCGATTATGACCTATGGGAAAGGGAGGAAGTGAGGGAGGGTGAGGCTCGTGTGGTCAAGGTAACGAAACCAAGGCATCGACCCCGAGGGAGGAAGTAGTTCAAAGACCGGACGACCGACGTCCAAGTAAATTGCGGAAGAATATTGAGTAGGTTAACCAGCGGGGGAGAAAGAAAGCATTCTGTGCATCTGTGCCACGAGACCGGGACAGTGATGGCGGGAGGGAAAGAGCGGAAATGTAAATATTTCTTATAATACTTTACGAGGGGAAATATTTTCGCGCCATACTCACGCGGAACACGGAAAGAGTATTAGAAAAGGAGTGGCAAAAGCGTCCAAATGGAGCGAAATAATTAGCGATAATGAAAATCTTCATTAAAGCAAACATCTCACAACTTAAGTTGTTGCTGCATCTTTTTTAGCGCGCCTCATTTCAGCCACTTGTTTAGAAACTCAATTAGCCACAATTGTTGCGGATTTCTTTCATCTATGCGCGATTGTGGGAAAAGAAAGCTGCGGAGTTTCGTTTAGATGAACGAAAACGTTTTCACGTCAGTGAAATCTAGACAACGTTTAAAGAAAACAATTGTGAAAAGGGAGTCCCGGAGTACGACTGTAATTTTTGTTCTTTTAGCAATTGTAAATGGCCAAATAATTGAAGACCTTATTATATTTTACATTCAAGAATAGTGCACGAACCTGAGTCAATAATTTTTAATTCTCCGAGAAATCATCTAAGGTTCCGGCGAGAATGCATGATAATTAGAGAGGGCGAGACATTTAATGGTGCCCATGCTACATGGGAGTTTTGTAGATTTAATTCTATACCACAGAGATTTTATCAAAGTGAATTTTGTTGATTGCGGATCCGAAAGGATCATGGGAAAGACAGAATACACTCCAATGTCCACAAATAATCGCCAAATCTGTGCATAAAAGTAATTTACAAAGGTTCAAATTATTCCAGAAATGAAGCTAAAGAACGCTCACCAAACAACTATGGTGTGCGTAGGAACTGAAAGACAAATGAGGACCATGACACAAGTTACATTAAGATTATTTTAGCACACTTTTTAGTACTTTACATGTTTCAAAATTCACGGAATGATTCACGTATATTAACCACGGCAGTAGTCGGATTTTTTTTTAATATGCAAAAAATTAATGGCTATGCGCCACTGAAACGAGTACTGCCGTGGCTTTATTTCTTTTAAATAAGAGGTATTCCCATTTAACTATTCTCATTCTCATGCAAATATGCATATTTAGTATGCAACTTGAGTGCAACGACTCCCGGTGGAATAATGCATAGCAAAATTTAAGAGCAATAAAAGTAAATGATTCACGAACCTATAAGCTTGTGCTAATTTGGCTAACTAATTATCATACTCTTTTCCTCGGTATTCTTTCAACCTATGTAATTTCTCCATCTTACATGAAAATATTTCACGTATTTTGCCAACAAGGCAACAACACTAGATCTTTTTTTTATTCAATTATTAATGTAAAAATTGTGTTCGGTCATTTTCTATAGCTGACATTTAGTGGCATGGCATCTTCAATTTTTTTATACTAATTGTATACAAATACTATTTTAGAATAAAGTGTTCTAAATAGAATAATAGAAATTTTAAACTAGAATATTATAACATGTATGACAACAAAACTAATTTCGAAGCCATCTAGCAGCTTGGTCTCATCACTTCACTTTTCGTGGATGTAATTAAATCAATCAGGTTGGGCTGAAAACTAATGCGCACATGCTTGTAGACCACAAACAAAATGAACTTCAGAAGCACTCCTGGTGGTATGTGGAAGTAACATTTCCCCTCAACATTCATGCGCAGGTTCCAGGTCGTTTCATTCATTCAGTGTATTTCGGGAAGCGGAAGTATGGAGTTCTAGTGCTATGCCAACGCGAATTAAACAGTGTGCTGTTATCGAATTTTTAACCGCTGAAAAGTGACTCCTACTGAGATTCATCGTCGTTTAAAGGCTGTTTATGGTAACGATGCTGTTGATAGACCTACTGTAAATCGATGGGTAGTAAAATTTTTTGGTTGCGAGCCTGGAAAAGACATAATTGTTGATGAAACACGCAGCGGATCACTGCCACAGACGATAAACATCGTAAACTCGTCGAAGTTTGGATTCAAAATGACCGGCGAATCACTCAAAAGCGTATCGCAAACCATATTGGAATATCCAAGGAAGACGTTTGTCGTGTTTGAGGCAGCCTGGCGACAATAATCTTACAGCATGACAACACTCATCCACACGACTCGCGCGAAACTGGAGAGGCTCTGCGAAACCTGAAATTTAAATCGATTCCACTCCATCCTAATTCCTCCAATTTTTTTCGTCAACTCAAGAGACACCTCAAGGGTAATCATTACACCTCGGATGATGAGGTAAAGGCAGCTGTCAAGTCCTGCATTTGAGAAAAGTCCGAAGACTTTTTCAGCGACGGAATGAAAAAACTTGTTACACGTTGGGAAAAATGTGTTAGCCTTAACGGTCAATATGTTGAAAAATAAATATGTAATTTTGAAACTTAAAAATTTTACTTTTTGCCCGATCTTACTATTTGTTTTTATTGGCGCTCTACAAGCATGTGCGCACTACTTTTCAGCCTACCCTCGTATATTACTAGGTTATCCTTAATTTCCTGGTTTTACGGAAATAATATAGCAGGTCATCCTTTATAGAGGTTCCATAAGTACCATCATGCAGCATAAAGAGTCTTCCCTATAGATTTACGGACAAAAACTCTTTTTATAAAGCATTTAAGTCGATATTACGAATTCGCATTTCATTTCCATTGAAGGAAAATTCAATACTATGAGTTGCATAAAATCAGAGACGAAAACTTTTACAATTTTCCACTTCATAAGGGTTTGTTTCCCACTAGTTCCGATACACTACATCATTTTCAAGTGTTTCATTTTCAAGGACAAGGAAACTAGTCGGAAATAAATCTTTATTAGGTGTTAAATAACAATAGTTTTCGTCTCTGATATTACGGAACAGTTCCACCACATCACACATTAATCTCTTATTTATACTTAACTTACATTAAAGTTCTAAATTTACCTGCAATTTAAGAATTCAAATTCGCGAGCATGATACCGACTGGACAACGACAATTTCAAAAAAAGGCAAAAGATTTAAGCTACAGTGCGAATCATTGAGGGAAAGTACAAATTCATCCACAGCTGCTTCAAACTTGTCAAATAATGAACTAGATATCGGCTTTCAAAATAAACACGCTGTTTTTATACTGGTTTAACGATTAGGTAGGAATTAGCGTGTAAAAATACTAGGGTATCGTTAATTTACTCAAAATTAGCCATAAAAATAATACCCAGATAACAAATAATTGGCCAATGAATCTGTTCTTTATCTTTTGTTTCGTCTCGCTCCACTCACGAACATACGTCATCCCTCCCCCTCCCTACGTACTTTTTCGCCATAACCCCGCCACGGCTTAGTGCCCAAGTGATGATAACGATCTGTGATCTTCATTCTGAGATAAATGAACGCTCTTCCCATTGTAGAGCCTCAATTTCGAGCGTCATTTCACCAAATCCAATTACTCGCTCTTTCCAGCCATCTCATCCAGTCAGTGCTTCTTTTGTGTTAAATGTGTAAACAAGAGTTCAAAGAAATCAAAATATTACGAGGGCAGTTCACCTGCCTCTGGTAGGATATGAGGACGAAAGGACTCACGCGCCTATTCTCCATTAATGCTTTCGGATGAGCATGGATCGTGAGAATGGGCTTCGAGAGTGTAGTGGTCAAATCATGTCGAAAGCATTGGAGCAATCATCTACCTGATATGGATTAAGTGCGTTAAAAGGTCCATTACAGTAAACCTCTCCAGTAATGAGCCCTAAAAACCTGTAATAACTCAAATGAATTGACACATTGAGTGACTTCATCCTCAAATATAAAATAATACAATGATAAGCAATCGTGCTGTATTTATTCAAAAAATTCAATAAGAACCTCCTCCTTTACAAACTTGTTTTTTTTTCACTCGTCTTTGTCAATTTAATGGATAATATTTAAGAAAATATGAAGTTTATATGGGAAATTTACACCAAGGTAACAGAAAAATAAAACAATCTTATTTATCAAACAAAAATGAGAACGAATCTTTCACAGATTCATTTAATATCGTCTTAAGCTTGAGGATTTTCCATAATAGGCCCAAACGAATCCTTTTTGCTTTTAATTCAGATTAATAAATAAATACCCTACCAATATATCATCTACTTCAATCCTAATTTCAACTAAAGACTTGAATAACTCAAAGCGTACCGAAGCGTAACTAAGCCGACCTGTGGGGTTTTACGACCCTTTGACTCAATTTTCAGTTTATATGTACCTAAAGAAATAAAAGAGAGAGGAATCATTGCTACACCCTGACAACATCATTAGCGTTGGAGTCGGAACATTCTCAAGAGATAAAATGACGAGGGAACACAGTTTCAATAAAGTTTGGAATAACCTATTGTCTCAAGACTCTGTAAATTAGTATCAATTGGTAATACCTACCAAATTTGCATTTATAAAGATTTCAATTTGAAACGACCGCAGGTTATAGGCATGGCATAGCCAGGTAAACAGGTAAAGTATTAGCGTAGGTAGTTGGTTTTTATAAGTGATGCAACAGCTGTTTATATTTTACACCCGTATTTCAGATATACGATTATCTTATAACAATTTGCAATATTAGGTAGGGTTTATAATACACGCCCAATTGTTCACCAGCAATATACGAGCGCTTTTCTCGATATAATAACTCGTTTATGGAAAATATTTTTCTAGTATTCCTGCTAAAATCGCTAAAATTACGAAAATTGAAGCTGCACAAATCATCTTTCCTCTGCAAAACGTGTTGCCTTTGAAATGCCTTGAGAAAAATTCGTTTATTTTTAAAAAATATTTCTTCCAAACAAATTGTATAACTTCATTAACACCTGTCCCTAGGATACACTCTCACAACGATTCATATTAATACGTATAATCAACATAAAAAGATTTATTGATATAATAATACTGATTTTGCCCAAAGTATGATACGAATCTAAGATCTCAGGGTTTGGCGTTGATCTCACTACCCTGTGAACTGTTCCGGTCGTTCGATTCAAATATTATGCCGTCGTTCATCATCCATTCCACCAAGTGATCATACTACCCTGATCTTTAAACACTTGCTGCAGGATATAGACAATAAGTTTGAGGAATTATGAGTTATACCCTCAGTTACCCATCACGCTCTAACAATATCCACTCTATTTCGATTTAGAAAATGAGACCACTGATGAGGTAGAAACTGTCCATAAAAAGGATTCAAATTAAGCGTTATTGACATTTCGGGAGAATAGTACATACTTGGGCCAATTAGTATGCTGCCAATTATCTTTCCTATCAAAATTGGATTTGCAATGATCAAGAAATCTGTATTAAAACTCCATAAGAGAAATCGTTAAGTATATTTTGTGTATCACGCGGTCTGGCGGGCACCAAGGAAATATCAACGAAGATGGCTACCCTAAAAAAATTTGGGCAAACAACACGGAGCACTACTCCTTTGTTGCCATAGGCTCAATTTCCCCTTAAAGGAAAACACGAACGTAATGGGTTTCTGGAACCGGTCAACAAAAAAATGAAGAGGGTAACAGGAGCATTATCACATATGGATGGGACGGGGGTGGTGGAACGGGAGAATGTGAGTAAAGCAGTCGGAGGAGGGGGGATGAAATAAAGTATACATGCATTCGGGCACAGATTGAAAGAGAGAAAGGAAAGGATAGTCAGTAGCCTAGCAGCGTTCCTGAAAAGGGGTAAATGAGAGCTTAAGGAAAGAAGGTGCACATATAGAAAGACAGAGTTAAGTAAGAGCTACTAGCGTACTTCGTGTCGATTATTGGTAACAAAAGTGTACCTGAAATTATGTTAACTATAATTTTTGCTTCCTTTTTTTTTACTTACATATAAGGGAATATTTTTTTCATAATATAATTTCCCTGTTAATACTTCAAACTATAAGGTATTTTTGTTAAAAATTATGTTTTCGTTCTGAGTGATAAATTAGGCACGATTCATCAGGTACTATACACATAAATGCTCAAAAGCATTACATTGCTTGCCAAGGCACGAGATCCATCTTTCCTTATTAATTAAAGTCTGAGTGCACCACTGAATTTGTGGCCACTAATGAATAAAGGGAATATCCAAACTACCATGTTTAAAAGGAGAGAGATTAAATTGTTGATTCACTCTTTTTTCAATTTCTATTTCTACAGGGAAAATGATGATGGCTATAATATTACTAGCTTTTCTTAACTCATAACTCACGTTGGTTCGTAAAAAAGGCTAATCAGAAAAATATATAGTTCCGATAAGAAAGGTGGACATGATTGCTATTACCAGAAATCAGGTTTAGATGAATGAAACAAATATTCTGATTTCTCTTCTTACTTTTACCATGATAAATAATGTTTTGAAATGCTTGAAAAACTACAAAAAAATTGATGCAATATTAAGAGCTACATGAAATCAAATTTTTTGGCTTTTTTTTTGGTTTGTCAAATGTAAAGAGGACACCTCTTCCATTACTCAGGCATTTTTTCGGTTATAACTCAACATCCAAGATACATAGGATAGGTAGCTAATTAATTTCTGATTTATAAACTATTTTCTACCAGCAAATATCTTCTGTCAACGGACGAACTTTCAACCGAAAAAAATGGGAATCCTTGCGAGGACCAACACACGCCGGCACATCATCCAAAGGAAATGAATGAATAAACATAATGAACGTGTTTGCATAAAAGTTGCCAACGCCTAGAATACTTGACATATCTGCCTCAAAATTGGATGAAAAGGGTTCATTAACTATGAAATCTCTAGGGATTATACATAAATATATATATATATACAGTATGTATATATATATATGTATATGTATATATATATATATATATATATATATATATATATATATATATATATATATATATGTGTGTGGAGAAAATCTCTCGGCGTACATTATGAAAACCACGACGTAGTTTCACTTATCATTGTCTTAATAATTTTCTCCTCAACAATGTGTAGAGAAATAGCTACAGAACAAGCAAAAATATTATTCAGATTTAGTAGATCTGTAAAATACTTCCGGAACATCCCCGATTTCAGTCCTCCGAATAAACCTATCAGGAAAATCAAGTGAAACATTTTGATTGGCCATTCATAATGAAAGTCAAATAATTGTTTAAAAGTGGATGTCTACACTAAAATAAATACTGAAAACGAGAAACCATGATCAAAGCAAATGCAACCAGAATTATTTAATATGGATGTACCATTGTTTATGGAAGAAGAATCTGATAGCTATTCACTAACCAATGTAGCCTACTCTGGAAAACACACCGTGCTACAAAAGTAGATTCTATTAAAATCTTCCAATAAGTCGATTGGCATTAATTGGCATCCCAAAAATACTATATATTATTACTGAATAATAACTTGAGGAAAGAAAACAATGGTAACAATAATAAGGGAACCTCGTAGCAAACGATGATTTATTTTGTATCGACTTAATTGGGCGAAGTTAAGACTGATTATGAATAAAGGCTCAAATTAAGGATAAATAAAAAAAATAAGGATAAATAAGATAATGTACCTTTCGCATCGATTCATTCTGGTCAATCATTTAAGTCGTACATTGTATATAGGTTTTTCCCCTTAATTTATATCACAAAAATACCTAAGAACAGTAAAAATATATATTTACTGGAATCGAAAAGGAGAGAGTGTTTCAATGTTAGAAACAAAATAAAAGGTGTTAACATAACTTTTATTTGTTTATAACGTTCTAAACTATCAGTCATGAACAGAAAATGTGAGCAAATACGAAGTGTTGATGAGGGAAGTGAATAGTCTAAGTATGCTGTGGAAAGCATAGAATGTGTCTTTCCATAAAATTACTTCGGGGCTTCACGATGAGTTTCTTGCTATCATGAAGCGTAAGTGGGAAAATATTTATTTGAATACTTTTGTTCGGAAACCCTTTCATTATTTTAACTTTCGCAAGGTCCAACACGCTAATTGATTAAGGTTCCTCATTACTTCGTCTACTCATTTTTTCGATGTCCAAGTAAATTACGTGGAAGTGTATTGAATTTTACACGCCTATGGGCTCAGTATTGGGAAAACTCTTCCAGAAAGTATCAAACCACACTTCGTATAGATAGTTGTGTTATATATTTTCTCATATTTAGAAACTGACTAATATTGATTATTTCCAAATAATTTTCTAATTAAAACTACATTTAAAGGATCTGAAATATTTTCGAAATATATTTAAGTCTACATACAACTACGGATAACAATAGCCTAGCTAATATTGCCAATTTTTTTAGGCGTGCCAAAATGTTTTTGTAACCTGGGAGCCGCATGAAATGCAGGGCAAGTATGAACCCCAAGGTCGATGAAAATGCTGTTCTTAAATTAAAGAAGTAAATTAAATAACTGTATCACATATTCTATGGTTTTTGGCTCATCATTGTGGAAGCTCATTTTCATTAAATGAAGAACACTTTGTATTTTTTCACTGTTCTTCATTCAAAATACATTTTGTTCTTCATTTGATGAGGTGCATCACATGGTAAGCGCGACTAATACTGGCGTTCTACGAGAAATATTAATTTGAAATAATTCTTTTCTATCCTTTCAATCCTAACTGCATATTTTATGGAAATTTTCTATCATATTTTATGTTCGGAAGCGAAAACACTGCTAGTAGATCATAGTTTTTCCTAGTTGAAATACTCCGGTCGATAGAGGTAGGATTCCCTAAAATTGGAATACATCAGGTGAATTATTATTACTACTCCTGAAATCGACGTTATTTTTCTATTTCCAAATAGAACCGACAGGTATTTTTTGGAAAAATAACGTTGGTTTCACTTTCATTTCCTGATAGAAATTAAAGAAATCACGCGCAAATTATATAAAAATTAAGCCATATGATTCAAAATAAGTAGTGAATGAATTTTAATGAAGGCACAACTGTATTTTTTCATTCTGAGCAACTAAATCACTGATATAGAATCGGAGTAAAAGAATATGGCATGATTAACAGAAATATAATTAGTCGGTAAATTTCTCTAGAAATAAACAGGTAGTATAGAGATTTTGGTGGGTAAAAATAAAAAGAAATGATGGAGAAAGATAGCAAAAAAATCATCTAATGAGAAGATGGGATAAAAAAACACAAGGGGAAATAGCTGGAGAGGGACAGGGAGATGTGGCGCTGCAACGACAAGAAAAAGAGAAACGGTGGTCATTGTTGGAGTCTAAAAACATTCAATGTTGGCCGAGCTAACGGGAAAACTTAGGAGCAAATTGGGGGGGAATATGTGATTCCTTTATGGTGAATGCAACGCAATTATGGGACGAAGGGGAAAAGAGGAAGAGGAGAGGAAGAAACGTTAATTGTGTGCTAACGAGTCCTGTGAGATAAAACAAGAGACTAAACTCCGTTCGTCTCATTTAATCAGAGCAGAGGACTTGGCGAAGAATGGCAGCTGGAAATCGCATATCCGTAGGTCAGATTTCTTTCTAAGTTCCTCGAAATCACATCGTTCTTCATTAATTAAAGATACATCTTATGACACCAAGTTAAACAAAAAATACGGCAGGAAATTTATTTTCACTCCGGAATCGCATGCTTGCGCCCCAGAAATAATCACTCAAACACACTGAATACATTTTGATAAAAATCTTAGCTGTCTCACGGTAGGCAATGAAATATTTTTACGAAATTTTATTATAATGAATAAAAAAGCTATATCATGACATGCAAATCAACATTATGCTAATACTTCAATTAAGTAATTGGTTGGTATGTACCAACATAATGAAAATGAAGCAGTAACATACCAAGTTTTATTCATGGTAAATTATGAACTGTGGTTGTAAGTTTTATAAATTTCACTATCATAGATTTCAAACCACCTGATTTGTAGAAATTTACTTGGAGAATGATTTTTTTTGTTCGTGAGCATAAAACATATCCATGAAATATTTTTATGTGCCTCCAAATTTTTCGATTTATTTTAAATAGTACCGTAGCCATGGGAACTGGAGAATTTGTTCCAGAGAGGTATTATTATTTCGTACTAAGCTTACCGGTGCAGCTGATTGGCTTGCATGCAAACACAACTGAATATTTTTTAGATTTGTGATAGGAAAATGAAAAGGAAATTACACCAGAACCAGGAGCTCCTGTCAAAGAAACTACTGGAAAACCCCACATAAAAAGAGAATATACATGTAGATGTAGTTCAAATTGAAACTATGCCCATTTATCACAGAGTTGAATTAGAAATGTTTTTAGGAATTGGTAAATGATAAGTTCATGCATCTTATAATTAGATTTTTTACGATGGGATATCATATTCTCTCTGTGAACGAAAATCAGAAATGAAAACTGATAGAATTAGTTCCCATTCCGCCTTCGTTCTCTCCCTGAGGAATGGGTCCAACATGATTTTATACACTTCCTCCATGATCGCGTTTTCCTGCACATCAATTACATATATTCCAAAATAACCGGTGACGTTAGGTTATCCGATAATGATACCGTCATTTACGGGTGACAATAATAATAAATCGGACTGTGAATCTGTTGCAATCGATATCAACAATGTAATGGCTTGGTGTCACGAGTCGAGTTTCCAGGTAAATATGCCCAGCAATGCATTTCTGAGGAAATACATCAGATCATCCAAAACGCAGATTTGGAGGGATGGATAAAATCTTAAGTTTGGAAAGTATGGCATCTCCAATGGAAAGTCGTGTTTCATAGAAAAAAAAACTTTCAAATTATGTTCTGAACTACATGAAAGAAACTTTTAATCTACTTCATCCAACTAAAAAACATAGTGTACAATTTTTCAGGGATGATATTATTTTGAGTGATCAGGTATTACTGAAGGAAAATATAATTCGAGAATTCGGAGCACTGAACATAACTACGTTATAATAACTCCCTAAGTAACACTGAACGAATCATTATAACTGTAGTGACTGAAAAGGTGGCGTTACAGAATTATTGTGCAAGTAGAACCTGGGCTGGGAGTAGCTATAGGTACAAATCATATATTCGAGTCTTTATGGGGGATCGAGATGGTGCGGGGGATAATGTACTGGCTTCCCACCCTGAGGGCCTTCCCACCTTGAGGTTCAAATCCTGGCGGTGTTGAATATTTTTCAATGGAATCTCGATCCCTACTTGAGGTGCTTAGTGGAGGGCACTTTGACTGAGTACGCCGTCCGTCGGATGGGACGTTAAACGGCGGACCCCTTGGCGCCTTTCATAAAAAGAGTAGGCTAATGCCGACGCCGGGTTTCTCTCCACCCCTCATCCTTTCCTGTCCATCCCCTATGGCGCAAATGACCTCAGCAGTCGGTCGCCTCCCCTAAAAAAACTACTACTACTCGAGTCTTTGTGTACTCGTTAAACACCTACAATTATGAGTTTGATGCTGAATTTAAGGGAATCACTCCAATTTGACATTATATTGGTGGGCGACATCAGGATAAAAATAAGGAGAAATTGACTGGTAAGAAATCTACGTACAAGCATTCCTCAAAAAGACGTGTTCACAGCAGAGAAAGCAATATGTAAACCCATTAAAGTTTTTTTTGGAAAGATGAAAAATTATTAGAAATTAGCAAGAAAAAAACAACTTAGCACTAACATTTCTTTCCCCTTCCATACTTATTCTACTGTTCCTTAATATTTTCATTGAAATATAGACACTTGGCCATTTGAAAGGAAATTCACAGTTTGATGTCCCCGAACTCCTTTGTACATTCCCCTAAAGCATACCCGTGCACTTGCTTTTTGGGCATGTTTGCGAATTTAATCGATTGAAATTTTGCAGGAACTCTTTGATATTATTTTTAATTTTATAAAATGTTATAATATAAATGTGCAGCATGGTTCTTTTTATACTTTTGAGTTCTTTTCATCAACTATTTTGTTATTCTAGTATCATTAACAAGGTACGCCAGCATTGCGGAGAAATGTATTGAATGCGGTGCTGATTAAATCAGATTTAGTGTGTCCAGCTCTTTTTTTTACGAAATTGAATTGATTTGCCAAATATAATATTTTTTTCATTATTTTAAAATCGGTTAAACAATCTTGCTACTATTCTTTTCATTGCTAACCTCTCTTCAGAAGGAATATCGCAGAAATTTTATTTAATTCCATCAAAGATTCACAGTTTCAAAAATTAAACTTCATATAACAAGCCACCTGTTTTCCTGGTTGGTACTCATACGTAAAAAGTGAATAAAAAGTTTATAAAGATGTTTGGGGCCAATCAATGCTTTATGTTCCCCTACCCTATCAAGCTTAGTAGAATACTAAAAAAATTGTTACTATCTACAACTAAAATCGAATATCTTTTTAATTGAAGAAGCTGTTTCACATCAGTAGTAAGCACACAAGTAGGTCAAAAACAAAATTTTTGAATAACTCTATTGAAATTTCTTTGTTGTTAATCAACAATTTCGTTTTTCCCATTTCCAGTACGTGCGATGAGAAAAAAATGTAGCGAAACATGAGTAGCGTGTCCCGCGGTTACTGGCCGCACTATACATAAGGAATTCAAACTATACAAATAGCAGCGAATCGAAAAATCTCGATGGCTGAGAGAAGAATAGCGTGGAAGATTTGAAGAAGGTATAAAAGGAGAAAACGCCGCATTCGCAGTCGGCCTATTTTTGAAAGAACGCAGCGAAGAGGTTGCGGCGTTTTATCGTCTTCCCACGAAGCGATATACTCAACCCCTCCTGACGCATACTTTCCCTACTAGCAGAACGTTTCGGAAAGAAGTGGGAACCAGTTGGGTGTAAGGGAAGACTGACTACCGAAACAAGAACTGAGACCCTGAAGCTTCGGTGAGAAAAAACAGTCCATTTTAGGTAACCGCCAAGTCCAATAATTGCAGGAATGGTAAGTGTATGACGGGAGATATCTTAAGCCATCTCACTAACTCTTAAGAAATAGCACACCCCATTCCAGCCTCAGAAAAGAATCTTAGTCGTGTCGGAGTATTTTTTATGACTACTGTGTTTAAAAATGGGAATTACGACGAGGTTCCTAGATTTTATGGAGCTTGAAAAATTTTGCTGTAACTTTTATCTTATTTATATTCAATAACAGGCCTCAAACCCAATGAGTCAGTCATTTATCAATGTACATAAGAAATAAACCGTAGGAGAGAAACAATTGTCGCATGTCCTTTAGTGGTGCTCATAAAATCTACATTTAAAAAATACCCATCAAGCCACTACAGGGGAATGTGGTGGGGAGTGTTAGGGGAACCCTTCCCCCGCCACACGCGTAAAAATATCAGTTGATGCACTCGTTCGGATTCATATATATATATATATATATATATATATATATCATGCAATAACTGATGTGTATGTACCATTTAATTTTAGTCTTTACGTTAATACAGGCCAAATGGGTGATTCGGTTCGATTTTGTTATGATTTAGTATTGTGCTAAATAATGCTATAATATATCTGTGATACACACGACTTATGTTTAATAAACAACTCTAATATGTGTTATTTTGAAAGAGTTGTATTTATTCGTCTATATAAATGTTATTACCTTCGAAGTAGTCCTCATTAGATATGTTTACCCACTCTTCTTCCAATCCTCGAAACCCTTCTGAAAGCTTTCTCAGCGATGCGTTTCTAACCTCATCTATGCTTACAATCGACATTCCGTTTAGGTTCTCTTTACAGAAAAAAGTCACCCGGGTACGTGTCTGGCAAATGTGGAGGCTGGAACATAATTACAATGCTGTTTTGTCCAAAAAATTAGGAATAAGCGGTAAAATGAAGCGAAGAAGCATTATTATGGTGCAAAAGCCATTAATTGTTTCGCCACAAATACGGGCATTTTTTTATTGCTTCATGCCAACGGCAAACTTGTAATTAGTAGTCTTTATCAGTCATTTGACCTAGAGGCAAGGACTCGTGGTGTACTATGCTGTGCACTATGCAAAATTATAAAATGTTTATTACTTTTTGAAAACGTCTTTTCTTTACGTAGATGTTACGATTTAGAAAAAAATATATATTAAAACTCCCACAGGTAATGATGTATACAGAAATTGTTCTACAGGTAAATTCTAATCCCATATAATGCTTTTGGTTAACGAATTAACTTAACATGAATTATACTTACAACAACAATTTTCACTAAAATATGGTTGGAATTTTCCATTATAACTTTTCCGGTTACTTATTCAACATATCCGAAGCAGTAGTCAGCGAAGGTATTCCACAAATAACTTGAGTACAAACGGAAGGCAGGTGAACATTTTGTAAGGGAGTAACTACGCCTGGATGGAGTTCACTAAATAAATTAATCGAAAAAATATCACATTTTCATCAGCAACTCAATGAGGAATTAAATATTCCTTAAATCTATAATGACGTTCTAAATAGTTTACCCGCCATTAAAAGGAAAGAGTCGGTCTGAAACTGTTAAGGATTATCCTTGATCAAGTGGCTGGGATAAATCAACGTCGTCCTAAGCTTAGCTGACGTTCGATATTTCATACGACGAGATGAATCGCCAAGCTATCCCAAAAATTGATTCCAACGGAGGTAGCCCCTAACGGAGTGGTTACGTTTGCTAAGATAAACAGAGCACCATGTCAAATGCTACTTAACTGTAAAAGGTAGGCCAATAAGTCAACGAAGACTGGATATAAAATCCCTTTTTTTATAATTCCGCAGTACCAACGTATAATAAAACCACCGCGTCACCAACATTGTAGCCCTTCGGATTTAGCATACCTTTGAGTGGACTTTAACTGAGACGGGAAACCCATAAAATGTGTTTTATCAGATATGTGAGGCACATCGTATGATGTGTTTATCTTTAAAAGCCATAAAATCCGCATGAATATTTTGCTCAACTAAGCTAAATCCTGATGTGGACACTATTGTACGGATCAAACGTATTCGATGATGCTGAGGGTTAAGAACGCTTCATAAAAATGTGATCGCATTTAAGAATAAAAAATATGCCTTTTTTAACTTGATTTTCTTCGAAATACAATACTGAATATTCAAAATAACTCCTCAAATTCTATGTTAAATGTTCACCATTACTATAAACAGATACATAATTGAAACACGTTGAGGAATATACATTTACTTTATTCCCAAAAAGTATGAAATTATACAAGGCATTGGTCGGAGTGGGCAACTTTATCGTATAACACTCAAGAAACACACTGCATAGAGAAACTAGTCAATCGTAGCTCATAACATCGTCAATTATAGTTTTCAAAATCTAAATAATCTCGATAATTTTAAAGGTTGATATATGCTTGAAATAACTAGTAATTTTTTAAATAAATGTGCCTGGATTGAAATCCCAATCACGATTTTTTGTATATATTGGATTATGATAATTATCTGCGACCCAACGTAAGAGAATTTATTTATTTTGTAAAACAACTCTAAATTAAATAAACGATTTAGAAGAACAAATATGGACGCAGGAAGAATCGGATAAAAATCACAAAATCATGTAAAGTTCTCACCCGCATAAAATGGCATATTTATAGGTGTTTGCCAACTGTTTTCCAGCCACTCCTTACACGAATCTGGAAGTGGAGTCAAAATGAACAACTCAAGGAGTGAAACTCATTAGCAAATTTAAAAGCGCTCGGTGGCATGCTAAACAAGGCCACTGCCGTAACTCGCGCCGTTAGGGTATAAATGATACTCCATTTTCCTTAATTCCAGCAATTAAAATTCAGATTTTAATTGCCAAACTATCATCTGAACGACTTGAGGCTCTCATGAACGTCTTGTAACTTGAATTCCAAAACTCGGAAGAAAAGCAAGACCTCAATTAACCTTATCAGCGATGAGGTAAGTATGGCTTTATAATTACACCTATTGGGATTGAAACATTTGTTTGGAATGAGTACCCTAGAATTCTTGGAAAAACGCAGTACATTTAACAAAAGACAAGTGTGACACAGTGAACATTACACAGAAGTCTGCAAATTTAATCAATCATTTTTTCTTTCTCCCTGTCCTTCCCATTTGTGAAGACTGGGGAATAATAATGCATTTAAATAACACTGTTTAGTTTAATTAAGTTTCTTACCCTAACGTTTCTTTGATTTAAGTGTTTGCATCAAAGAAATGAAGAAAAAGGTTTAATACATCCTAAATAATTTATTCGCACACTCCGTTACATGATTGTTTGTATTTTTATGAATTATTTGCGTACAAATCAATTCAATACCTTTCGTGGGTTGGCTGTTAGGAATATGAGCGTACATAACTAAACGTACGATGAGTAATTCTCGGCCATGTCTGATTTCGTCCCTTTTTTTAAGTAATTCGGCACCCATTTGGTTAGTGTCTCTTAGATGGCAAAATACCCCAGCTATACTAAAATATAATTTACTGTGCAAAATTCGTAGCCGCAAACTTACGAATATCTCAAGGTTTCATCGTATTTCAAGTTATTCTAGTGGGTATAATTGAAATAGTGCGGCCACTAAACATATGAAATCCTGCATGCAAAATATCTTAGGATTCCATCCACCAATTTCGTAAGTCAAAAATTTTAAAGAAAATCACAATGGTCCAACGGAAAACTGATTCACGATTCATATAGCTTGAAAGAATTTATGAAACGTGACAATAGAAAATGAAAAGCGAGTTTACTCTGCAATTCCTGAATACTATTTTCTTCGATTGAGTAGGGGAAAATCGCCAACTATGATCATATGGAGGAAATTACTTTTAAGTATAAATAAAAGAACGGCACCGGATGCTCGAATCACATCTCCTAACTCTAAAACGTTCTAAATTCAAGGAATTCATTTAGTACTAAAGCAAAAAGCAATACCCTTAAAGCAAAAGCAAAGCATTTCTAATAAAAGAAAATACACACTTGTGGGAAAAATATAGTTTCGCGCGCGCTTCATTTAAAATAAAAGAAGAACTCGTAAAATTGCGCCTACGTTGAGGGAAGTTTCATAAGCCTATTGGTCCAAAAGAGCCAAACCAAAATACACTAAATGACAATTTTGAAAATTTAATTGTACTTTTAACGTTCAGCTGTGATCTTGTGAAATAAATGCTGGGATTAGTATCTAGATTGATTGTTAGATCAGAAATAATTAATGAAATGAGAAAACTTATGGCAATAAACAATTTTAACTTCTTTCAGATACAAAATACGAATTAAATGTGCCTACCTGAAGCTGAAAATAGCACACTGATTGGGCTTATCCCGTAAAAACTCATTGGCACAAGGGAAAGTTGAAGCGTAATGGTGTGGTAACGTCAAGCCACAAAGATTCTCCTGAGGAACTGAAACAAAACCTATCATTCTCTATCTGAATCGCTCGGTTCGACGTTCATTTTTACCTGCTTCGCGACAAGATTTCGGTCTTTGGAATATAACTCCCAATCCAAAAGAAACTTATTGAATATTTGTATTTATATTGTAGAAAAGTAACCATGGCGCTAAAATCGGCATGCACGAGTTCACATGATGAACAGCAATAGAATTTTGAAATTAGAGGGGCCGAAAGGGATGGACAAAATAAACCGGTGGAGGATAAAGGGAGAATGTAGAGACGTGGGAGAGTAAAGGGATGAGAAGCAAGAGGCGGAGGAAGAGCATTCTGTTCTCAAAAAAAGGGAGGAGAGGGGGGGAGTTGCCCTCCAACACGGGAGGGGGCGGTGTAAGGTACGGAGCCATCACGTGACCAAGAGTTTATTCGTATTGAGAGGGAGAGGGAGGAAGATATAGGAAAGAATGATGTGGGGGTGGAAGAAAAGGAGGGGGAAGGATTGGAGGAGAGGGACAGAGACGACGGAAGCGACGCGGGAAAAATTTGAAACTATGGACGACGTCCAAAGCAATTCGGCAACAATGCAGGGGGGTCGCAGTGTGGTTCCCATGGAGGTCAGGAGGGGTTGTTGGTGGTCCGTGGGCGAATGATTGAAGCCGAGCTAGCCCCCGCGAAAGCCAATTGTCGACCGAAAGCGACCCAATGCTCCGTCTCCGTAATTTAGTTCCCCTCACCTTGGCGACAAAAGATAGAAGTAATTAGCGACCCCTAAAGAAAGGTTGAATTCCAATGCCCCTGTGCCTTTTACGCAAAAAACAAAAATTCCTCCTGAGATCCCATCCTTCAAGGCAGATTAGTGTTGTGGAGTGATTCTTGGTAAAAAGAATTAGCGTTAAAAAAATAATCAATACAATTTTGTTATCAACTGAGAAGAATTCTTGCAGATCCCAAACCAGATTGGATCTAGGACACACACCGAACCAATGTAATAAAATTGAAGACTTTGGTATCAAATAAGACAATAAGAAGTACATTTTCATCTGATGCAATCAGAAGACACCAAAAGATGCCAAAAAATGGAGAGTCCTCCGGTTGCAAACTCTCAACTTGAACAAAAATATGAAATTAGTTAAGTGACCATTTAAACTGAAAAAAAACAAAGGTAAAGCAACGTAAGATATGTATGAGATCGTTAAATTGGTTTAACCACGTAATCAAGGAAGCAATCATTCATCAGATTTCTCCTAGAATTTCAACCAAGACATCCATCCAGCAAACGTTACCCTTTAAAGTGAACTCGAGTTAATCGTCAAGTTGAGACAAGGCAATGGTTCTTAAATGGTGCAACTTTTCTCGGTTCTTTCTTCAGTAATTAATGGCGTTTAAGTAAATTTAAAGCCCAACAAATATATAAGCTCTGGAAGGTATCATTGTGCAGGTGATACCCAAGTCTCCCACGAACTCAGGGTTACTACATTTTTTAGAAAGGGATATCATGCACCCAATATTAAAACCACTTATAGTATCTAAATTTATATTCAAAATAGATGGTTTAGATATTGTGATAGTATTTAGACCCGTGCTATATGAGGAAGGAATAAGCTGCATTCGGAAGACTCATTTATGATACTTACAATGGGCTAAGAATGAGAGGTATCAGATATGACGAGCCCCGGGGTACTTCATTTTCTACCAACCGTTTTCCAAAATTGCGGGACCGATGTAATTATTTGCACGTTATTAACGCTATTGTATAAGTTGCTAAACAATACTAAACAACATAATATTTTTGACTTTAGTCAATTTAAGCATCCTACCGACTTTATGCTTTTTTGACAAAAAAATTAACTACATATTTGAATTAACTATTTCATATTTATTTCCCTAGATGTAATAATACATCAAATATAGCTAATAAAATGAAATTGTGCGTTTAGCATACAAGCTAAACTTAACGAACGATTACTAATTAACACACTTCAAATTAAAAACAATAAAATTTAGCATTTTTAATTCTGACCTCCTCAAAACCCGGAAGAGTATGCGTTTGCAAAAAACCATTTTTTAAAGGGCATTTATCAGAAAAATATCTCATACGTGATCTACAGTTACCTTAAAAGGACCGCTTGGGTCTTATCGATGTAGCTTAAATTCACCAGGCCATAAAATTAATAATTATTTTACTGTTGCACCAAAGGCATGGACATATTTAATGGAGCCGAATGGGCACGCAAGAAGTATATGGAACGGTGGGTGAGGAATTATTTGTGGCACGCGATAAAACTAAAGTTACTAAACCCCATGGTCCCTCTTGTTTTTCACCAGCTGGTATATATGAGATTTGAAGAATACCTAGGCAACGTTAATAACCAAAAATGTCACGATACATGAAATAAATTCATCATGAATGACGAATGTGACCAATAAATAAACGACGGTACAGGGTCTTAAAGAGCAAATTATATCTTAGAGAAAAGGGTCAAAAATAAAAATATCCTTGAATTAATAGGCATTGGAACTACGGTAGTTGACACAATATAAGTTAAAAAATTAAGGGGAACTAGGAATGTTATAAACATGATCCCTGAACGATAGTCAACTAAGATAACGGAGCTGAGACCCACCCAAAGAAGATAAAAGGGAGGATCAAGAAAAATCTGGCAATATGAAGCAAATAAAACGATGGGTTGATCACAGAAGTGGTTTTAGGATGCACCAAATGGTTTCAGGAAACTGTAAAAACACGCAAAATGATCAGTAATTATAATCTAATGGTACTTTTGTCTCAGGGAACAACCAATTCGGAAAGTTTCAGTAGTCTGCATGGAGAAATAAATGAGTGGGAAACGCTTGATTTACAGGTAGCTCAGCATAACTCAAGAACGAGTGAATAATTCAAAAAATATTTCCCTGCAAAATTATCGCTTTCAAAACAAAATTACAATTTTACAGTTACATCGCAACTTCAAATTAAACTAAATAAACAATCTTCCGACTAGAAAAACTTAGATCCATTCATTAATATTTTTTTTAAACTACCACTCTGTTCTAAAACCCAGACATAAAAATGACTGAAATTTGCAAATTTGAAATCTAATTTGCTCAAAGTGAGCCAAAACGTCGACGGGCGGAAACCGACCTACCGCAATTCCGTCTTAAACAGCTGCAGTGCGATCTGTAATTTCTCGATGAGGCCATGGATACTGAATCAGCATAACAATGAGAGGAGTCTGAAACCAGTATTTCTAGCAATTTTTTTGTGAGACCATTGCTATTCGAGGCTGCTTTTAATTTCACGGCCCATTTGAATTTTTGAATAATAGTCAGATACAATTACTTTAATATTCCTAAAAATGTTGCCCCTATACATGCACTGCAAAATTTGCAGGTAGTTGACCACTAGATATTTACAATTTAATGGCTGATTAACATATTTTATTTCACCCAAGGATCAAGTTCCGTCCTAGTTATCAATAGAAAATTATGCACTCCCATGTCAAATAGCTGGTTTTTCCAAAATTTGATTCCTTTACACATTCATATTCGGCTATGGGACTTTCTCATTTGTGTGTGTGCCGTCAAATCATCTCACTGAAAATTCCTTTGCCATTAGTATATCTGCATATCATACTCGATAAATGAACTGTTTTTCATAAGAGCTACATAAATGAAAATCTATGCCGCAATGCAACATTCACAATGACATAAATCTAAATTAAGTGATCTTAATGGCTGGGATATTATGAGCCAAGTATCAGAAGACCAGGGAGTAACTATGCTTTCAGATTTCTCTAGATTTTTTTCTTCCTTAATGGAAAATAATCATCTGGAAATATGTAGCTTCTCTCAAACTTCGTCTTTAGATATGCCCTCGTATACAGATATGCTTAATAATTTGATGGATACAGTTAACAGTATGCCTTTTTGTTACTTATATCTTTCGTAAGAAATATTTCATTTTGTCTTCCCTACTTGCACGATACTTTTCCCAATATTATTACTTTTTACATTTGTCCTCCGAGAATGTGCTCTGGACGCTGAAATTATTTAATTCGGAAAAGGGGCATCATAAAAAGTCAAATCTATAAATAGTAACTTCCGGCCACCCCAGCTAGCTAGTATTGCTACACAAAAAAGATTGGACATTTCTGTTTAGTATTTCAATACCCAATGTAAAGTAGCATAAACTTTCCTTAAGAGAATTCAACGAAATTCTTTTTTCATAGTCTTTTGCCAATATTTATAAACAATGGTCCGCATTCGCATATCCAAACGGCCATTCAACCAAGCCAACGAGGCCTTACACTTCGCATTAACCTAAAGAATTGAAATATACGTTTTTCGGAGTGTAATTGATTTTCCCTTCGTATCTTTATATTCTCCATGCTTCGCGCCACCACTGTTACAATTGCTGGATCATATCTGTAAACCAGCTACTTTTATTTATTCCTAACATTTTAGTTGCATGCCAATCATTATTTTTGAAGGGAGAGATTTACTTAAATGTCGAGTTTTCCCAGGATATCTTTCTTCAGTAAGCGGTTTCAACCTCTTACAGAACTCACAGTGTATATGCTGACACTGATCCCAAGGCCATAATTTATTAGATTTGACTGTGAAAAGATTCAGTAATCTATTGTTCACTCAATATCATGCGGAACATTTGATAATTAAATATCGTTTGACATGAACAAGAAATTAGCGCCTTTTAAAACAACGATGAAATAAATTTACTATTTAAGTATTTATGGTTTTAATCTTTCAAGATGCCAATTAATGTTCCAGAAAAATACCCATGTGAAATAAGATTTAATGGGCTTAAACGACCTCTACCGAGTCAAACCAACCATGAGCGAGCGATTTATAAAAAGAACTACAACTAAATGTAAGATTGAAAACTTTGGTTAGGATCTTAATTCACCTTGTATTTACAAATAAAAATATTACATTCTCTGGTATAACAATTGTTCCAGCTATCAAACGCGGTTAACACCGGAGAAATACGGAGAAATTATCGAATTCACTCCGGAGAAACCCCCGACATATCACGTAAGACGCACTTACAATGAAGATGAATTTTTCGTAAGAGCCTATATAAATCGATTAAAAAAAAAGGTTCTCGTGCCTCAATCCCTCACAAATCACTCGGAATTAATGACTTACACGGTATTTTTCTCGACCAGGATTTGGAGTGAAAGTAAGGAAATAGTTGGGGCGTAATTGGTCACGGACTAACTACCTACTACCCAACAACGCCAAAGACTGACCTCCTCTCATACCACTCCACGTTTCGATTCCCGTCCACCTTCTACAGCCCGATCCCAGCAATAGTAACCCCCATCTCACACGTTCTCAACACGCACTCCCCGCCGGGGAGAGCACACACGACCAGGGAGCACAAACCTTGCCCGGCAATTCCCCTGCAGTCACTTCGGAGTCTAATGAGAGGGTGAGCGGGAGAAGGAAGGGGGGAAGCGCAACGATGGCCAGGGTAATAGTCCTTTGGAATTCTATTCTGGGCCCCTTTGAAGGCCAAGAACGGAAGGATGGAAGATGAGAGGGGAGTGTTAGACGCAGAAAGAAGGAGAGAGATCATTTGACATTGATTTGGATCGGTCGATACATTGAAAAACGGGAGGAACACTGGCTGTGGCAGGGCTGAATGGAATATCGTGACGCCATATTTCCGAAGAGCCGAATATAAGACAGGAATAACTGGATGCTTATGATTGAAATCAAACAAATATGACTTGGGTAACTAAAATCAATATATATAGCATAAACAGTTCTTGGCGAAGAAATTTTGTCAGAAAAGCAATTATTTTCACTGCAATAGCCGATAATTAGATGGGGATTTTTCCTCTCTTTAAGATGAAAGAAGAAACCTTCAAGGTCGTGAAGTGGATTTCAGCCTTTCGAAACTGTCTCCAAAAATAAATATTTATCCGAATGAAATCTATAAATCTGAGTTTTGGATATAGGATTGGAGGATTTCCATGTAAATAGCATTTACGGAGATTCCTCGCGTTTCACACCGGATATCGTTGACGAATATCAATATTTCAATGGATAATCTCGCCATAATCTACAAAACGATCCAGCCTGAAGACGATGGTGGAGACAGTCATTTATAAACGTTAATGTTCCTCCAAGCTACCCGGTGTGGAGTCCGAGAAACGTTCATGAAAACTTAGTTTTGAGTGTTCTCGGGACATGAAGAAATAAACCTCCTTAGAAGCCATGTCTATAGTTCTATAAATACTTATGTCACAAGTCATTATTTTGTAATGATAAAAAGATAGGTATTTATTTCCTAGGAAAATGAATAGTTAAATTTCAGTTATATTAATTATATAAATGACATACATAATGCGTTCCAATAGCAATGAGATTAAATTTTCCGCGCCGCTTCTATTGGTCGGAGTGGGATCAAACTACTTGAAGTAGGTGGGAGGGGACGCTAAGCTTTGCCGCGAAACCGGTCTCAGTGCTCTTAAAGCTGTGGAATTGGTAGGACGTCAATTATTGTAAACCTCTGCGTGCCGACCGTGTCGCGAAAAAAATGGAGTCGACGATCGAGCAACGTTGCGCGCTTACTAAGTTTTGTGCTTAACTGAAAATATCTCTTGAGGTGACTAAAAAAATTATTTGTGAGCCTTACAGTGACTCTGTTCTGTTCTACTCACAAGTTTCGAGTTGGTTAAAGGCCTTTAAGGAGGGCCGAGAAAAGGTTCACGACCAACGGACGGCCGTCAACCAGTAAAACCGAAAACAATGTGACTCGTGATCGACAATTTTTGGACTCTTGACTTTCAATTGAGTATGAGTATGGTTTCTAATGAACTGAACTTGTCATCTACTGCTGTACTTTGCATTGTTACTGCGGATTTAGCTATGTAGAAAGTGTGCGCCAAGCTCGAGCCAAAGGTGTTTATCACAACGCGCTATGAGTCCGTGAGTTAGTTCCTGGTCAAACACCAGGTACCAACGCTACCCCGCCCCCCTTTAGTCCTGACGTCGCCCCAGCAGACCTTGTTTTGTTCCCTCGGATTTAGGCAGCCCTGAAAGGAACCGGTTTTTCGTCCATAGAAGAGATCCTATCAGCCGTGACGAAGGCCTTGTAAGAGGTCCCCGAAGTCGCCTTACAGGGCGCGTACCGGTCATGACAGAGTCGCTAGAAGACGTATGTAGAGGCCAAAGGACAGTACTTTAAATAATTTTAAGTGTTTTTGCAAATCTGTTCCATAAAGTACTTTAAAAAAATAAATGCATTTATTTTTGAACGCACCCTGTAAGTTAGAAAAAAATTTAAATCATATTTACGATCATCAGTCAGAACTTTCTTCAACAATAAAATACAAGTTAAGGTCATAAATTGTGAACATAAGGCAACCATCTGATCATCTGGGAATGGAATACACTATCGTATAGATGATTTCACTCTGAACTCCGTAAATTTAAAATGTTTTCCCGTAAAATATATTTTATTGTATTTTTAACTGGTGATCATTGAATCCATTGATATATCTACACAATATTTAAGTCGGTGCAAGAGCGTGTGGCGAGAAGTTTTAGGACACCACCAGTAAAACAGAATGGAACCACATGTAAAACAAGAAAACCGTATCATTTCACACCCACACAGACGAATATATTTAAGCAAAACCGAAAAAAAAAACAAATATAAAATGGATGAAAAGGAATATGAAGTGTAGTGCTATATAGGTCTGAAAATTGGTCTCCAAGGAAATAGGCTTAGCGTAGAATAGAAGCTTTAGAGATGCAGTTATGAAGGCTATGTAAAAAATTGGTTGGAGGCAGAGAAAAAAAGGATGAAGCCAAGAAATGAAAAGTGAAGAGAGACAATTGCTAGGGGAAACTTGAAAGTCGAAAAATATTGGTAGAGGGAATATTTAAAGGCCGGGTTATTGAAGGCCATGGTAGGAGGTATAGGGTTGGGTGTGAAGGGTAGAGGAAAGCCGATATTACACTTTCCAAACCCCATGAAATCAGGTATAAATGACGAAGTAATGAAGACACGACGTGTGGAAATCAAAAGAATGGTCACCGAGAGAGTATAAGAAAATAGTTGTTAGGAACCCTTCAAAAAACACCCATAATAGGTAGAATTTATTGAAAACAAACCAAGTAAAACATGTTTTTCCTGGTCGAGAGATAATATCACAAAATTTGTAGCCAAAATAGATTCAATTAGCAACGGATTTTTGTCAGCATAAACTGTTGCTGCACGTTCTTCCGAAAGTTCATGTAGTTTTTTTGGTGGAAATAATCTGTTGAATTTATTTAAGAAATATAGGGCAAAGCCATGGTAATATCAGATTATCTCAAAATATAATCCCGCTGATGCAGCCCTATAATATTTAAGTAATTTAATAGCCTTTTCACTGGATGAAGAGCCAAAATATTTAATAAAATCATTTATTTTTGGAGTCATTTGCAAAAATCTACCTCAAAATCCAGTTGACTAATTGTTTATTCGTGACAGACAAAGGGAGCAAAATCAATTCCAATATGATGATTTAAGCGGGTGCAAATGTAATCTGCCTCGGCTCACTTTCAGTGCGTGTTTCAATTTTATAATTAATTCAATGTTAACATCAATCAATGTTTCCTTAATGCAGATTCTCAGACATAATTTGCTCATAAAGTTTACTCTTGTCTACTCGCACACCAAACATTATATCTCAACCCATCACAGTAAATCATGAGAAACATCTCTGATAGGAGGGGGGAAGAGGAAAAGAGGGAAAAGACTTGAGGGCAGTGCCCTAAATAAGAGCTAAGTAACGGAAATTCTCCCAATTATCCGAAAACAACACCACGCGGGCCACGGATGGGGGCCTCAAAATAGTCCCAATTCCACACGATATTTCCCTGCGAAAACAATCGCTCTAATGTTACCTCCGCCTTCATCTTCCTCCCAAATTGACAGAGTACATCCACCCCGATCGCTGAGACTCATTTAGATTATATCGCCGACTCTAATTATACGCAAAATAATAACTGACGGCTCTGAAATTAAATACGAGTTGTTCCTCCAATTTGAGCATAAGTACCGCTTTCTTTTTTTTAATATACACAATGAAGCATTGGTGAATGTTTCCAAATTAAACATTTTCAAAAGACATACCAAGTGATCTTATACCTTCAAAAAACAACTAAAAGTTAGCATTTACGAAAAAGGTGCAATTTACACCCATAATGGAATACAAAGTATGCTTTCTAAGGCTGAAAAATGAGAGGTACTTATATTTGACGAAAACATGTCTATGTGAACCTCTGTGACCATTTATATTTCCATTTGTAGGTTTCATGTAATTTCTCAGAGGTATTCTTTCCTACTTTCTCCTATTAGCAAATCAGGTGGAATTAACATGGTAGTAGATTAACCAAAATTTGATTATATAGTGGTAGTAGTTACCGCAAAAGGAATTTTACAGTCAAGATTTCAAAATTGTATTATAACACAAAATCAGCATAAAATACCTTCACTATAGTCGGTCTAGCCTCTCTCGTCAGTGAGATGAAAGACGTAGATTACTAAGTTTCCAGGATATTTAAATACTAATTTTTAATTATCTCTTACCATAAAAGTGTTGAGAAATGGTCACAATTTTACAATTGAATTTTGACAAAACTAAAACACCCCATTGGCTTAAGTACCTCTAGAAATATCATGGTGATACATTGATTTCAAACTCGACAGTCTAATAAAATGTTATGTAACGCACTCGATAGATAGGATACTGCAGTACCCACTCCAACACACAGACTCTTACAAAGCTTACTTTAGTTCTTTCTCCGAATGCGACTATCACAACTCTTCTTTGCTAGAATCGCAGCACCGATAAAAAATAGATTTTAAGCTACCATGTGACAAACTCAAGGTTTGTGAAAGGCACATGACACTCTCAAAAACAAAGCGGAATATTTTATCCACGAGAAATCCTACCAGAAAGCATAAAGGCATTTAATTAAAGTCCAAATTCGTAATAAACCTCTCCATACCCTATGACAGAACTGCTATACCGGTCATTTGCGGAACGTGACCTCTGATAATGTATAGTAGCCCTACAGATGATCTCCAGTAGGTTAAATAAGTGTAAATTGAACAGGTCTTTAGAAAATCCAGCAGATGTTGCTGGTAGCATCGGAAAAGGTTTTTTTTACTAGATTGACGTTTAAGCTTCAGCTATGTCCATCATATGACTTCATTTTCATAGTCGATTGAAACAACAAACTTTTTTTACCTAGAAAAATGAGCATCGTGTGGTAATTAAACACTTCCATTTAAACGGCTTTACACCGCAAGAGATCAAAGCAGATTTGAGTGAAATTCCTAGTACATCTGCTCCTGTTTTCGCGACTGCTTACAATTTGGTTAATGAGTTTAACTGTGGTCGTACAGGAAAATTATGAATATCGTTCAGGACGTCCAATAGAAGTGACTCCCTCGGAAACTTAATTAAATCCAAGATAAATTTTTGAGTGATGGACAAATTCAAGTTCGCGTATTCACTGGTATATCACAAGGTGCAGCATTTCAAATTTTGCGTGAAAAATTTTATCTCGGCGGAGAAAAAATGCAATCGTGTGTTCGATTCAAAAGCTGGTTTGGTGCTTTTCAATCGCGATTCGGACGGATTTCCGCGTAAATAAATATATGCGGAAAAATCATGGATACAAAAAACACTGAGTACATAGATGCTAATTTTGAGGAACTTCCGAAATTCTAATTGTTGGATGGCTTAAAAAAGTTGAAAAAACGCTGGTAAAAGCGTATCGAGCTAAAACGAAATCATGTCGCAAAATAAAAAAATATTCCAAAATATTTATGTTTATATTTTTTCTAGGGACTTATTGAACGATCCACGTAGTACCACACCCATTCCAATTTACAGCAGTTAGATTTTTTTCTTCCTCGACCCTTAAGACTCAAGTCATTTAATTTTGGCTGTGTTATTTGTAAAATAAAAATTATGAATATAACAACGAAATTTGGGCAAAAAAACAGTGCTTACAATTTCAAAGCTAAGAGTAAAAATAATTAAACACTTCTACATTTGAGTAAATTCATATTCCCATGCATATGAGTCGTGAGTTATGAAGGCTATAAAATTTCATGACAGTGTTAACCCTTATTTTATTCTTGCAATAGTTTAATTCTTGAATTATTTGGATACGGACTAACTTGGCTATCAGCGTTTGGCTGAGCCGTATATATTGAGATAGAATAATAAATACAGACTGAGTTTCAACGTGATCTTAATGTTTGAGCTTTTTCTCTTTTTTCTATTCCAGCAAACGCACGTAAATTGTTTTAAACGATAGTAAAAGAAGAGAAACAACTAAGTATTATCTTAAAATAATGGTTACCAAAGTGAAAGAAACGACACAATTTCTTTCGTGCAAGAGATTTCCAAAAATCTGAGGTGGGAAGCTGGCATTTTATGCGAGATCGAATAACTGGAATTATGATCCAACCTGCAAACATTAATGATTTGGAATAAAAATGTATAATTTTAGATAAAATAATGCGAATTTTTATGAAACTTTTATGGCAAAACGCCATTACTGATAGCAATAGAAGGAAAAAGGAAAAACTGATATGGAGAGGCAATGCGTGATGGAGATAAAGCATGTGGTAAATATCAAAACGTAGAATCCCAACAAAATGTGAACTAGATTAGAGTAAAATAAATGAGAAATTTTAAAAGCCCTCTTCAGGACTGCTGATAACGGCTACATTAAATTGTGCATACCAATTTAGATAATAAGCAAAAAATTACTTTTTCTATAAACATCTGCACTTACTAGTGTTTCGATATGGGTCAGCACCGGTCTTCATATAGTGAACAAATATTACCTTAAGAATCACTATATATTAGAGGAATTGCTCAATTCAAAAAATAAAAAAAAACTTATCCGTAACATCATAAGTGACTGGAAAGGAAATGGTTAGTTCACAAAGTAACGGAGATCAAAAATTAACTTTTTTAGCATTAAGGTCAGAAGTAAGAAGAAAACCAAAGATACAAAAATAAAGAGAAAAATTTAAAAAGTAATCCAAAACAGACCTGGATATCATTATAGCAGAATTATATATCAAGAAAAATACTCTCAATAAACCTGAATGCACCTAGAATATAAGAATATTATATCTCGTAGCATATTTCTTGAAAAAAATGTAGTCTTCACGTTTATCAAAAGATGTTTTCTATATGCAATTTCAGTTTTTGCACAAATTAACATGCGATGGCTAAGAATTTTAAACGAGCTGACTTGCAAACCTCTGCCGCAATTTCCGATTCTAAAAATGGACTGCGTGTTGAATAAAGGAAATGCGTGATTCATTCATGAATAATTTAAATTTAAATTTTAACTGTTAATATCTTCACTGATCGTGTCTTTCTAAAGTGAAGATACGATAATTCTGTACAATGTTTCTGTCCTTGAATGCTAAATTTTTGTGAATTATTATTGGCCAAGTTGCAAGGAATATTAAAACACGGCGTATTTAAAAACGATAACCCAACCAGGTTATTGCTGTCATTCATACTATACTTTGTTATCGAGTAAAATGGGAAAGCGTTTAATGTAATTATAATACGTCGACATTTTTTACGGATCGTGGAAAAGTGGAATTTTATCGTGGAAAATTATAATCTTAATGGAAGGTATTGTAAATGTGTTGCATTTGAAGAGAAATTATGATATTTAAAAAACTACGATAATCGTTGAAGAGGCGTGACCTAGCTTATAGCAACGTATAATCCTAACATATTTGAATCCCAAGTATTTCATCACCAAACCAAATTAATCCCTTCATTGACCTCGATGGCCAAACTAACTGAAATCTCTCTTGCAAATCTAGCAAATTTTAATACGACATCGTATTAGATCGTTATAAAATGAGAAAAATATTTACCATTGATTCGAAATGTCTTCTTTTACAATGTTTTACCTTCTAATATCTGCGAAAATTTGAAATATAATTGTAGTTACCACGAAGGATAATTCAAATCTGCTTTTCCACTTCAAATTTACTATTGGTATTTCTTATTTCTCTCGTACTAAATACGTGTATTATGAGTGGGAGCATTAATGGAAGAAGGACTGATAATTTGTTACGCATCGATTGCTAACGAACTTTTTAAAATATTGTTTAAATAATATAGGAGAATAATGGAATATCAAATGTTTATACATATGGTACATGACAATTTTGTTTCTGCCGGCTTAGTTTATATATTAACACTCGCCATATAAAGAAACCTTTTACAATAGCAAGGCCATTCGACAAAATTGTGGATTACTTGAATTATTTAAAGAGAAGACTACAAAATTTACGAATACATAATTTTAAAACATTGTAAATACAAAAATACATAAAACTTTTTGAGTGGTGTAAATAAGGAACATATACTAACATGGGTGATAATTATTTTAATGCCGCCCCGAAATTTCACTAAAATTTTAATCATTCCGTACTTTGTTTATTTTAATAGCTGGCTCCATGCAGCTCTTATTACCTTAAAAATATATAGTTTATCTGGTAGAAATCACAGCCTTTAGCTCATTCTCTTGGCTTGAAATTTTTAACAAATTTATTTATTTACACAATTACGTTGCAATTAGGCAAATTTCCTGGTGGCAACGGTCAGGTTAGGTCAAGGATAACTACTAACAACGAAAATTACATACAAACACATAAAAACAGATAAGAGACAAAATATTTTTACATAATGACACTTCCACATCACATACAAACAAACTTCCACACCACATACAAAATGCCGTCCACATCACATACAAACAATATTTTCAAAACTACAGTGAAGTTTATTACCCAGTGGCTACTTTACATTTCAACTTAAAACTTCTAAAATTGGATGGAAATGTTTCCAAAGAGACCGCCGTGAAGGCGCTATTTCAAGTTCATATCTCCCCATCGCATGAGAGATGGATGAACGGAAAGCGATACATCGTCACCGTTTCCATTGCCTTTTGGAGGTAGCACAAAGGTGGTAGGCCACAAGGGCATTTCACAATGGGTAGGACGCAGAAGAAGACTACCTCCTCAATTCCGTGCCTTTTGCTAATTATTTCACACTATGCATACTATTCTTCCCGTCACATCCATCATCTCCACCCCAGATCGCAATCAAGAATTTTTATCTGCCCTAAATCCAACAATTCACTTAAGTCACACCGAATTTATTTCCCAATTCATCTCGCCAGGGTACAAAAGACGTGGACGGTTACGTTTGACCTTTGTGACTCACGCATTGTGAGAACATCATGGGTGGCCATCCCACCTGCTGTGCTTCCTTTCATGCAAAAGTCCGACACAAGACTTAAAACGATTTCCATTATACATCTGCTACTCTTTTTTCTTAGAATGCATTGTTCAATTCACAATTAATCATTTACAAAGGGTTAGCATGAACATGAAAAATGAAATTGAAAGAAGAACGTCAACCATTAAACGAAAGAGTTTAATACGATGGGGATGATATTTGATATTCGTGCTACTCACCTAAAACAAAAATTAATGCACTTAATTATTATAAATGTTTCCAAGAATCAAGAAAGGATACTTTTCACATCAGCCTTAACAAATATATCATAGAAATTAAAACGAATATTTTAAATAAATCATAGCGAGGACTTAATTCTAAGCAGTCGTCGATATTAATTTATAATAAGACGATATACACGTGCGTATTTTAATTCAGGTAGAGGGAAACGTTTTACCACAATTTGGAAGAAGCAAGTGCTAAGAAATGGAAATCTTGCTATAAAATGATGGCCAAAGGTAATCTGTGAGAGGGAAAGATAAATATGTGCTACAAGACACCTAGGGGGAATAACGGAAGAGGTTGGAGTGGGAGAAGGACGCCGAGAACGGACACCGAGAGTTGACTGTAAACCTACTCAGCCAGAAAAACCTAAGAATTTTGGCCACGCCCAGTCTTTACGGAAAACGTTTAGGGTCTGAGAGAAGCATATGGACGATGACGAGCACGATACTACATCTATACAATGGTCTTTTGGGGTAGAAGATGGGATATATCTGCATCAATACCCTTCAAGCCACCAAAAAGGTGTGTGGCAGGGAATGAGTGAGAAAGACACTTAAAAGAGTTTAAGAGAAAAATGAGTGGGAGTTACTAAGGGAAAGCGATAGGGCAAACAAGGGCGAGACGTTTCTTCAAATAATGTATAAAAAATTGATTCACATAACATCATGAAGACAAACATTACATTGACTCACACGCATTTAAGACACAGGAAGTTTTTTAAATTTTATTTATTTGGAGATATTTTATCTCTTACTGCATAAGCCTCGACAAATGTCTGGCCGCGATTATCAGGCCGCAAAGTTTTATTTTAATTACTTCATACTATTCTTCCATATTATCTCCTTCTCGTTTCTAGAATGTCTCTCGCTGGGTACAATTCGACTGTGGTGTGAAAAAACGCAGTCCAATTTGATTCGTTAGAGTATAATATGCAAGGACATTTTGTTAGTCATTCCCATCACAAATTTACTTTCATTGGTAGTAGAATCACTCGGAGATTGAAAGTTGGCTAGCGTATATTTTTTGTATGTCTGATCTGAGACTTCCCACGCGCGATCTTTTATTAAAATGACTCATGCGGGCACAATTTCCCTCTGTCCCTCTATTTCCTACAATATATCCATTAGTTTTTCCCAATTTACTCTATCAAATGCCTTTTCAAAATTTCGAAATAGACAACTACGTTCTGATTGTATTCTATATTCCTCTCTATTGCATTGCATAGGCATCGCGTGTGCCTCTCCCATTCCTAACTCAAACTGGTCATCCCCTACGTAATCATTTTCCTTGCTCTCCATTGTTTTGTTGATGATCCTGAGAACACTTTAGCTTCGTGAGAAATCAAACTTATAGTTATGTAGTCCTCACATGATGTAGCCTTTACCTTTTTCGGAATAGGAACTAAAACTGATCTCACAAAGCCTTCCGGCCAGATTCTTTCCTCACACATACTACGAATCAGTCCATGTGGTCTTCCTCCCACACTTTCCTAGACATTTCAGTAGTTCCGCAGGAATATTGTCTACCCCCATGGTCTCATTCGGCTACATCTCCCTATCTCATCGTCGAGTATGTCTGGACCTAGGCATTACTCTAAGTCATTTTCTTTTTCTCTGCCTAAACTTGTTGGCCTCAGTTCTTAACCATACAGTTTGTGAATAGCATATACTTGTGCAGGATATTGTAGAACAAATATATTCTCTTATTGCCTTATACCTCGGTTTTGATGTAAATGTTTTAATATGCTCAATCGGTGCGGAAAGGTTACTGTTGCAATACCACTGGTTCATGAATTCAAAAATTGAAAAGCAATATGACTGGATCTTGTCTGAGGTTTCATTTATCAGGAAGAATATTTATAATACACGTATATAACATACATGATGACATCATGCTACTTCCAAAGTATCTTGGTTACAATTGTATCAAATCATATTTCAACCGTCATTTCAACCGAATTTAGTTTTCACTTTTCAGCTTGGGGAAGTGAAATTATAATAATCAACCGGGCGCAAAGGAGGTAATCAGAGCGCTAAGCCATCCACGAGGAGATGCTGGAGGGGTATTTTGGGTCTTTCTTATTGCTTCCTCTTTCGTCACAACACCCACCACTTGAAATGTTAGAAAAATCATTCCGTGACGGATAAGAGGAGGGAATGACCAAATATTCGAAATAAAACATATAGCAACCAGAACCGCCCATGCTAATTCCGACGCGAAAGGCGGCTATTTCGAGCCTTCCGCGTCGATTTTACGGGTTACAGAGCAACAGGCGTCAGTCGCTCGATCCAGAAGTAAAAATTTTTATTGATTCGCTTCCCTGCCGAACACCCTTGCATCACTTCCTAAGTGAGATTAGAATCATTCATAAACTGACCAAAGATTGAGGAAACAAAAAACTATTATAAACAGGTAGGGGATGATAGGAGAGGTGGGCATGTCCTTACCACAATATAGCCATCTGCGAGGCAAAATTTTAAACCATAGCAAGGGAAGTAAAGTTAGATTATTAATAAATGATAAATGATCTAATTAATTTACTGACAACAAGTCGATTCCTAGTCCAACAACATCTGATTCCGTCGTAATGTAGTCACCAAGGATATCTGCTGTAGAAATGTTGGTGGTAATATGGCGGTCCTTTCAGTCTCTTTTAAAACTATAGTTTCATCCCACATTAGAGAGGTAGCTCATTTAGATTGGGCGAAATTTAAATATATGCCTATTTCCTAGATGCAAAGCTAAGTTACAGCGGTAGATAAGCTATGAGGGGGAAAATAAGACGAAAAATCTCTACTGACGAACCGAGTATATTATTATACATCAAACCATAAAAACAGTTGCCAACTAAATTGTCGGTTTGATAGGTGAGCGTAGAGCTCTCCAAATACTAAGTCCAAAGGAGTGTGAAATTCATAAATCAGGAGAGGGGGGGCCAGCTCCTTTTTCCTGTAATATCATATAATATATTTTTTTAATTGCTCTCTTGGATTATTATCTTATTTTGGACCAATTAATTATTTTAATCTTTCTATTGTAACAGAAAATTTTTTTAATAAAACACAGTGTTCATTTTGAGGAATACATACTTTACACAAAATTCTAAAGTCTCTAAGCCGAAACTAATATAAGTATGACAGAAAAAAGACAGGGCAAATTAGCAAAAAATATATAACTATTGTTCTATTTTTTCCCATGAATCATTCAATACAGAGCGATTAATAAATCTTTTTACTCCAAGATATTTCCAAGTGAATTTTAATATCGGGTGTGGAAGAATCGATTCACACGATCACGATTGGAGGAAAATGTACTAATGAATTATTTATCAGTGCATCACTCACTTGAAATTACCAGGTATGTATCTACCGCTTGGTGGTCTCGATTTTATAATGTTTTTTTTCGATATTAGCTTTTGCTCCTACTGACCTCCTTACTTCCAATGTTGCGACGCAGACCAAAAAATGACCGCACTATACTTATTGGCTCATCGGTTATCTGGGTAAAACATACAATACGGGCTTCAATTTTTACAGTCACGAAGTAAATACTAAATTAGCCGTGCTTTACTCAAGGAAATGAATTAATTACTAGTTAAGGGAAGAGCATGGGCAATAAAGATACATTTCGTATTTAATTCTACAGAAAAGCTCTCTCCAAATGAAATTGCATTTGATGTATGTAGATCAAATAATTAACCCTCCAACTTAATCTTTAAATCTATTAAAATTTATATGACTACATTTTCTAGTGTTGATGCATGAAAATTCTCAGTTTATTTATTGAAATTGCTAATAAAACTACTGTTCCTTTTCTCTAGTAAAATATGTGTCCATTTTTAATGTAATGCTGGAAACCCTGGATCAAATAGTCCAACGAAGTTTAACACAGTTAATAGCATTATAAAAGAATAATTGCGTAAATACAAATTATTTAAAATGGAGTGAATCCTTCTTGAAACCGGTAAAAGAAAGATTACGATATTAAATTTCTATTTGATTTTGTTTGAATTTGATAGTGTTCTTAGGAGTGAGACTTCCAGCATGCAAACTGATGTTAGGGAAACGGTCGTAAGCAATTTTTTTAATAAAATTCTAAATGTCAATTGTTCCAAAATAGACCTATTTTTTCATTTATAAGCTAAATTTTCCACTTGAAAAAAAAACCTGTCGAAATAAGGAAGTTTATCACAACGTGATATGACAAATGAAATACGTAGAAAATATATTAACTTCGTAATTTTTCGGCCAATTGCATTAGGCCCGTTCATTCATTCTAACCCAAGAACTAGTCGCATGTCATAATTTTCCTTTAACTAATAATAAATGGAAACATTTTTCAGGGAGTATGATCAATGAGGGTATATGTAAACCGTTTCCTATAAATCCTTGCTCTGGGAAAACTGAGTCCAATAATATATTATCTATTTTCTATATATATATATATATATATACATTCAAACACGAAATCCCGCCAAACGGTGAACAAATATTCATTTATATAGAAACAGATATAGGAAAAGGGATAGGAACACACATTAAGGACGAACACAGGAGAGGTGGGGAAGGCGGAATCAAGCAGATCACGAATGTAACAATATTTCCTTGATCAGGATTTGAACTCCGGATCTTTCCACTGCTGCTGGGCGGAGGCTCTAAACCACTTGAGCTATCCAGGAAATGTAATTTACACCGAGATCTGCGATGCTTTATGCAACCAAGTGACCCGATTCTTTGGTCAAGAGATGGCGTTAGGGAGCTGTTTCACCCACCAAAGGAGAAATAGACAAGACACACAGAGGAAAGGATAGTAGTAAAGGTATCATACAACATCATAAAGGATAAGAACAGTGCGTTTCGTGGCACGCATAGCCAGAAGAAGAGACGAGCAACATTGGCCTAATACACATTCAAACACGAAATCCCCCCAAACGGCGAAAAAATACTCATTTATATAGAAACAGATATAAAAAAGGATAGGAACACACATAAAGGACGAACACAGGAGAGGTGGGGAAGGCGGAATCAAGCAGATCACGAATGTATATATATATATATATATATATATATATATATATATATATATATATATATATATATATATATATAATATAATGTATGTATGTATATATATATATAATGTATATATATATACATATATATATATATATATATATATATATATATATATATATATATATATATATATATATACACACATATGTATGTATATATATTTGTTTCAATCGGAAAGTAAAAGTTGAACTATATATATTAGCTAAAAATTAGGAGAAATCCAATACAAAACTAATAATTAAAACAATATTAATTAAAATTCAAATGGCTGAATTTTCTGGTTACCATAACCCTTTAAGGAACCGAACCGCTAGTGGCACAGAAATGGAACTTCACCCCCTGTTAATCACTACTTATATATATATATATATATATATATATATATATATATATATATATATATATACATATATGCATGTATAATTTTTTATCATACACATGATACAAAATTATAAAATATTGTATATAAATTATGAAAACAATTTTTTCATATAATCATGTCTATAAACTTAGCGTTAAATATTTTCCTTAATGATTACAAATGCGGACATTGAAGAACAAAAATGACACTTTCGTAATTTTTATTAATTAATTATACAATAAACTGTCCTTCTTGGAACTCTTGTGATGCAACGAATTAATTTTTCTTTTTCAGAGCCATACAAATTCACTAACAATAACGCGACCTTCAGCTACTCTATGTGATATAGGTATGAAAAAGAGAACCCGTTGAGAAGTGTCATTGGAAACTAACAGGAAGACTGGGGAAACATTAAACACGTCTACTAGAAGACCATTCCTGAGTAAAGGGGGCATGTGAAATAAAGAGGACCAAAAAGATAGAAACTAGTCCTCCGCTCTTACCCAAGATACCCGATTTGAAGCCAAATTGGAATTAAAAGTGAGTTTCAATGGGATAAAGGTCAAAAAAGAGGCAAAATTAGTTCAAACCAGCCATTATATTTTTAAGCTGCAGAGTAAGCCTTAAATTCGAGGCGTATGAAAGAAAAATGTATTCATCTCTAAAAGAGAGGTCCATTCTACGGCTACTATCACGGTAGTGGCACAGTTAGGCCGTGGCAATAACTAAGAGAATTAAAATGATAGCAACGGCAAAAACATCTTTGGCAAAAGCTCAGTCACCACAAGACGAAATCAGAAAACCATTCTATAACTTAATGGCATCGCAGCACATTAATGACATTGAAATACAAATCTTTTTTTAGAAACATATTGCTGAATAATGAGATTATCAGTTAATCTATGCAGAAAAATCAAAATACAAATGATATACAGAACTAATTGCAAAAGTTAGTTTACACTGTCTCTATTGCAAATCGAATTCCTTGGAGCAACGGCAGAAAATGTTTCCTATTCTGCGGAAGGTTGCTAGGAAATGTAAAACTGATATTTCATCCTACTACTCTTGTTTCGAAATAGGGAAGAGGGCCACTCGCCTTCTCTAAAGAACGTGAGAAGGGCGAAGAATGAGGAGAACTGGAGGAAGGATCGGAGAGAACAAGGAAGCAAAGGAAAAGCCCTTTCGAAAGGGTGCGCGCGCAGCCTCATTAGCATATCGAGGGAAGTGAAGGCGGGAGTGGGGTGTGCCGCTGCCCCTCTGATTCGGACGGGACCTACTTAGATAAGAAAGGCGGCCTGGTCGGTTGCGGGAGGAAGGGATCTTGAGGTGGCGGGAGGGGTGGAAGGAGAGGGAAAACGATGGGGAAGGGAGGGCGAGGGAGGGAACGGCGAACGCGACTGGGGAGGATTTGCGGGCGCCGCTGCACTTGGCCTTCGGTCAAGAGACCACGCGGACGCCACGCCGTGATGGTGGTAGGGGAGGAAGGTCGCATGACTAGGTAGTGGCTGGGATCCCAGACCCGAGTTCCCCCGACGCAGCACGCCACTAAGTCGGTGGATAAATATACGAAACGGTGGATTATTGTTGCCTTTACGGATGCTTACATAGAGGAGCCATGGGGTAATCTCTTCCTGCCAATTGAATACTTTGTTTAAAACTTTTAATTTTTTCTGTTTGACTCCTCTTAATTCCTTGTTGACTTTTGGATCTACCAGGATTGGTATAAGGTTTTTAAACGTCTTACTACAGTATAAACCAGCCGAATTAGAGTGGACCTTAACCTGTTTGTCTAATGTCCCAATGGCCGTGATTTCGAGATACACCTCGACTGAGGGTTGTGCGCAAACTCAACTTAAGTACGTGGCGAAAAAAATAGTGGATTATCAAGATCCTAATCACACAAGCCTACAAAAGTCTCCAAATAGTAAAAGAAATGATATTTTTCCGATTATGAAAATTTTGTCTTTTAACAGGGAACCCATATTTCATGTGATAAAATATTAACCTAAGCAAAAATTTCTATGCCGATCTCTCTCTCGTTGATTTTGCATATTAATCTCCGACATGATAACTGGCACATACCAACTAACAACATAAGATTTCTGTTATCGCATTTGACTGAAGTTGTTAATACATGGGACCCTATGAAAAACAAGAATACCCCGATATATATTTGGCAAAAAGCGTTGCCGGCGTTGATGAAGGGCATAACGCCAAGTTTACACGCATTCAATGAGAAAGGAAAATTCCGAAGATACTGGAAAGTTCCGTTCACCCTCGTCTATTGGGGGGTACACTACACGCACCCGTAGACCGTCAAAAATAACTCCTCCCTGAGAGTCACTCCCGCTCAAATCGAGACACCTTGCCAGTTTAAAAGGGCGAGTTTGTTTTCATTCCCTTCTTGACAGTCGCACCCTTCCTTGCTAATTCAAAGTATCACGCTTCGGTGGCGAAGGGAGGAAGGGCTCAAGATTTGCACGTGCCCCCTCACCCTCAGCCAGCGTCGGAAACTCCTCCCTCTTCTTGGATTCTTTCCCTCCCTCTCTTGCCAGAGGAGGCAACGCGAGGGCAAAGGTTCTCTGCTTCGAGGAGAGTCCTCTGTCTAAAAGAGCATCGCAAGTGGGACCGAAGGTTGCGAGAGTATTTCGCGCTTGGGTTTCGACCTTCACCTATATTTGCTTTCTTCCACCTCTCTCCATTCCCCCCTTCTCATCGGAAGAACGCCTCGGTGCGCTCTTGAGAAAGATAGAATTCTAAAGGAAGAATAAATCCGAGGGAAGTTTGAATGAGAGTCAACATGGAAACAGAAGAGCTCACGTAATGATTGCATTCGATTTCAAGAGGACAAGGCCCTTCTTCGGCAAGGCCCTTGTACGCTTCCAAGAGCCGCGTGCGCAAGTTACGTGTTTAAAATGAAAGAGTAGGTTGCAGATCAAATCTTTAGTCTAACCTCTCAGACGAATGACACGTAATAATGGAACTAAATGACAACGCTTATCCTCTGGAGTATTCCACAATTCCTCATCCAATTGCGTGGAATGATATTTGAGGACATGGTACCCTGCCACTTGGTTGAGTATGAGAGATTTTAGTGAAATTATTTTTACTTCCCATGACTTAAATGTGAAAACTAAGGGGAAATCATTTCTTTGAAATCATTCGGAGAACACATTCTTTGTAAAGTGTCGTCTTGGTCTTGAAGAAGGAAGTTACCAAGAGGTTTTATTAAAATATCGACCAACAGAAATAAAAATTATAAAATGTTAATTAAGACGCGGTATATTCTCGTTAAACATTTAAAAATGACTAATTTCCTTATTTTGGCTTGAATTGATAAAATAAGGAGCAATATATTGATTTCTAAGGAAGTTATTCTATTTTAATGATATTATAAAATGAATTTAGTCAATAATCAGCTATCGTCTTCCTTTCACTTTCCTTCAGCCCATTTCAACAGAAATAATCATTGAACTTTTAGTGTTACATTATGTTTTCAAAATTTAAATGAAATGAAAACAAGTGTAATTAGTCCCTGTCTCAAGTGTTTAGAATGTTAAAATAAAAACTTAAAATCTATAAACATATTAACTCGTATTTCGTAAAAATATACTTCATAGTTTTTGAAAAAATTTCCAGCTTTATCACACGGGGAAAAGTAATTAGAATGTACAGATATTTCAACAGAAAACTCATTTTGTCTAAGTGTATGATTCAAGTATATCATCGAACATGAGGTTATCTTGAGCGTCGGACAACACCTTAATATTGAAACAAAAATACTGTCAAAAGATAGAAAGATTGCGAAAATTGAGAGTACAAAACTTAATACACAATGAGTCTTTATATTGATTTCAATTTAGAAATAATTATAAGATAATTTAAAAAACAATTGTAGATATAATTTTAGTTTTATATTATTACACATAATATGGGGTTGATAGTCATGTGGGGAAAACCCTGGGCTACTGAATTGGGGAACAGGGTTTGATGACTCTAAACACCCTCAACTTAGCCAAATTTGAGTGTTTTATCGGGTACCAGGGCTTCCTGGAGGGCCACAGAAGGCACAGAAAAAGGTACCCTCCACACTCGTTTGAATTTCAATCATCGTTAAGTAAGTATCAGGTAATCTCTACCGTTATGTATTAAATCACCCTTCGGGCTGGTATGAATACATACATCAACTCACACATCTTAAGAGCTGTATCGTAAGAATATTGTATATTATAACCAAAATATATAAACATATTTTGTTTCAATTAATATTACAATATTTAATGCATTTATTGTGTGATGAAGACTTCATTCTTTAAACATAGAAAGGAGATAACATAGCTATAAGAGACACAAATAATTCAGGTGCAAAAATTTATTTCAAACCTAAATTTACATTTTTCTATGAAAATCATCACAATTAATGCGTGAATGAATATTTTTAACTCGAAATACCCACGGACCAGTTACTTCGAGGTTTCATTAAGAGTAATTTTTAGCCTTAAGATATTAGGGATCAGAGGCCAAAGGATATAAAAATATTTCACAAGGCTGATATCACAAATAAAAGGCTTGACTATAAACAATTGATGGCCGTTCATAACTAGACAATTTATAAATCATGTGTCATGATTATATTGGATTCAAAGGAAGTTATTTTCTTTTAATCGTAATTTTAAATTAATTTAGTCATAAATTGCTCAAATAGGACCCTTGCATATACATACGCTCAATGCATTGTTCCCATACGTTTTGTAATTCAACCATCACAAAGAGATTTCAAAAGTGATAGGAGTTCTTCTCGATGGGGTTTCTTCACAAAAGGATATTTTAGCATTTTACAGATAACTGATGACATTAATGAATTTCTTTGTACCTTCGGCACTGACAACAAATTCAATTGTCAAAAAGAGAAAACAGAGTATGAATGAATGCAAAAATGTGTTCCACTCTGTCAGAAGCAGCAAAATAATATCATTAATTTTGCAATGATTTTCGATATAAATTCACAATATCAGCATCATGTGCGCTGTAACCTAACCCCGAAGTAAAGTTAGAAATATAGGCCACTAAAAATGAATACGAAGGAGATGCGTAACTTTGTTGTCGGAAAATAGCTATCTGTCGTTATCCGAGACTATTTGGACTTATTGGTGTGAACATGCTTACATTATACTGCCCTTACGAAATATTAAGAAGGAAAGATATTCGTCTTATCGTTTCTTCAAAACGATCTCGTTTCGTTGGTAAGCTCCTATTTTGCCTCATGAATTTCATTTTTTCCGTCTCTTGACCACTGCGGAAGTTCACTGGGTCAGATAAAAATACGGAAGGGAAAACAAAGACTTAAGAAAATATCACGGAATCGATCACGTAACTTGATATAGTAATGCAGTGACCATTACTTTCACCCCAGGCAGGAGTTTTCCCTCTGATATCTTGAAAGAAAGTAGATACTTAAAATTTGATAAGAGTGTACGCAACTGAAAACTAGAGACTTAATATAATTCCAGTAAAAGTATTATGAATTGCGGTTACGTAAATATCAGTACCTTTGGCACAAAACTCAAATTTTTCATGGGTTGAGGGATATACAGGTACATAATTAATGAAACACAATTTTAAAGAAGAAAATTTCCTTATGTAATAAACCACAACCATCACTTTCCTAAATCAAATTTCTTCATGTAAAATTATTTATTCTTTTCATAAACCTTCGAGTAGCACTAAAAGTTTTAATTTTTAATTTTTAACTTCTTGCATTTTATTTTTTTCCTTTGCATTCCATTTTCTTCAATATTATCTTTTCTGTTGATTTCAGTATGTATAAACAAAAATATTCAGTATTAGATTAAAAAGAGGAAAAGTAAGTAACAAGATAACCATGTAATATCTCAAACATTGTAACATGAAAGACAATCAATTTGGCATGTTATTATAAATCATGTTATCCCATTCATAATCAAGAGAAAATTAGAATATTGTTTAAATATCTTATGGCTTGTAATTACGATAAACTGCTAAACAATGATGCACAGAGATTAGAATTGAAATGACTAAACACATGTAACTATGCCCAAAAGATCTTCAAAGTAGACGTAGAAGTATTCAGGAAAATTAAATCCCTAGGAATCGAGAATATTTTTAATCCCTAGGAATCGACAATATTTTGTGGAATTTTGAACAATGAAGTGAAAAATTATTGATAATCAATAGACAAAAATTGAAATTATACCTACATGACATTTCCCAAAGTATTTAAAAAATAATCATCTTTAAGGATTTACTTATTATGCTTGTTGCTAGTCCTTCTACCCCAGAAAATCATTCCATGATCATTTCAAATTCATTAGAAATATTCAATCCTCATTGCTCAACGCCTGTTCTACCGCCTAGTTTAGTCAGCCTTTGGTATTCTAGTATCCAAAATGTTCAATAAATATGTATTTCATTCCTCAGCTTGCAGGAATTCATTTATATGCTTAGTACATGAAATATTTGTTTATCTGATTTTGACGCAATATTCTCTCTCCATCGGCACCAATATTTTACTTGTGGCGTATGTATTTCGTCTGAAGGCCAAATCATATTCTTTTTGAACTAATTTTTGCCTAAGTAAGTAAAAAAACAATTATACCCTTTTACATTAATAATTTAAATCACGGAAATCTCACACTAACAGCTTTTGTCAAAAAAAAAGCATAAAGTGAAATACCACATTTCACTAAATTCTTACCTCGTTCCGTGCATCGGAAGGAATTTCTGAACAGGCTTCATCAAATCAAAATGATAATAAATTTAAATAAACATAAAATATTCTAAATAATTAAATAATGTCGTAAACAAAAGAAAAATTACACCCAAAGGTGAATCCACTTCCGGGTTTTTGACCGCCAGAAAAACCCACGGTTCAGTGCACTACAAAAATTCTTGGTATTTTCTTCTGTCGCCGAAAATCGAACATTGATTTGGCATATATTTTGAACTAATCTGATGAAACAGCTTTCCATCCATGGCTTGGCGATAAGAGGGTGAAATATTACAAGAACAGTGACCTACATAAAAATAACTTATGAATATTTTTTTAAATAAGAAAATACTCATTTCCGCATTTTTCTTAACAGGATGGCAATTTTCTTTGACTCCACTCTCTAAATCCGGGTCTAAACGCCTGTCCCGCGCAAGTCTCAAAAACGAGAGATTAAGTGATAATTGCCACCGATACCAATAAAAAGTAACTCGAATATACAGAACACGGAAACTTTGCTGTGACCATAAAAATATCGATCCTATGACCCAGCCCTTTCATATTTATGCACGTAAAGTTTCGATAAAAGTAAGGGTTCGTCAGGATGGACATGCACATGGATAGTGTGAATTCTCGTCAAAAAAATAGCGAAAGATCATCTCTAGGAAAGCGAGAAGTTAAGCTCCGTCACTTAATCTACACGCCTCAACCAATGAAAATTTTGCTGTTCAGTTTTACGTACGAGTTCCGATTACTGTGACGCGATGGATTGGTTGGACTACTGGGATGGAATCGGCATACAAATGCTAACTCTTGGACGATATGTCTATAAACTCATAGGGTACGGGAAAACGAAACCACCAACGGAAAGAGCTTCAAAGTCAGATTGACCTCATTATTTCGCTCGATTCCCCAGGCGTCCCTGGAATCATGGTCCGTCCCTCAGCCAAGTGTTACCACTGTAATCAAACTTCAACCAGTTAAATAATAGTTCGCCCCACCTGCATCAGCTTGTGTATCCTGAATAGTATGTAGTCAACGTGCACGTCCAAGAAATGATGGTTGCGTGCTACCGAGCGACCTCCTATAACAGCCTGATGTTCACTTCACACGTCATCCATTGCCAGGACGCAACTGGGAAATCTCAAAATACTCCTTGTTGTTTGGATTACAAATATTTACTAGTTTATCATTATTACACACCCGCAGATTGGAAAAAAAACTCAAAATGAAATTGAAAGTCTAATCGAAGAGACATGGTAGAATTAGCACAAATTTGTTAATGCCGTATTTCAATTTCGCTTTAATTTTTTTAATAATTTATGAACTTATCTTCAAATTGACAAAAGAGGAGCTCATATGTAAAATTCATTTTGAAAAATCACTCCCTAATTAAGACGGAAAAATAATTAACAAAGGGCAAAAATCAAATTTTTGGAATGAAAAATTGAACCTTTTCGCTTGGATAGCCTTAATGAGCTACATAAGAACTGCATGGGCCATATTCAGGTTTTTGCTTTACGTATGCGTGCTTGAGAAATATTATTTTTGATCACCTATTTGATTGGCTTCCATTTAATTCTAAACTGCTTCTCTGATGTAAACCCTATTAACAAGAAGTATATTTTAGTTGTCTTAATATATAGCTAATTATACGGCCTTTTAACTTCTTGCTGTTAACTTCGAATTTTAGCTCTCTGACAGATAAAGGAGCTATGAAAATTCACGGCAACATCAAAGTACCTAAACAAACACTTATTTTCAGCATCTGAACACCTTGAAAGCCACTGTTTAAAGTCCTAAGGCACATATTGCCGGGAATATTCTATTGCGTAAAAAACAGTCAAACCTCAAGACGAGCTTGCTTGCCAGTGTAATTCATTCTGAGTTATGCACACTTTAAATTTTTGTCAGTTTAGAATATGTTCAATGGAAAATATCATTCATTCAATTCATATGGAAATTTGTTCAATGGAATATAGAAATTACTTTTTACAAAAGTTAAATTAGCCTTGGTCAAAATAAATAGAGCTAAAACAAAGAAAACCAAGGATATTTAGCTAGTGTATGGTAAGAAATTTAATCTTATAATTTAGATTAGATTTACTGGCCATTAGGTTTGTCGTTGCCAAAGAGTAGCATAAGATATCGGGATTTGTTTCTTTAAAGTTGTCACCCACTTATTTCAACCTGAATTCTGGAATAAATAGTGTCAAAATAAAATTAACTTTGCTTGTAATTACGAATTCAACTTTAAATAACCAGAAGTGCTCCGTCGTCTGAAACAAACATGGAAGTACTTACATTGTTCCTGGCACTGACTTCCGATCCATGTTCGATCAAACGGTCTAGAAGCCCCAAGCGATTTTCTTTGACGGCGTGCATTAGCGGTGTCATCCCGGTCGTCTGGAATATAAATGAAAAATACAAAAATTATTCATAACTAATACTCAGCAAAACAGCGTATGATAACTCGGAAAATATAACAGAAGGTAGGAGCAACTGGAACAGATGTTCTAAGTCTTAACTATCCTTAAAATTTTGGAAACATCTTTAATAAGGCGTTCCAAATAAATAAAAATTGTGAAAAAGTCTCCATTTTCGGTACACCTCTATAGTCTTGGCAGATAATTATGTCCCTCTTAAATGATGAGCCATATTTCTCAATATTTAAATCAAACAACTATTTCATAAAGCACAGTGAAACACGCATTAGAAAAGTTTTATGTCAAATAAATTCAAGAGCCGACAACACAAAAGTATTTGACATACAAAGAATTTTACAAGGGAAGTTTGACTACTTTCATTTAAATGTTGTTAAAATGTGGACAGTGAGAAATCAACCTTCAAGTACATGAAAAAATCTAGAAGAACGTATGTCGTCAGTCATTCAGCGACATATATGTAGGTAATCCAATAACGATCAGTGATCATAAAGAATACTCTGGTTATTTATTTTCAGGAAAAATTAAGGTAATCACAGGGAAGAGTCATCAAAATATATTGACAAAAAAATTATTAGTTCAAAATTTATATTTACAATGAATACATAACTGGAGATATTAGCACAGGAGTGTTTAATTAAACACAGTTTTGCCAGTAATCCAAAAGATATTGAGGTAGGCACATTGTAACTTCTATATCACAGTCATTTAATTCATTAACTCATGATTATTCAATGTAATCAAAAATATTAAATATAATTTTAGTGGATATTTTAAATATCTCATAGAAGCATAACTTAACATATCAGTAACGTTTTAGGCATGATTTCGGTTTCCATTGTTTGATTATTGTAGTTTACATGTAAAAAATAATGTGTAACTCATTCCCTATAGAAGTGATTCCTTTCCCCAAAAATATTTATTTTTATTTCTTTATTTTTTTATAAGACTTTCGTGACCATATTTATCTTGATGGTTTAGTTTGAGGTCCTCTCAAACTGGGGTGGAAAATGCTCACACTTTCAGGAGTATATCATACTAATATTTTAAAATCCATATTTATCCGTCCAACAATCTGCGTAGTAGACGGTCGGGTTGTTTTTGTCAATGATAAGCTAACTATTGAGGAACTTTGGAAAACGGACAGAAACTGCACGACATTCGAAAACTTCCGGGATGTTAAATCGAGTGCAAACACCCGTGTTTCAAAAATTCATTCTTCTCTGGCACGTCACTCAAATTAAAAGTGTCTCATTAAAAATGAGATGAGGTCAAACCAACAAGAAATATTCTTAAAGAGCCAATGTTTTAGAAACATAAAATACGTTTTCTTGTGAAATTATGAGACACCATAAAATTCAATTCTCCATCTATGCATAAGTTGATTAATTTAATCGGGAATCACGTTATTTATCGCCAATGGAAAATGAACCTTATAAAAATGTTACACCCAAACTCTTTTTACATTAGGCACCAAAATCAGTAAGATTTCGGAGGCAAGAGTGAACAAGAAGATACGCAAAAGTAAATCGAAAATGGAGTAAATTAATTACTATTATTAAAATTTAGAGTTATATGAATAATAAAAGCGAAAACTGCCGACACAGAAAGAGGTTATTTAGCAAAGGGATACAACAATGCTAAGATTTTGCCTAATACTGGTTATGTGATTCCAGAATCGAGAATTTTAAGGAATGATACAAAACTATTTAATCATTATTTTACATCATTAAAACATGAAGATAGTATGCAGACATAATATAGGCCCACTTTGCCCTTGTTTGTTCGAAGTACGTGACACTTGGACCCTGGGTCACTCCTCTGTGCTTAACCTGGATGAAAAATTCATGAATAGCCATGAAAAATGACTGAATTCACTCCAATTTACATATAAATATATTTTTTAGAGTAAACATACAAATCACTAATTTTCGATTATATTCAGACAGCATATCACGAGGCGGAAAACTTTCCATTATAGGGGCATTACGAGTTCTTATTTTCTAGTGGAATAGGTAAAATTTGTATCATGAATTTGAGGGGCCTGTTAAAGTAGTATTCGCTGGAATAATGATTTTTTCTCAATTTTGCGAGGAAAATTCGACCCCAAACAGTACACTATGAATCCATTACGTATATCTAGGATATCCAAACTTTCAAACAACCAAGCGGTTACAGGTATCTGACATTTCGAAGCATATGAGTTGTTCCGATTAAACAAGCCAACATAAACAATCGTGAAACATTTGTCCCACTGAAGGATAAAGATGAGCGTCTAATTATGTGACCAACAATGTGACGGATGATTAAACTACCGAAATGGGCAGCTAATGCAGCCGTGTGTCACAAGTCGATATTGAACGCAGATCCTCCGCATTGCTATGCATGTAGTACCAACTAAAGGTGTTTACAGTAATTTACAACACTTATCAATCAGTTACACCGACATAGCAATAATTTTTACTCACATTCTAGAGACAAATAATTAATCCCGAGGTTCAGTTTCTCTTATTGTGGTTTCAAATCGAATGTCTACGAATCGGATTCGATAATAGAATAATATAATGAAATACGCGATCACAGTTATGCTAGTATTTTATATTTTTTAGTTCTTGAATAAATTAATTGAATAATATATTATCAATTATAGATATAAATATTTTAACGCGGGAAAATAGTAATTAATGTATTTTAAATAAAACGTCAAATTCTAAAAAACAAAATAGCCTATTACCACCAAAAAATGTAATAAGTAGCAGATTATAATGATTTTGTGGTTCATGTACTGAATTTAAAGAGCGGCGCACCCGATTCTTTACCCTTTGAATTTTTTTTGGCTGTAATCTATAACTGGTTGTCGTGCTGTGGGCACTTAAAGTCTATGCACTCGTCTATCTGATGAGGCATTAAAGATTGGATCCTGCACACCAGGAGCCTTCCGTCGAGAGAGGGCTCATGCCGACTAACGCTGGATGTCTCTCCACCCATCCCATTATTCGTACCTATTCCTCACTGTCCACCCCCCCGTAAATGGAGCAAATGACACTAGAGTTTTTAACTACTCTTAATGGTTACTTTGACTCGTATATCACATGAATAAATTACGTTCAAAAAATTTTAATGGATGACAGTAAGTTTTTTAAAAGTAGGTTTATATTCTGGGTACATATTTAAGTTATTTTTGTTTGGCAAAGCTCACACATTTTTTTATTATTATACTCTTACATGGAAAAATATGTTCATCTTTTATGAAAAGTATATGCATTTATTAAATTGATTATGTCGGCATAGCTATTTCCATATACTTAAATGCATTTGAAATTTCGTTTCCTAAATGATTGGAGTTTTACAATAAGGAGAACACATACAATAAGCCCCATACATATTTTCAGTACTCAAAGAGAAACTGGTCTGAAGCGGAAAGAGAACTAACTAAGCTGCCACTATTCGTATTCAATCACAAAAGAAGCATTGTAAAGGGATATGAGAGAATAATATGGTCATACGAGTGCATCCATAACCAAGGCCTAATTCGTACTGGTAGTGCGCAAACGTGTGGTCACCTTATGAAAATATGAACCCTCACTTTGAGTTTGAAATTTAATTATTGACGGCATGCAGTTTTTTTTATTCAATGCATATTTCTATGAATTACATCATGAACATATTGATATTAAAGATTACTATAATCATGAGCGTAATTTCAAAGCAGAATTCATGCATCATCGATATAGATGGTTCGTTATGTTCCAAAGTCGTCGGATATAAAATTGAACTTTTTTCTTATATTTCTACTGATATTGGTTTTACACTGTATTTTCAAGTAAATAAATCCGTTGAGAAATATAAAATTTATTAGACTTCGGCATGATCCTTGATTGGCCAGAACGTTTTCCAATTCGAATTTTGATTTTCATCCCATTTTATATGCACAATATATATGTATTTTTTTAAATTAAATAAATTGCATTGGCCCGTATAAATACTCCTTTTCTTGATAGTTTTACCTCATTTATATTAAATTACAAATTTGGGGATCAATTACATTAACATGAAACTTTACATTTAAACTTTTGAAGGAAGTTACCTGAAAAATTTGTTTAAAAAAAATCAACAAAACTTCCCTCTGTTTTCCTACATTTGGAAGAGTAAAAAATGTTATTCGCTGAGCATTTTACTGATCCATCCTGGATCCACCACGCCTAATAATCTCCACTCTTTATCGAGTCTTCAAAACACCTGAGGAAAGTTTAACGACTACAAAGTTATGCTTAAGCCCCCAGACCAAATACCCAAATTCCGAAAACTTTGCCCTTATGACTCAATTTCGGGTAACAAATTATTTTAATGAGAAACAATGGAAATTTCAGAAGATAGGTCAGACGGGAAAATCTCTCTGGATAGGATGTTTTTGCGTTGATTTTCCTCTTCAAACCAGTTTGCCGTAGCGGCCGAAAAATGAAGTTCTCATTTTCCCCTATAAAGGGAGGAGGGAAGGCAGTCCAGTCGCAAGGTAAGTGGGGAAGGAGGGTCAAAGAGGAAGGGTAAGGCAAAAAAATATATATAACTGCCCTCGTATTGGGGTCAGTCGACGGTCAAGACTAAGACGTGTGTATGTCTGTGTGTTTGGGGCCGTTGATGGCGTGAACGCGAGCAATATGCGGCACGGAGGAGGGATAGGAGGGCGGTTGGGAGAGAGAGGGGAAGGAGCGATGGAGTGGGGAGACCGACGCGCGAAGCGTGGAAGTGGACAAGGGAGGGGAACCGCGATAGGAAGGAGTGTGTCCCCTCATCCCCAAACCCCTCAGTTCAACTGCAGGGGAAAACCAGTTCACGGTGAAAGCCCAGTTGGTGTACAATGCGACCCAGACCTGTTTCTCTTCGAGATGTAGAACTAAGTGCCGAGAGATATGATTTTTTTAATTGTAATTTCTGAGCTTACATATTTCAAATGAAGTGTTTTTTTCATTAGGATCAATTCTAGCTGGAACTAACCATTCAACTCTAAGTGAAACAATGCAAGCCAACCCTTTTTCCTTTAAGTGATTTTCAAATCCGCGATCATCGTTTTATTGACCGACGATTATTATAGTTTCTAACACTAATTCCAAAAAAACAGCTGTTATATGATAAATTGAGGCGGGCAACAAATAAAGCAAAAGAAGCTTGGTGGAAGACGCAGTGCGAGGATATGGAGAGTCTCCAGAGGAAGGGTGAAATCGGTGCGCTGTACAGCAAAGTTAAATCGTTATCGGGAAGTAAGAAAGGAAGAGCTATGCTAACAGTTAGAGATAGGGCGGGTAAGGTAATAGTTGACGCAGGAAAGATCCAAGAGAGATGGAAGGAGTATATAGAAGAACTGTATGGTAAAGAACTCAGACCAACAAAGTTAGACATTGAAAAAGAAAATGACGTAGAGGAGGACAGCTTAGGTCCAGGCATACTAGACAATGAAATAGAAAGGGCATTAAAGGAGATGAAACTAAATAAGGCCGTGGGGGTAGATAACATTCCCGTGGAACTTTAAAAATGCTTAGGAAAATGTGGGAGGAAGAGGCTATATGGGTTGATCCGTAGTATTTATGAGGAGGGAATCTGGCCGGAAGACTTTGTGAGATCAGTTTTAGTTCCTATTCCGAAAAAGGTAAAGGCCACGTCATGTGAGGACTATAGGACAATTAGTTTGATATCCCACGCAGCTAAAGTTGTTCTCAGGATCATAAACAAAAGGATAGAGAGTAGGGCAAATGATTACTTAGGGGATGATCAGTTTGGGTTTAGGAAGGGGAGAGGTACGCGTGATGCCATTGCAGTAATGAGATTATTAATCGAGAGGAATTTAGAACACAACCAGGAGGTATTTGCCTGTTTCGTAGATTTCGAAAAAGCGTTTGATAGAGTGAATTGGGAAAAACTAATGAGTATATTGCAGAAAATAGGAATAGATTGGAGGGAAAGGAGGCTAATCCGCAACCTGTACATGTCTCAGACTGCTCAGGTGCGGGTGGGAAACGGGGAGTCAGAATGGGCAGTGTTAGGAAGGGGTGTAAGGCAGGGTTGCCCATTATCACCATTGCTGTTCAACCTGTATGCAGAGGAAATGATCAAAGAGGCATGGGAAGGACTCGAGGTAGGAATGAAAGTGGGCGGGGAATTCGTAAAATCAGTTAGGTTTGCTGATGACCAAGCTTTAGTTTGTCAGTCAGCCAAGGGGCTGCAAGCATTGCTTAGTGAATTGGAAATTCAGTGCGACAGGTATGGGATGAGAATCAATATTAATAAAACAAAGGTTATGCGATTTTCTAGAAAGAAAAAGGCTAAGCTTAACATTAAAATAGGAGGGCAAAATCTAGAGCAGGTAGAACAGTTTACGTATCTCGGTAGTGTTTTGGACCAACACGGTCAAAGTAGTAGGGACGTAAGGAGAAGAATTGCGCTAGGCAAAGAGGCTTTCACAAGGAGGAGGGAGTTGATGACAGGGACGTTGAGTAAGGATGTTAAGAAACGACTCGTAAAAACTTTGATATGGAGCGTAGCTATGTACGGCGCGGAAACGTGGTCATTGAAGCAGGAGGATAGACGTAGATTGGAGGCTTTTGAAATGTGGGTGTGGAGAAGAATGGAGAAGGTGAAATGGACAGAGAAGAAAACAAATGAGGAAGTACTTGGTATGGTGGGCGAAGAGAGGGGTTTGTTGGGAGCAATCCTATGGAGGCAGGGAAAGTGGATGAAGGGGGTGTTGACCGGCAGTGGGATGTTGAAGACTGTGATAGAGGGTAGAATGTTGGGCAAAAGAGGAAAGGGAAGGAACAGGATAGGGATGTTGGACGGGATGAAGGGAGGAAGAAAGTACTCAGAGATGAAGAGGGACCTGATATAGAGTAGGATGATGGTTTTTTTTTTGTTTTGTTAGGAATAATAAAATGCCTGTTTGGTAGTTGTGTCCATCCAAAAACCTACCTTAACCGGTAGATTACCTTAAAAAAAAAATATGATACAAGTCCTAATATCTGAAATTTTTATTCATAAAATGGAGGAGGGGGCAAAAAAAGCATAAAATATCAACTGTAATATTGGTTATAAAATAATTGGTTTTGGTCTCTAAAAATTAATTGCAGTTTCGTTTCATATTTATCATTAATATCAGCTTTCTTTGTAGAAAAAGTACTACATTTTTGTGCCCAAAGATAAAAATGTCCTTCTTAAAGGTTTTCTCGATCCCCTACTCTCTTAAGTTAAAATCTATAGGAGGTATCAGCATGAATGAAATGTATTTTTAAAATATTTTCCCTAATACAACCGACTGGTACAATAATATTATTTTCAACAAATACTTGAGTCCTCAGGAACATTTCAATATTATTTAGTAGCTTTCGAGTCGTAATACCATTATTAAAATGCCTGCTTTTAAATTATTGTTATCAAATATAAAAGCTCGCGAGGAATTATTTTTTCTCTCTGCTTTAATTCACATTTATGCATTTTCATTTCGGTAGAATTTCTAACTTCCACTGGTATTAACATGAAAATTAGCTTGTGTGAATTTTTGCAATATAAAAGTATCGTGCTTTAGTGATGGTTATTTCTTCATTTATAAATAATTTGTGATGGTTTATCATCAATTCCTAGTTACTTAATTTAAATCAAATTATTCGTGTTCCAGTTGGCAAAAAGCAAAAAGCTTTAAAAACTGTTATATTATTTTAACAATGAAACAGAAATCGTTTATATATATCTTCAGGTTTTAAGTAGCAATATTCCAACTTAATTGGCTTAATTTTGTGGCCTAATTTCATGAAAGTATTTATATATTTTTAAAATCATTTTGTGAAAGTGTTGCATTTCTACAACTTCAAATTACTGACATTTTCAAAAGAAGACATTGATCAAAATTAAAATGCAATGGAATAGAAATGATTACGGGACTCACTGGTCCAAAAACATATTTCAAAAAGAAAACCCTATTTGATGTGTCTTTTATAACGTCCTATGATATACATACGTCCTATACACATCATGGGACAGAAATTGAGATGAAAACATTGCGGTTTGTACCCAAGGTCGATTTAGGTTGTGTCAAAATCTCATAATTATCCAAATTAAAAATCATATGGTGTTTATCAAACTCCAGCCTTAAGTAAGCATCATCGACAAATGTGGTGGGAAATGCTTCCCTTGTGTATTATCCATACGTCACTGCGAGTAAATGTTGGGGAAAATATTAGGTCCCGTCTCTCATATCAACAATACTACGTATTTTTCATCCCCGAGCCTCTTTCGTCTTAGCCCTCTTGTCTGTTACATTGAATTTACCATAGTCATCCGTTTAAAAATTATAAAAACCGTTTAACCTAAATTATGCGAAGCATTTTAGAATATGCTATAAATTTTTCTAAAGACTATCCTTACTATCAATCGATGATGAAGCGAGGGAACTAGCATTACTGGTGTGATTCATGCGAATTCGTATGAAGCTAACAAGTAAGAGAATTTTCAATTGCTAGTCCCCGTTAAGTAGGGTAGTCTTCCTAATTTCGTAGCCAAAAAGTATAGCCGTAACCAATAAGAAATATGACTACATATTTCAACATAGACTGGGGCACATTTTTCGGAAAACTAACCTTTTTATCCTATTGAAAGTATAGTCACAGCCGAAGTAGCAGTTTTGTAGAGAATTAATTCAGAGCTATGGTGTTTTCAAAACTTCTCTCTGGCTCTGGCTGGTAGGCATAGGTGTAATAATATAAAGGTGTATCCCATCAATGAATCTAAATTGCCGCACATTACAGTGATTCTCTAAATTGGCTTCCAGTGAGGAGTTCTGAATCCATCTCCGGGTCATTCTCATCTACCCACTCTGCCTAGCAAAGGAGATTTGGTCATGAGATGTCAGTTAAAAAAATGAAACCTTTCTCACAGCTTGTTTTATATGGGAGTTTCAGTCATGCCAGGGGCACCCTTTGAGTAGGATATGGCAATGTGAAGAAAACCGCGCTAATAATCCAAAAAGGAACAAAATGTTTATACCATTATAACTTATTTCATTTAGTCAAAAGCAAGGCGCTGGTCGTATAATACAAGAATTATTTTGATGAAGAAACAGTCGACAACTAGAGTTTCAGTGAAATTTCTTCAAAGTAAACTCGCTTTGAGTTCATCCAGTTTACTTTTCCAGAAAAATTTTCAAAGCATGAGAAATATTTATTTACGGGGCAAATGGCAATCTTCTGATTTATCGTTGGGAGTGACACCTCGAATAATTTTAGAGACCGCATAACAGGAAAATGTTATTCGCAAACCTATTTTATCAAGTGAAATAACATACATATGATCGTAGAAAAGTACATATGATCGTAGAACAGTACATATGTTCGTAGAACACTACATATGATCGTAGAACAGTACATATGATATCATATGCGCACATAAAGGTGAGAAAGCCAAGAATACTGAATTTTATGTAACAGCTTAGTCTTGATATTTTTCTGGTTGATTGGGAAACTGATGTTGATGATGTGGGGATTTCCTTTTTTTTTTATTAAATTGATGTTTGGAAGTTTCCTTTAAGTGTATTTTTTTCTGACTGATTTTATTTATTCTCTTTTGTAATGTCGATTGGAATTGAGATGTCATGTTATTTTTCCAAGGCAAGTTTTATTGTAATACTTGGGACTTGTATACCACCTGAAATTATCTATATGCGCTTTAATAATAATATTAATAACCAGATTGGGAACAAATTAAATTTAGGTAGGAAATATCAAAACATTTACGCACGGTGCAGTACTAAATAAATCACTAAGTAATTATCCTTAAATAATTGTCTCTGACTTAATCTATTCCTAATACATTTCAAGCATTAATTCGCACGGAGGTTAAATTAAGGTTATGTTATACACTATATTACATTTTTTAAAATGATCATATTAATTTGTAATACAGCTAAGTTTTTCGACAATGAAATATTTCATTCGGCATTATATGAATACATAATACATAAGAAATTTAAATGAAATGCTTCCATTTTACGGTAGCCGAAATGCAATCCAGTTTAAGCTGTAAATTATGAGTAATTTTTCAAAAAAGTATTTACTCTCGCAATTTAAAACTAGAGATACAATCGATTATGATAACATAGAAAATAATGTAAATCTGTGCAATTATTTTCATTACAGAAGATCAATATAAATGACCCTATTTCTTTACAGCTTATTCTTTAATGTAAATTACGTCATGTAATTTATGATAAACTTTCCGTCAGTAGCAATTACGAATAAGAACAATCGCGAATGCATATTTTAATCAACCTTTTACACTCTTTTGTTAAAAAATATTTGACTAGAAACATTTTGCAAAATTCTGTCGATAAAATTAAAGTAACCGGAGTAAGCAGTAACTTTTAGCAAAAATAAATTGGAGGACATACAAAAATAAACGAACTTTGGGGCTACGAGTTCACATCGTATGATTTGGGAAAAATTACATTATCATTCATATTTTTGAGAACACAAAAGTAGGTAACATATCCTATGTCATTAGAAGGCTATAGTTGAATTTTCTGATAAAACATAAAATGGTCCTTCTCCAACGCATAATGAAAACATGGCAATGTGCAGTTATAGAGTTGTCATTCATTAGAAATAGTTCCTGCTTTCAAATAAACTTAACTTTATTTTCATCACTTGCATCAAATGAGAGTTTCAATACCAGGATATAATGTTTACATGTAAGACTTACAAGACTTCATTACGCTTTTATGAAAGGGTTATCGAAATAGTAATTTATTTTCAGCAAGAATCAAACGTATAAAGACAACCTCAGAGTTTGTTTTGAATGTTATTTTTCAAATAATGAAAACATTCTCTGTAAATATTTCAAAGCAAATTTGAACTTTGTAAGCCATCCCTTATTAAACGGCATCGAATTACAAAAATTGGTAAAAAATAATAAGAACTAACATAAAAGGTGCACAAATTGCAATGTGGGAATCACCACGATGGATAAGAATTAAAACTTTCCTAGTTGACACAAGAAACAGCTCTTGCTTCATTGCTTTCCTTTCATCATTGATTTGAAAAATGATTTTTCGAAGGATAAAATCGTCGTAGAATAAACAAGACTCCAAGCAACATGCTAATCTCTCTCATCTCGCTCCAAATTCATAATTTTTATTATTTGCTTATTCACACAGTGCAATTCAAAGAAGTCCAGCTAGCGTGCATGCGTTACTTTTTCAAATTGCGCAATACTAGAAGGACGCCCACCAGCGGGCAGGGTCTCAAGGCAATTCGAGGCGTAAGTTCATAAGTTATAGTCGTTTCAGGACACGCTTGGGTGCCCACTCAAGGTCGCGCCATTCTCCTGGACTATTCCGACTTATATTTTCCCAGGGCTTGTCTATGGAATCACAACGCATATTATCCACTTTTTTTTAATTTAACTGCGTCAGGAAAACTTGATTGAAAAATATTTAATACAATTTTATGATTAATCCTTCCTTAAACATAAAATAAGGTGCCAGTACACGTTTTCTCATATGGTGGTTGTAGCAACGAAAGGTCTATCTCACATATCACTTGGTGTGGTGCATCATACATTGACCAACAATAAGAGGAAGGAAAAAATCTGCACAATATCCATATTCATTTTTATTATTCCTCGTCTCAAGTTGCTAAATTCTGAAAATTTCAACTCTTTAACAACCTTTTTTCCTGGAACAGTTAAAATAGAAAAATAATAGCATAACTTAATCCTATCATAAGAAACAATAAATTGATGTCAAGCCTTTTGTTTACGAGGCCATCTGTGACCTTCAGAAGACCTCCGAACCTAAGCAAAATTCTGAAATCAACGAAGTCATTGCATCCACCTCCTCCTCTGCCTTCCGCTGAGCTTTCAGGCGTTCAATATGCACATGCTGCCTTATCCAGCGATCTTCCTTATATTCTCAAATTAAATGCTAAACAAATTACGCTAGGCCAGCCTACTAAATTTAATGGCTAAACCCAACAGCAGTAATCATGTAATTAAAATATGATGGAAATTATTTTTATGTTGAATCATATAAAGTCCATTATTTTATATAAAACTTTTTCCTTTCGACATTTCCGTCGACTAATTTAAAATGCGGACCATTAAGAGGCATATATGCAGAGTTAAGTGACATAAAAATGTTCAGTTCTGTTTCAGCATAAGAAAATGCCACCTTGCAGAAAAAAATGAGTATTGATTGTAACTTCGACTTCAGAGAAATAACGATGCAAATCACTTGAAACGGACGTCTTGATAAATCAGTTCCTTGCAACTTTGATAAAAAGATGAACGCTAGCCTTAGCTCGCTTCGTCGGATTCGATGATATCATGATATTTCTTTGAACGCTGAGGTCACTATGAGACCTCACCTAAAAAGGGTGCGCTTTCATCAGTCCCTTGTGAAATTTGGATGAAATATCTTTATCTGACTGGTCGCGGCAGCAGTATTTGACGGCTACCAGCTCGTGACAAGACCAATAGCAAGGTGGGCGGCGCTCGTGCGACTGGGGCGCAAATCACCACGCACAGTCACTCGGCCTCTGACTCACCCTAACCATCGCGGCGCTGCCGTTGTCGGAAACTAGAGTGATTCACGCAGTAAAGGAAAGATACAAATCCAGATAGGAGAGCACTTTACTGGCATTTGAAAGTGAAATAACCGCGATAAACCGCTGAACCGCGATTCGATAAAGTTCAGTAAAACAGTGCTCATTAGTATTTCGACATAATGGAATTCAAAACCTAAAACACGATACTTGGTGTAATACTATTTTCTATTCATTAATTTAAAAGTAATTCTAATAAGATTATCCATTTAAATATTGGATGCCCTTAGTATGCTTTTCAATCAAATGCATATTTATTGGCCAAAGATAGAGAATTCGTTTGTCCGAATAACAAAAGGTCAGAGGCTTTATTATCTTTTTTAATATTTACTATGCGATGTTCTTTATGCTGCAGTTAACCTTTGTCAGTCACCGTTACTTGAAAACTATATTACCATCTGAGTATACATAAAGAGAACGAGGTCTAGCTCCTATTATATACACCTTGTTTGTGGCTTTCCTCAAAACACGTGCGTATTCATATAGCTATAAAAACTTCTCAAGCCAATTCTGAAAATGAGGAAATTAAATAAACTTTCCCTTCCAAAAATGCAATGATTTGTTTATGATTACAACATCTTGAAAAAAATGAAATTTTGCTTGATATTACATTAGATTTGTCTTGCGTAAAAACCTGAAAAAATTATAATCTAAGGCCTATCACGGATGTTTAACTAACACCTAAGGAATGTAACAGTGCTTTCACCCGTAAGCTTTCGTGATACCTGCCCTTCTTTCTTACGCTGAGCCTTATGTCTCATCTTATATTAATTGTCCCTCGCGCTGATAACTGTCTCTATGGAAAGCTAGTACGCTACGTGTATTTTACGAGCGGCACAAATTGGTGTTCCATTTACGGCAGCACTTTCTAAGAATACTTAAAAAATATAAAACGAAGTAATTTTCCTCTTGACCAGAACCAATAGGGTCAACTGCTAGTGTAGCATCGCGATGGAAGTCGCTTGGCTGCTGAGATTAATGAGCCATTAGGGATATCTAGGAGTATAATTAGAGCAAGGACGCAGACAGGAGATAAGAGAAATCCGACGTCGACATTGGCCTACTCTCAAAGAAAGTTTCACATAGGTTTAGCCTTTAATGCTTCATTCGAGGGATGGTGTTATTTATGCTACGGGTTTGCCATCTATTTAAATTAAAACCAGAACGTACCGAAAAAAAAACCATTCCGAAAATTAAAATTGACCAAGTAAAAGGCGGAGGAATCCATTCACATCCCAATAGGAAACGGTGTCGAATGTTTCATAAATTTTCCGCGTTAACAATTCGGGTTCGATTCAAAGGGTTGTCTTTTGCACTCAAATTTCAATCCCTGCCCTTCCTTTAAACGGTTCAAATATATCGTTCGTTCAACCACGTAGGAAATAGTATGCTTATTTGACCGAAAATTAGTGAAAAAAATTCTCCGCAATAGATAGTGATAGGCACTTCTATTATGTTTGGTGAAACAGCAATATACTTTCGATAATTTGTGACCACTTCCTCCGAAGACTACTATTTCATTCATTACTATTAACGAACTTCATTTAAACCTGTATGATGCCTGGCAATAAACCGACGTTTGTGAGTCTATGCCTAACGTACACTTATCATAGTTGTGAGAAAGTAAAATGTGAGATTGAAGATGGTGCTCGAAAGTATTCTTATAATTGCCGTGAGGGAAAGGAGAACGGTGAGATGGAGAACAGGTGTTCATATTAGGAATAGAATTTCGGACGGTATCAAAAAACAACAAGGAATTTAAGGATATAACAAGACCACAAGAAAGAAAATAAAATCAAAATATTTATCTTTTATACAACGCTAAAGCAAGCAAAATACTTACTACTACTATACTAAACTAATGCTACACTACACTAATTTGAAAATATGCTAATATTGTTATCAGTTAAATTAACAAATATTATTTTAGTTAAAAAATTAGTTGATGGGTGAGGGTTACTAGAGAGGCGCTTATATATTTTTTTATTTACATTTCTAATGCTTAAAGAATGCCGTGAAGAGGCAAATAACTTTAATTTGAAGAATTTTGCAAAATATTAACAGATTGAATGATTTTGGATCCCCAGAATTTTTACCCAAAGAATTGTATTCCAGAAGACTGAGAGTGAAGAATACACCTAATCTCTCTAATTTAATTTGTATAATCTCTCCTTCCATGGTATTATGAGGCAAATCATACACGTTCAACATCATCAATTAAGACTTGTCCTTCAAATCCATTCAAGAAATGCTGTCTGCAATTTTAACTTTGCTCTCTAAGTGATTTCCAACCCAGATTCTCTAATAATATTAATAAGCTACTCATTTTATCATAGCAATATTTTACCATTCTTGCTCTCCTACGCTGCACGCGATCGGCAATCAATCCAACTTCATGAGGATTCTTTATAGCAGCAGCATATTCTAAATACGGCGTAACCATCGAAAGATAACATTACTCTTTATTCTTCTAATCACCCATTTTCCCCAATGCCCTTCAAATAAATCGTAATTGTATGCTTTCTTTTCTAATTATTTCTTTTATATGTTTCCCTCCGGTCGTTTGTGAGTGTAAGACCTAAGTATTGAATCGAATCTACCATTTCTATTTCGGCATTCCTGGCACAGATGGCATTCGGGAGGGAACTGCTCCTATCCCAAAAATATATCACTGCGCACTTTTTTCAGTTTATTGTAATTGCTCAATGCCACTCCAACGTTTTATATCATTAAAATCATACGCTTAATGCACGTAATTCTCAGGATTATGGATATATATGCGAACCACTGCAATGTTGGCAGAAAATTGCACCTTACCACGGAGTTAGTGTCACTAATGTAAAGAATGAATGAAACGGGTCCGATAACACTTCCCTGACGAACGCCTTAACTACCTTTTGTACGCAACCCGCAACCATTGGAAAAGTTTAAACTAGCCCAGAAAATTTTTCATTTTGCCTTAAGCTCTCTGTAGATTACTGTGAGGTATTTTTTCAAAAGATTTTTTTGCGTTGAAAAACCAAGTCAAATGGAAAATTACTCTCTCCCGAAACAAATATATCATGAAGAAAAAGCGCAAGTTGCAAAATATAATACCCTGCAATTCACAGCTAAGGTGTGTGACGGGGTGATCACACCCCAGAATACATTAACATTACATTAATCAAACCATATTAGCCAAGTGTAAGCACCAGAACACTTAAAGAAGTTACATATTGAATAGCAGTAGAAGAGATAACCACCTCACGCAGGTTTTACCTACGCGTGGCGTAGTAGCTCAAATAAAAATTTATCAAGTAACCATTGTTACATGTGCTGATATTAACCTGTGCTATCAACTCTTAGAACTGGATAACCCAGTAAACATGAAGTATTGGGTTTTACTCGAACTTGTATGAAATGAAAATGATAAAATAAACGTAACTGTAGATTTTTCAACAGCATCCCTGTTAAGATGTCGTGCGGAGGGTACTTCATATGCAGTTCTCCGCCATTCGAATAGGTCATTACAACGGAGAGCCCCTAAACACCTTTCGTTCGCAGTAGGCAAATGCCTACTTCGAACTATACTTCACCTCCCTCCGTTCCCAAAAAATTCCTACCTTCACCAAATCGTCTGCCTTTCCGTAATGGCCCCAGTGACCTCAGATTCCCGTGCATGTTGAATACTACTGGCACTACCCAAGCCCACGACTAAAAACAATAGCAAACAAACCAAATGCCTGCCACATTTTACAGGTATAGGTACCTTAACACGGGCAGCTAACGAAGGCTATAACTAAGTATCATGTATATGTGGCTTTGGTAGAAACCTTTTGCATTTGTAGTCCTAAGTATACTCTATCAAATAAACATGATAAAACAGGGGTCATGTTACATAAAAATTGGCTTTGAAATTTCATAGTGTATTTTATACACAGACTATTTATCGTGGTGGACTGTCACTAGAATAACTTTGGCTTAACTTCGCAGAGATACAAGTCATTAATAAACTGATATTATGAACGCAATGATGAGTTCCGACAGAATACCAAAACAGTAACTAATTACATTTGCTTCAATGATATTGAATAATTGGCGGAAAAAACAATAGGAATCCTACAGCTTCGAAAATTACCGCGTGAGAAATAATTCTCAATAATTTTAAAAGGACGAATAAAAATTGAATTAGGGCTTCAGATTTCTTAAAAACTGTGTATTCACAGGATAAATGTTAACGAACCATGCATGAATAGTTGCTAAATTGCTATTACTCGCTCGCAATTAACACAATAACTTAGGTAACACATTTATTTTTGCAGTGACAATCGAAACTCCTTGGCTAATTTTTTTTGTGGCTGTGGATCGTATTTTAATAATAACAATAAGCTGTCTACACTAGACGAAACTTGACACGAGCTGGAGACGAATGGGTTGATTGATCTTGTTTGCCTCCAAAGCATTAAATTTGCGATGGATCGTAACCGTTGAATGCATTGGTCTAGGAGGCCTAATGATTAGCATGATTCAAGCAAGGCGTGTCACATTTCGGGCGGGACGTGAATGTATTGACTCTGGAGTCACTTTCTCTCTTCTCACTGTTTCTCACTTACATCCAAATGCCATGAGCTATTTCCAGCTATTTGAAGGAACGTGGGAATTCAAAGATTTGGCACGGTGGAATATAGGAATTTCCTAACTACTTAGGTCTCCTAAAATAATTCATTAAATTGTTGAAAAATATTTATTATGACGCGTAGAGCTGTGTAGAAAGTAGCTAGTGTTTCATCAATAAAAATTCTTAATTATGTGAAAGAAAATTCGTTGATTTATCGTTCGGAGGAAACGCATAACCGTCTACTATCTAAATCATCTTTATTTAAATAAAATGTAGAATGCCTTAAATCCCGAAATAGGTGAGCGGAAGGATGGGGGAGTGTTGCCGCGGTGGTACATATCTGGGAGGCGTTTGTATTTCAACCCCAGCAGCGAGCGGTGTGTACATAACAAGAGAACCTCCGATCGTCCACCCACTCCCACCCACCCACCGTCCTCCCCAAAACGGTTGCGAACATCACGGGCGAAGGAAGGGTCTCGACCCCTCGTGGAAGCGAGAGAAGTGAGCGAATGCAGTGGCGCCCTCGCCCGTGACTTCTCGCACGCGATGCCGAGTGGTACGTCACGGCACGGGGGGGATATTTGGGGAGGAAAGGGGAAAGATGGTAGGGGAAGAGAGACAAAAAGGGGAAGGAAGAGGGGGGGTAAGAGTTGAAACGGAATAGCATGAAGGAAAAAGGGAGAGGAAATGGAAAGAGAGAAAATGAGAGTGCGGAGAAGGAAAGCCAATTGGATTCTACAGGGACGAAATTTGGACCCCTCCTCGGCTTCTACAAATATTATATTATCCGAATTGTTAAGCCAATTAAGAATAATGAAAACATGATACATGGAGATACGAAGCAATACTCTACGCTCTCAACACAGGTTGAATTGTGTCCGAACTAAAATTTAAATAAGAAATAAAACACTAAACACTAGAAGAGAACGAGGAACATTAAATTAATGAATATCCCGCAGAAAAGGAAAAAACAAAGGATAAAATAAAAAATTCCCTAGAGATAAAACTCAAATACACGCAAAAATAAATTATTGAAGCCATTTTGAAGTTGAGTCAGCACCAAATGCAAACAACGAAACTCAGTTTTTGCACGATTGTTTAAGATAAGTATATCAGTTCGAAAATTGTTATTTATCTCTTTTTTGGCTATCTGATGAGATAATGCAGGTTTTTGAATGTTTACTGAATACCAATTTAAATTTGTTTAGTATTTATTAGATTTTCTCAGTCAGCTCATTCTGCTCCATAAATACCACTCTTGATGTGTGCCCTCCTCATTGGCACTTGACGGTGGAAGGTCTTGTGCGTTTGGATGACGCCTGGAGTGTCGCCTGTGTAGACGGTAGCTATGATAATTATTTGCGGCAATGTCACACATAGGTCGAAGAGTAAGAGCCAAAGAAAAGGATCAGTGAGGTGGCGAGTGACCCCAGTTTGGCGGCCATTTGACTTATAGCGTCACGTTAAAAATCAGGATTTCAAGAGACAATGGGAAAACTCTTAAATCAATTATTACCTGAAACGATGTTGAGCACAGAAGTTTTCCCCAGAAAAAGGTTCGTTAACACTTTTATATAGATCGTGGTTTTGTACGGCACGAAAACATGGTCGTTTAAGCCAGATGTTTAACATAGGTTGAAAGATTTTAAAATTTATTTGGAGGAAGGATAGAAAAGGAGAAATGAAATTGGCATGAAGGAAAATAAAAGAAGAACTGCAAGACAGAGAGGGAGAAGAGGGATTTTTGGGAGAAATCCGAAGGAGAAGGTAAGATGAATGCAGAACATATTGCTTGGCAATAGGATGATGCAGATTATGATAGTGGGAGAACGTTAGGCAAATTTGGAAAGGGTAGGAATTTACAGGGTGGGAATGGAATAAATGAATGTAGGTAGTTTGCGAAATTGAAGAAGGGTTTATCGCTGTAACAGCTATCAGGTTTTATTTTTGTTGGGCGGGTAAAGAAATAAATCGCTTTAGCATTCTATAGCCTATATCCAGCCAAAACTTACCCAAAATGACAGAATACCAAATAACAATAATATGCAATATAATGCCCATTTTTTCTCTCATCGCAAATTATTATTCAACCTGTTTTTCAACAACCCCTTACAGCCCTGTATGTTTTTCTTTCACTTTCTCCGCAAAATCATATTCCATTATCTAATTTAACCTCTTTAACCTCGTTTGCGTTTTACTCATTTGTCATCTCTTCCTAAACCTCCTGGCGACAGTCTCAATCTAGGCTCGGAAATAAGCATTTAAGAAGTTGTTAAACAATTGTGTAGCATCATGCCTAAAATTTTATCAAATAAATCATACATTCCATCCTGTTTTTTTCGTGCATTTTTCTTACCAAATGCCAATTTTGTCCACTTTTTCAAGTAATTTGACTAGACAGGTGCATTCCAAATAATTAGCGCATAATATTTTCAATTTTGAAGTTACGTTACTATATCTTCAAAATTGAAAATATGATCATTTGACTAATGTATCTGCTAATCTATAACTAATAAACATAGTACAAACAAACAAGAAACTACGCCTACAATTTCATAATATATCCTTTAGTCAATTGGGAATGATCTACGATTGTAATATTCAGGTTTGGTTTGAAATGTCCTAAATGCAACAAGAGCAAAACAAATGGCGGAAATTCAAAAAATTCCTAAAATAAATTTTTCTCGTGGTAATTAAAAATAGACTTCTAAATAGTTTGTGGGTCTGCAGTTAATGTCCATAAATATGCTTTGCAATAAAATATTCATAAATACATATTGAAGGAACCAAAGTAGAAAAGTTATGCAGAATAAATTGTTTCTAAGGGGCATTAGAAATAGGGATTTGTTGTGGCTTTGAAATTAACAGTAAAATTTCAATCAAAAAGCATATTCTAAATCACTGAGGGTAAATCTTAAGAGAAAGAACTGCTCTTTAGGGATAGACAAAAATCTACATTCTGTGGTTAAACTGAAATTATACCAAAAAATATCACCGCAACAAAATTACACTCCTAACGGAGATTTTGACCCTTGAAATGAAATACAGGGTCGTACCCAAAAGTGGTAGGACTGATTTTCTCTGGCGCAAACGGAGCGGTGGAGGGGGGTCTGCCTGGCAGGGTAAGGTGGAGGGGGCTCCTAGCAACAGACCGACACCAACTATCAGTCACCTGCGGGCTGTCGTTGAGTGAGGATACCGTTTTTAGTGAAGCAAGTTTTTTGTCCGCGTCGAAAAACAAAATGAAAATCTGAATTTAGAGCAACGTTATTCCGTGAAGTTTTGTGCGAAACTCGGGAAGACGGCAACTGAGACCCTCGATATGATCAAGCAGGCTTATGGGGACACTGCCTTAAGCCGTTCCACAGTATTTGAGTGGCACAAGTTGTTTAAAGAGGGTAGGGAGCTCGTTGAACACGACCATCGCTCCGGACGGCCGTCGACGGCAAGAACCGACACGAATGTGGACAGAGTGAGGACACTGCTGAACACAGACCGACGCTTAACCAGTGAAGAAATTGCAGACCAGTTGGGTCTGTTTGCATCCAACGTCCAACGCAATATTTCACAGGATTTGGCCATGCGCAAGGTGTGCGCCAAGATGGTGCCGAAAATTCTGCCATGGCGCGCTCGTCGTCAGACAGCTCCTGGCCAAATACCGCGTTGCCACGTTGCCGCATCCGCCCTATTCTCCCGATCTGGCACCACTGGACTTCTTCTTCTTCCCCTTGATGAAAAGACAGCTCAAGGGACGACGTTTTGACTCGATAAAGGCCGTTCAAGAGGCTTCGACGAGGGTCATCAACGGCATCCCCAAAGAAAATTTCCAGCGGGCGAACGGGGAATGGGAGCAACGTTATACTAAGTGTGTAGCAGCTCAAGGAGCATACTTTGAAGATTATTAAGTCGTTGTAAATATATCGTCAATAAAATTCTTGTAAAAAAATCAGTCCTACCACTTTTGAGTGCGACTCTGTAATGCATAATGAAAACAATTATTTATAATTTTAAATAGTGGTGAGACATGAAAACTAATGAAATAAAACAGCAAAGAAAAAACGATAACTATTCCCTACGATAATTGCTAAAGGAAATTAAAATGGAGTAAACGAATGAGCAATTTCTACGACGAGTATATGAGAGACGTTAATTGTACATGTTTATCAAATTCGAAATATTTATGAAAAATATTAAGGATTGGTATACTTATTATATTAAGTAGACGATAAAAGATGAGAAAGTTGGTACCTATTACAGAGAACAATTATTATTGTTAGAATGTTTTATTATTCTCCTGGTGCTGACAGTACACATAAAGAAGCAAATAAAACATTTTTAGAACCTGGTTGCCAGCATACCTTTATAAAAGGAATGCTGGCCACCAGGACAGTGGACTTATACAAGAATATAGCTATAGAGCAGGAGGTATGTACGGATTGCGCTAACAAATCTAAATGAAAAGGAATGGATCAGTTTCTCTCACGGGATATTGTAAAACAATTATCTACTGTCATCAAAATATTTGCAGATAATATTTTAAAATATAAAACAATCATTTTGTAATTTTTTGTAGATATTTTTTATCCTGAGAAAATTTCAATGCAAATTTCTCACAATTAGCAGTGGATGAGTAGAAGAAGGTTAAACTGAAGGTAGGAAAAAAATCATTTTGCTTCTTTTTCCAGGATAAAAAAATATGTTCTAAAACTAATAAAGGAGAGTAACTGATTATTCTTATAACAAGAAAACGATTTAAGTATAGATTTAAAAGGACACAATGAAGAGAAGGATAGGGAAGAACTGTCTGAACGAAGAGAAGAAGAGAAGGGAAAGATAAATCGACCAAAGGGTAGTCTTACTTCCCAACCATTTGTTCCTTTCGTTTAACCAAGGAGAAAGCTCGTGTTCTGGTCCCTAAATGAGAAAAACCGTCATTTCCCGCTTAATGAAGCACGCCAACGTCACCCACGTAAGGCAGCGCATCGCTTATATTCCCCGCACTTCCACATTCACCACCTCCGAGCATTTATGTGCCCCATCCTTCGCCGCCAATCACACAATAGAAGTCCTCTGGGAATGAGGGTAAAACCCTTTCATTTCAGTGCGCTCGGGACGAGATGGAGGCGAGAAGGCGCGAGTGCAATTACGGGTGTTCGCGACGTGGGAGCGAGATGGGCAAAGGATGGGAATCAATTCTTTCCTCTCATTTGTCTAGTGCCCTGAACTCCCTTCCCCGCCACGTAATCTCGCTTCTACCTACCTCACGAAACAACTGGAATTAGCTGACAACTCGGAACAACTGGATCCATCCTGCGACATGTAACGACGGAGCAACAACAAAGTGACCTGCGCACGTGCGAGAGAAATCCGAGGTAAATAGATGAAAGAGTGAAATGGAATTAATAATTTAAGGAATAAAATGAATTGAAATAGCCCGTTTTTAAGCAGACAGCATGACACATGAAATGCATTCCAATTTCTTGCCGTGTCTTTGATTAAAAACATTTTTTCTTAACCCCGATTCTATGCATCACGAATCCGTTCACTGCCATTCTCACAGTGGATAAAGTGAGACCACTTTTCGTGATCTTCGTTGAACGCGATAAAATGATGTGTTAATGTGTGGTGAAGTGATGGGAAAATATGCGCGAACGTAACTGCAGAGAATATACACGAAAAGCTAAAGTTCTATCGATTATTTTATAAGTTCATTAATTTAAACTCATTGGCTTGCAGGACTTACTCAAAAAATTGTCAGTAAAAGAAGAAATTAGGAAGCCAAAATAAATCAATATTTTGATTAAGGATGGAAAATATCAATCTTTTAAGCGAAAATATTTTTCAAGGACGCATTCGGAGCCTAGAATTAGACAACAGAGTAAACTTCTAAGGGGTAGGGATGCTTTTTTATTACCGAACAACAATAGTGTAATAACATTTTCCCTACAAATAAAGTTGAATCATTTGAACTTGGAAAATAATCGCACTAATTTAGAGACAAAGTCATAATTAGACAATAAAATTCCATGCTTTGGAGACATTAATATTTCAAAAGTAGTTATGAACATATAAGCAATATTTATTTTGATTTATATTAAATAAAAAATATATACTAAGGGAGAAGGAACGGGAAAACTCCACAGTTGGATATACCCCTCATTCTGATTAGCACTTTCATGCTCTTCAGGTAATCATTGGAAAAAGGTACCTATGGGTCTTCAAACATCCATTATATGTTTTACTTAGGGAAAAGCATGTAACCAAGGAGATGAAGGATAATCTATAAACAGTGGCGAGATTATTATTTCAAATTGAAGACAATATTTCAATGTAACAGGTAGTGCATTTTAAAGCATCCTTATGCAGCGTCATTGTCTTTTCTTTTTCTCTGAAGCTTTTCTTGTAACCCAATTCTCACAGCCACTGTGTTTTGCTTACAGCAAACATATACATATATGCCTCGAATTTTGCGTTGAAACCTGAACACAATTGATCCTCACTCTAAACAGGTGATAATTGTTCATAAATGTTACGTTTAGTAAATTTTCTTGATTTCTTAAAATAAGCGCGTGATTATATTGACTTAGCCTAATGCAATTACTCTAAATAATGTTTGAAAGATGCGGTAACGGCAGACTGGCCACTGCTCCGAGGAATGTGAAACTTGATCAAGTGGATGGGAGATCTGGTCTTGGAAACAGGAAGATTAGCGGAGATTGGGGCTATGAAATGGGTGTGGCGAAGAAAAGAGATTGTAAGTTTAACGGATGAAGCAGTCAAAAGCCGATGTTATAATTAGGATCGAAGAAGAGAATAAGTAAAGTAGGGGAATCCGAAGAAATTTGATAAAGTGAATGGAGAACATAAAGAAAGATAGTAATATGTTGAGGGCCATGATAGAAGATAGAACGTCAGATAGGCGGGGTAGAGGAATGAAGAGAGTCAGATTTATGGAGAACATGATATCAGGCAGGAGATACTTACAACAGCCAATGGAAGAAAATTTAAAATTATATTGAGATAATTAAAAAATATTTTATTGATTCAGTCTGTAAGACTGACTGTCCATGTGTTATTAATATAAATATGAATATAAATATATATATATATATATACACAAGGGTCATCCGGAAAGTAGTACCCGTTCGTGCCGCATGAAGTGCTGACGACGCGAGTAGCCGCTGGACGAGGTCAGATAGCTTCAGTGGCTTGTCTGCCTTCTCTGAGCCAAGTTGCGTGACGCTAGCATTGCCTGTGTTGTTTCTGTGATTGTTTACAATGTTTAAAAAAATTGAGAACGCCGCCAGTTGTGAAGTGAGGGCAGTGATTAAATTCCTCAATGCAAGAAACGTTCGCCCATGTGATATTCATCGCCAATTAAAGGAGGTGTATGGAGACAATGTAATGGACGAGTCGTCTGTTCGGCGGTGGTGTCGCAACTTCAACATGGGGAGGGGGAACACACACGACGATGAGCGTTCGGAGAGACCGTCTGTCATTACAGACCAACTGGTGAGCTCAGTTGACGAATTCGTGAGGAACGATCGGCGCGTCACAATTGATGACATCTGTGAGCATTTTCCCAATGTTTCTCGAACAATTGTTCATGAAATTGTTAAACACCATCTGCATTATGCAAAAATTTGTGCAAGATGGGTCCCTCGCGTATCTCAATGAGCTGGCGGCGAAGGACTATGCAGCAGGAATACAGAAACTTGTCACACGTTATGACAAATGCCTTAATTTGCTTGGAGATTATGTTGAGAAGTAGTTTAAAGTATCCTCTTTCAAATAAAATTTTTTATGTTTGTTAATATTTACTTTTGTGTCTTTATTTCACGAACGGGTACTACTTTCCGGATGACCCTCGTGTATATATATATATATATATATATTAATTTTTGTCCACGTGTGTATATATACACACGCACAGTCAGTCTTACAGACTGAATTAATAAAATATTTTTTTTCAATATTTTTTCAGGGGGCATTGACCGGCAGTGGGATGTTGAAGACAATAATAGAGGGGAGAATTTTAGGCAAACGAGGAAAGGGAAGGAACAGGATAGGGATGTAGGACGGGATGAAGGGAGGAAGAAGTTACTCAGAGATGAAGAGGGGTCTGATGTAGAGTAGGATACTGGATTTTGTATTTTGTTAGGAATGACAAAATATTTATTTAGTAGCTGTGTCCATCCAAAAACCTACCTTAACCGATAGATTACCTAATAATATATATATATATATATATATATATATATATATATATATATATATATATATATATATATATATATTTATGTCGATCCTTAAACGTTGGAAATTAAGGCTGTAAACGTCTATTTTTAATTCTACGGAACCTTTCCAAATTTCCACATCGCAGAAATAGCGCTCGAAAAAATATTGGAATACATTAATGTCACGTGAGACCGTTCCGTAAATAATTATTTTCTGACCACAAAAAGAAGCTTCGCCACCGGATGTTGCGACACAAAGACGGCTACATATCAGAAATCTCCGAGAAATTTCTAAAACTCCAGCGATCGCTGGAAACCCTGACACATCCGAAGAGATTATCAATGGCCCAGGCCACCCACGCCAAAACAGCTGATCGCCTTGACCAGAGTCCATTAAGGCTGTAAACTTCCCTTTCCCCACCCCTCTCTCGGTCGATAACCGAAGGAAACTTAAGTCGGCGGAAGGAGGCAAGTTAAAAGGTAGGTCGCTGCGGCGGCCGAGCGAAAAGGCAGCGATATAATTACAAAAATTACCCTTACCAATCAAACAAGTATCCATTTGCGGGCAAAACAAGATTTCTCCCCAAAATTTTACAAACTTATTTCACAAACTTGATAACCACTGACTTAAAAAAACAATTTTTGATGTTATATACATGAAATATACTCTCGTCGATCATTCTTTCTTTAAAGCGAAACCATATCATCACCATGGAGAAGGTAGTTAAGAAACTGAGACTAGCGAGCAAATAAAAGATTCTTTGTAATTCCTGTATAAAATTCATGAAATCAATGACATGGTGCAGCAATTTATACGTTGCATTTGAATTTTTTCGCATACAATCTTGGAGGAAACAAGAAATACAAACAACGCCAATTAAAACATGTTGAGAGAAAACAAGATTGCAGTATGCGGTTTCCAGCCCAAATTTCACAAACTGCTTTCAACCTCTTTTAGCTCACCGAATATACTGAAATATTTGAAGATTCATGATATTTTCTAAAATATTTTCCATATTAATGTTCTATGATGTAAAACGCTGCCATCAAGATACTAAATTCAATCTATAATCAATAATATATCTTTATACTTGACTTATAGTCATTCCAAAAGGCAAAATCTAACCTGAGAGTTCTGTTCCAATACTTAAGTGCTTAAAACACCAGTGGTACAAAATAAACTTGGAGAAAAACATATTATGATTTAATTCAGAAAAGCTAGTTAGAAATAAGGATAACTTAGATTACATTGAATTTACTTACGCGTGCGTACATTCATAATGCAAAAAATATATCGACCGGAATGAGATCATTACTCAGTAAGGAGTAATTGGCTAGCTTATCTACCCGGTAATCGGAGATCAACGCTGGAGCTCCGATCAGGCAAAATGATTTAATGTTTCGTTTCCACACAGCATTTTAATTTAATCTCTTGTGTATGAATGAGGATACTAGTATTTGATTGCCCGTGGTTTTTTCCTTGTGAGGCGGCCTTACTTTCATATTTAACTTTATACTCTTCACGGTTTCATTATCGTAAGTGATGCATACCGTTCTCAGTTTATAATTGAATTAATCTTCTATTTAATTGGCAATCTACCACAATCAATTTTGGTGCAGTCAGCAAAAGCAAAGACACTAATAGTTCACCAAATATTCATGAATAAAAACGTAGACTCAAAAAGTTTTTAAGAGGCAACATTCGCAATATATCAGACATTAATCATCACCTTCAATAAATGAAGGGTTAACAATTGGTTCATTGCAAATATATCAATAATTTTTTATGGACTATACTGATGCATGTTTTTTTAGTCCTGGACTATTTTACGAGCACTATAATACCTTCAGTTTAAATAGGTGCTTCGTCATTCCCTCTTGAAACCTACCACCCACCTTAGGGAAAGTAATACGAAGCACGAACCGCATTATCTCAGTCCTTAAAATTGGCCATTTTAAATGACCTTGATGCCTCATGAACAGGGGTTTGGCCAGGAATGACCAAGCGTTTTATCACTTGTACTTTTGACCCTTTATAGCCGACGACTTTCGACAAATCATCGCTTTCTTCCGAGTTTAAAATACCATGCCCTATGCAGGGAAATAAAAGTAAATCGCACACATCATGATCGATAGCTGTTAAAATTAGCGTTGACGGATTTTCATTCCACATTTGTAAGTGCATATCTGTACTTCCTAGCCAAGAGAACTTTGTTTCAAATTAGAAATTCTAGTTTGGCAGCGTTTACTATACTAAATGAACAGTGTCAAAAAATAAAAATTATTCAAACAAATCTCATAATACTAAAAATAACTGAACAAATATTTTTGTGTAATTTGTGTGTAAACGAATGTTTTGGATGACACCAGAGTTTTTAGCAAAGAATGATCCGATTAAGCAAAGTTGGTCACATGTTCCCGATCTGTCTGCAAAACTGATAGATAGTTTCACTGAATGATTACTGCGTGATGTAATCATATGGTAAACTCCACAAATTGAGACAAGCATTAGCCCCCACAACCACTCCGTGCATAATTAGGAACCTCTCATCAGACTACTTACATCTATACTCGTATGTAGATAAATTTAGCACGAAGACAAATTTTCTACCTTTATATAAACTATTGAAAATAATATATCGGTAAATTAAAACTAATCACAATGTGATAGAACTCTTTTTTGTCTTGTCTTTAATTTTAAACGATAAAATCAAATAAAATTCTAAAATTATATTTCTTAACTTCAAATATCATACCAATAACGTGGAAAGAGAGGAAACTTCTATTACACACTATCTTTTTTTAAATTTGAAATAACATTTCTTCTGTGTCTACATGAAAAAATGCATCGGCAAAAATTATTCAACCTTCTGCTAAGGAGAAGGTGATGGAGACTCCAGAAGGTAACATTTAATCTAAAAACACTATTGCACCATGGAAACTTTAATTGCTGGCACCTACATTTTACCTTTCAAAGAACAGCTGGAATTCTGTTCGTGACTCTAAACCTTTCGTCTGAATTAAATTATCACATTAAACACCTATTCCCCAAAAGCTTTGTCAGCCTCCACTCAAAGTAAAACCTCCGAAAATCGCTTGACTTAAGGATTTAAATTAATTCATTTTGTATTTGTAAATCTAATAAATAATTTGATTTGTTTACAGCATTTCCATTTATAAGTGTGATAAGGAATAAATGGTCCGTACGAACTAATGATTATAATAAATATGTTTAATATTGTGTGTTTCTCAATTCATTTGAGGGACCAAAAGTTAACGGATCTACGCAGAATTGAAAGAGACTCAAGAAGTATGTGAAGCGTCATTATTCATAATACAGGACTACTGATTTCTCTAGAACTATCAAGCTACTATGTGACAAGTTTCCCGTGCAAGAGAATCCTCATAGTTAGAGTCGGGGAACAGAAAGAACGGTGGAATGAAACAAAATTGAACTTGAAATAAAACGCATATACATTTAAAGATTAAACACAGTAATCAACCCGAAGGTCGGTTTAGTAGGTGACGGTAGAGATCACCCAGTACTAAGCCCTATACGGCGTGTGAAAATTCACACATCAGGGTAGGGGGGCTAGTTCCTTTCCCTGTGCCGGTTATGGTTTCCCAGGAAGATCTGGTACCCGAAAGCTTGGGTGGAGCTGCAGGTGCCCAGAGTGCCTTGCCCGGGAATCGAACCCGGGACCCTCCGGTCAGCAGCCCAACGCTCTACCCACTGGACTACCGCGACCCCGATTTAATTTAAAGATTAAACATTTTATATTATGCCAACACAAAATGAACCAAATTTAGAAAATTGAGAATACGACTCATTTCATTGTACATTATGAAAATATGAGATTTTTTTCATTACAAAAAATTAGGTTCAGATCAAAGACTATAATCATGAGACAACGAATAAGATGATTGACCGATGCAGGCATAAAAACAAGAGTCCTTCCTGAATTCGAATTCCCTGTTAAGATTCGAGCATTGTAAATCATTGCTATAAAAACTGCTATTAAACCTTCAAAAAATTCCTAACAAAAATAACTTGCTTTTTTTCTGTTAATTAACATTTACTACAAATATTTATGAGCGAATGGAATGGAAGCGAGCAGGAAGCTGAAAGAATGAAAAATTACAGAAGCGCGGGTATGCTAATAAGTTTATTTTTGTCATTGCGGGCAGAGTGGGTAATGGGGGCAATGGAGTAGTACTACCGGAAATTAATCAAATAGTAGGTTCTCAACTTCGAAGAAAAACACATTGGAGAGAAAAAAGATGCCCACAGGTAAGCATTCCACGTCATAGACTTCGTAGAGCACTATATAGTTCACTGAAAACCCGTGCAAACACTTGAGTTCAAAATGTAACAGTTCTGCTACCGATGGAAATCTAACCACTCCAATGAGAGGTTTAAGAAGCGCCGCGGTGGATTAGTTCCTTGGTGTTAAGTTATCAGCCGCACTGAATACTGGATGGAAGGCTAATTCCGCCCGATGCTATTTGAGAAACAATATGAGGCGCCTAGCACGAAAATGACCAGGATTTTTAGAGGAGAGCGCTGTTATAACGACCGCAAATAACTCAGGAATAACCTTGGGCAGAATTCTATTTTGAGAGCTGGTGGAAGTGTGAAAAAGGTGAAGTTCCCTTCGCCTAAAATCTTTCTCATAATGAAAATTCCACTAGATATTGGTGAAAAAGTTTGAAAATTGTCACATTGTACAAAGTAAAAATTACTTTTAATTGTAAAACCACTAAAATTAATGAATTCGTCCGTAGTTTAGCACCTGATTTACCGAAAGAGTCAATCCGCCGTCTGACAGTTGAGCAGGGGAAAGTTAATTATGAGAACATAAACTTGGAAACTTGGGGCAACTTCTAAAATAGAACGAGAAGTTTTCATACAATCGCAATAAGTCACCTAAATACAAAGTAAAGTTTTACATTCTTCAAGGTTTATTGCTCTGATGGGAATGATGAAGTACGTAGAAACATTCCACCATATTTTTGAAGAATGTACCAAGTGAAAATAATGCTCGAACTTTTGATGCATTCTTAACCGAGAGCAGTCTTAAGAGGAAAGGTTATTAGCTCATTTGATCTCATGCGTTGGAATATTAAATTATAAAAGAAGCATATGGTAGGATTTAGATTAGTAAAATATTACCATTTCGCAAGAATTGGCATTGATCAATGCCCTTGCCGAATTTCAAACAATATTAATAATGTATACCGAACTGAGTTACCACAACGAACCTAAAGGCCAGCATAAGTCTAAATAGGCTAAGCTATTTGCAAATTAAGTTATTCCTATCCCAAAAAAATAATATTAGCTATGGCCTATAAAAATGACAATATCTCCTTTGATACTTAGTAAAATTTCAATTAAGGATTCTCAAGAAAAATGATTGATAGAAAAATTTTATTTCAATTAAATTTAATTTCTTCAATACCTACCAATCCGAGGAGATTTATACCCAGTTTTTTATGCAAATATTCAATTGAATACAAATATTAAATACTCCTGACTCAATTCATTCTCAGGGCAAGGCAATAATTGACTCTGGTTTCAATTTATGGGATGGTTACTTTTGCAACTTTTAATTTCAGATGACGAGGTTGGTATCGACACCAAAAATTTAACCGTTCATAAAATTAACCGTTGAAATATTCTGCGGCTAGAGTAAACTTTTTGCATGAATCCAAAAAGAGAATCAAATTAAATTACGATAATTGTTACTCTAAGAGATTAATATTTGCAGTTCGTCCCTTTGGAAAGCTTTCTCCACTTTTCATTTAGAATTACTTTGATTTTTATTATGGAATATTGCCCTCTACACTGATACACACTCAAAACGCGTGGCTAGTGGAGAGACAAAATTTATATTTAATACTGAATTACATGTGAGAAAACAAGTAAGGGGAAACAATCAGAGCCACCCACCCCGAAGAAATCGAGCAGTTTATTCTCGCCTCACAATGGACACACTCATTGCACTTTAAAATGGAGCCGCCAAATAGTTTATCAACTACTAATTTCCAACTAATAAAAAGAAGTACTACAGATATTTAGCACACATCCGTGTCAAGCGTCTTAACGTGGTCGAAAACTATGATGGGATATATAATAATAGTGTTGAACACGAAAATTTAGTCAAAGGCCGGCAATTTATTTCTTCTCGTGACAGCGATATTAAGTGAAGAAAACTTGAATTAAATATTGATGAAATATTTAATAATTTCTAGATTCAATCATGGACTATAAATGATGATGACTTTGCTAGAAAAACGCTAAATCGTGAGAAAATGAGGTGGGAGCTCATTAGAGACGTGCCGACCCTTGCCCCACTGTCTCTAGAACTCTAATGTAAGATTACTGCCATTCTACACTAAAATTAAATCTGTCGCACACAGCGAAAATATCTTTTAACTCTAAGAAAGTTAAAGCGATTAGCATTATCATGAGTTACTGAAATAATTAGACAGAAAGTTTTTCACTTTTAATTAAGAAAAAGGAAATCAATGAGGAAATTTGCCTGAAAAGATTCAGATTCAAAAGAGGGCAGCAGATAATGCTGTTGTACATGTCAGCAGAAAAGTTTAAATTTTCGGTTTAAAAATAATTAACATACTGACTTCCGCAAATTTTGCTCTCATTGGAGATATCTTACGGTCAATTTGTAAGGATTGGATGAAAAGAACTACTTCGAAAATGTAACTCATTGGTAAACCATGAAAATCAAGCCAAACGTCATTAAATTTTGGAATATTTTTCGTGAATTAATAAATTTGGATTATCATCAAATATGTCGGCGGGATACGCAAATATTTTGTTTATTTATGGTATACAGTTTATCTCTCTTGCATTAGCGAATAGAACATTTTGATCAAATCTGTATGGAGGCACTAATGCACGTTTTGCGGGTTGAGAGCAATTATGAGATAGGAAGTGGGCACCTAGAGCAATTTGCAAAATTATTTGATCACGTTGGGATAGGTTGATGATTTCGCTACAGGTGGAATTTACTAAGAAGCAGAGCGAAGAGCGAAACCTGGTGTCGACTGCCCAGCTTTAGATTACTTTTAGAAACGTTTCAATGGAACAACAGTTTAAAGTGCCATTCGACGGAGAGATAATTGTATCAGAAGTTATCCCTCATAGCTGTATTGAAGACCTCTTAAAACTGCTATTAAATAGAGATCGCAGTAGCACCTAATGTATGCACAACTACATTTAAAAGTGATTATGTTCAAATTGCAGGGATTACTATCCCGAGCTCTCGTTGTCCGTAAACAACACAGCAAAGATAGCACCTATCTCACTTCTTGAAAGTATATCTATTTTCATGATTTACAATATTATCACGTTTCTTAGTCATCATAAGAGCATGTAAAATGGGTGATTACGAAGTCATCTTAACCGGACGTATTAGAGGAAATATTAATACGGATTCTCCTTATCTTCCGACAATACGAACTGACTCAGAATCTGGGGAGCCACTTGTCGTGATGGAATTGGATATGGCGATGGTGGAAGGTCGCATTAGCATTTATTTCTTATCAGTAATTTTTATTCACTAATGATTGGAAGTCCGTACCGGGTCCATGACTCCCGCCAACGGCTGCGGAGGGCTTCCGTCCTCCGTGGTCGCCCCCTGAGCGATGAGGCGCTCCAGGTTCTTGAGAGCGCCCTCCACCGGCGGCCAGTCCGACTTGAGCGAGAAGTTGAGGATTCGGTTGGCCATCTCGCGAAGGTTGGCCCCCGCGCTGCCCGGCTTCTGCGCCGGCGGCTCCTCGGGAGCGCCGGTGCCGCCGTCTTTGGTGTCATCCTTGTTAGGGCCCCCGGGGGCCTTCTGGTCGTCACCACCGCCGCCCGTCCCACCGCCCGCTCCCCCACCGGCCGCGCCCCCCGTCCCGCCGGTGCCGGCAGCGCCCCCGCCATTGCTGCTCTTAGAGGTCTTCTTGCCTCCGGGTACCATGTCTTCGCTAGCCCGCTCTTCTTCTCGACACCGTCGGCTGCATTATACTTCCCACACCCGGAAGCTGGGAGACAAATGGCGGATAGTTTACTTGAGACACCAGGCTAAGAAACCCCGGGTAGGCTCTTTGCGTAGAATCAAAAATCGTGTCGGATGGAGGTCTGCGCGGTTACACAGCGCGAGACCACCCGGAAATCAATCAGGTTACCCTAACTCCAAGTTTAGCAGAATGGTTCTCACTATCGTGTCACCAATATTCATATGTCGTCGAAGTTACCGGTATTTTCGAAGGAAAAACCAAACTCCCCACACAAAGAAACAACCAATCACCACAAGGAAAATCCACACAAATTTTCACACTTGTTTCGTACGTCAATGGCTCAGTAAAAACACAGCTACCGGTCTTAACGACAAGTTATCACTCTCTTGTGAAAAAATACTCTGACCAAAAAAATATAGTATGCATTCAACAACTTTTCCTCTCGAACGTAAGGAAGACGGAGGCGTCCTCTGCCCCCTTGATAATCACCACGAGGGTGAATTGTACAATGGGGATTCTGACCCGCGCTTTGTCTCCTCTTGAACAAACAGCGAAGGCCCGGCGTGGGCACCGCACTGCCTTAAGGAGACCGACTGCCTCGCGGTGGCTCCGAAACGGATCGCGAAGGCATGCAAATCAGTTGGGACCATGGAGGGGGGCAAGTAAGGGGGTCGGCCAAGATTATAGGGGTAAGGGTTGGAAACGTGGGGAAGGGATCAGTGGGACGGGGCACCCAAGACTCCTCACTTTTCGAGCTGAGAGCCACCCCCACCCCTCTCCAATAGTCGGAAGGGGTCAAGGGGCATGGGAGTGGAATGTGGGGGGAGACACTGACGGCGATGTGAGGAAGGTTAGGCCGGAGGGGAGGATGAAGTTGGTCTACCCTTACTCCCCCGTGAGAGACAAGGAGGATGCCATCAGGCTGGGGAGGGAGAGAGTTAGGTAGGGGAATCAAGAGGAGAAAGGGGGTGTGACGGCGGTGCTCGTAATTGCCGAAGAGAAGAGTTAAAAGGGGTTCTGAATGCAATGACCAAGAGGATGAAGAGCCACTCGGTGAAAGAAGGAGTACTGTTGATATATCATAAGGAGAGGAAGTAGCTTTGTGCTATGGTAGCCTTCACTCTGGGTAATCTGAAGGAGCACTTTTTTGAGTCACCACCTTGACTAGTGTGTGCGGGAGAGGGTGATGGGGAGACGGACCACGGGCTCGCCGTGCCATTTGAATCGTGGGAGGGTGAGTACGGTGGGGACAAGGGAGAAGGGGAAAACGTGGAGGATCCAAGCATTCAGTCGAGAGGGAGTGAAGGAGGGGGTTGGGCTGCATTTTCCCCTCAGTGAGTGCTATCGTAGACGGGCACCGCGGGGGCTGTTCGCTCTCCGCTTGTAGAAACAACCCCCTGCGCTCCCCACCGCACCCCTTCCCTTAAAAGAATTCGGGGCGAGAAAGGGGGTTACGGAATCAAGTGGGGAAGGGTGGGCAGATTCTTCTTGGAATGGGGAGAGTAGGGGAATCGAGACCGGCTTTAGGTGTTCCCTTACGGTCTCCGAGCCCAGAGTTTTGAGTTATAGGTGGAATGAGGAGAAGGGGGATTTCCCTGCCCCCTTCAACCCTCCAAGCCCCCAACCCGTCTCCGGAGAGAAGAGGGGGATGGGGGAGGTAGCCGTGATTTCGTCACGGCAGGTGAACCCGCGGCCAATGGGGAACCGAGGTGGGAGTGGCCAAGAGAGCGAGGGGTCGTGTGGGATTTTAGCAATGGGGTGGGGGTTTTAAACCCTGTTCCCTGCAGGCGTTGGACGGGGGTAAGATAGGGGTCCGAGGGGATCTAACCCTTCCACCGTCCCCATCTTCCTGTATCGCGCTTCCCCTCTCCCCCCTGCAATACGACCTCCGCCCACGTGACGTGCCGACCCCGTGAGGCACGCAACTTCCGCCGGCCGCCCCTAAGGGCTCCGCTCCAGTTACCGACTTTCGCCGTTAAAGGCACGGCCGGCCGGAACGGTGACGGAGCCTTTTGCCATGTAGTAAGGCGCTCCCTCTGATCTCTCACATCGCAGTGGCTGCTACAAATCGGTGCGCCAATTGAAGCGAAAGTGCGCGCATTTCGGGGAATCACTGTGATTTCGTTTTCTCTATCAAGCGTGTCAATGGGATTCCTTTTCCTGGATCAAGGAACCGCTCACACGAAAGAGTGTGAAAATGTTCTGTCGATTCTTTTCTGAATCGCAGAGCGCAGCGAAAGCCGTCCCAATGAGGTCAACGGCTCCCGATATCGGATACGGAGGAAGTATAATTTGCTCCGGGGTTAAATTCACGAGTCGATATTTCCTGATAAGGAAAATAAAGGTTATCACGGTGCTTGCTGCTTTCTGATTCACCTACTTCTACACTACGTCAATCATTATTTGAAAGTGAATGTTCAACCGTGATTGTGTCACGTAGGGAAAACGCACCGCTTAATTTACTTGAAAAAATGTTCCTGGAATTAACACTACTATGGTTTATGAGCCAGTTTTCCGGAAACTAAGGATTCTGTGCGTTTTCGTGAATAAGCAACTTCTTTTAAAAATATTAATAGAAATTTATCACGATTTCCTTCGAGATACTGTATACGAATACAAGGGTAAATGACGGAGTGTTGTGCAAAATTGACTTCATGGTTAATTATTAAGTTACCTTTCCTTTACAAGATAAAAGTTCTCAATGTTGTTTCGGTGTCACTAAGAAAAATGCTTACAATTTTATAAAGTTTAAAAAATACAATAACCACTCCTGATGGGATGGTTTTCGTCGACCGATTAAATAGAAGTTTCAATAGGCCCATTAATTCTCTTACGTACATTCATGAAATACTTCTGCGAAACGTTACACCTCTGGAACTAACCTTTTTCTTTCTTCAACTCATCACTTCTACAACTCAAATCATGCTCTCTATAATTCCAAACTTTTCCTCCTTCTTCCCACAGCATTCTTTCTATACACGCTACCTCCAAGTATTTCTTTCCCTTGTTCTAGCTCACCTTCTTCAGCCTTGTCCATTTTCACATCTACATCCTCCCCTTACGGATCAAGCATAGCAATCATAAACGCTATCTTCTATACATCCATACTAACCTTTTGTTTAGATGGGTATTTTAATGTTTCCTATTATTAATTTAATATAACTTGTAAGCAATTCTTTAGCTGAATCAATTAATTCTCAAATATCCTTAGCCCGATTTTGAACACAGTACTACCCTAATTTGTGAATCTTTCCTCGTCCTATAAATTGTGCTTTCCAATATTAAGGTTCAATTTTCTATTCCTATCTTTTATAATTCTTTACTATCGCTCTCTCACCATCCCATGTTTATTGCGTTTCTCAGATCCTCACCATATTTATTTGCAATTCTTCGGTATTTTTATGTATCTCTTCAAATTTTATAAACGTATAAGTTTTCTTACAGTAGTCCCATACATTTTAGAGAAGCGAAGGGCAGCACTCCTTCATTCATCCACCTATGACTTCCCGATTCCTAACCCTGTCACCTTAATTGCTGAGTCATGAAGAAATTTCGTCTATGGTGTCTTTTCCTGGTCTCGTCATTACTGATACATTGAGAAACTTTCGTAGGGCTTACATGAAATCCACGAATTAAATATATATATATATATATATATATATATATATATATATATATATATATATATATATACACATACATACATATATATACATATATATACATAAACATATATATATACATACATACATATATATACATATATATATATACATACATACATATATATACATATATATATATATACACATACATATATATATATATATTCATATACATATATATATACATACATATATATATACATATATATAAGTTAACTATGGTTAATTATCGGTTCCCAGGGATAAACAAAAAACATGGTGTTTATATAAAATTTTAAAGGTCATGAAAATTTCAGATCTCCAGATAAAACGTTAAATTCTTCCATCAAAATTGTAGTTTTGATTAAAAAAGCTTACTAAACAATGTACATTCAACCAGTTTCAGCTTGAAATCGAGTGGGTGTCAATATTTTTCAAAATGTTTTAGTCACAATTGCGCTGCCGATTTTTTGCTGTTACAATTTTTTTACATCATATCAAACAATCTATACGGCCCGGTACTCCAGTAGTGAGAGCAATGGGTCTGAATTCGATTCTGGGTAACGCCACTGAACACCCTCAACTTTTCTCAACCTGTGTGATTTTTCGTTTACCAGGTCTTCCTGGGAAGCCTTAGGTAAAATAGGAAAAGAAACTGGTCGCCATACTCCCCCCAAAGCAGTGTGAATCTCACACTTCGTTGAAATTACGGGGTAAAGAAGGGTAAAGGATCTCTACCCTCACATTTTAATCCAACCTTCGGTTTTTTACGTACTACAGATAAGATAATATAAAAAATAAATTATGCAAATTAATTCTGGTGTCTGTCTTTTTACGTATTCATGGCTTTCCCTTATTATGAAAGTTGATATTGAAGTAAAAAAATGCATCACTCATGAAAATATTATTAATATTCAATGACAATCGTAGATTATTTTTAAATTTATTTATAATAGCAACAAAATTGTATATTCAATCGAATAAATCTAAGATTTTATCAGAATTAATCAACAAAACATTTTGTAATTTTCAAAAATGCATCTGCTGTGATGCCAAATAGTTAGTACTACTTCCATTTTCAACCATTGAATTCAAAATTTTCACTCCATAAAAAATTAACAGGCGGATGTATTTCGTTAATATATGAAGACTTAGGAAAGAACTAGACTTACTTAGAGCTAGCTGGTAAAATTCATTACACCAACTCGTCAATTTTACTATGGAAACGGATTCAGGCGGAAGGTTGAATCTACTGGATCTTTACCTTTATATCTCAGAATAATGAATTATCTGCCATTAACAGAGAGTCAACGTCCACAGCAAAAGCATACCATCGCATTCATGCCACCCACACAAAGTTGTTGCGTTTTATCCATTATCAATCGAGTGTTATACTTTCCGCATTCTATACAGAATTTTGATAAGAAATTTAGTTCTATAAGACACATTGATTCGGTTAATTAACATAATCTTTCCTTGATATGGGAAAAATTGAAAAACGTGATAAATTAGGCATGTATCATATCAAATGATTCCGAGAAATTATGGTGGAAATAGGAAAATGGACCAGGTTACTCTTTGATGGGAGAGGCACAGGAGCTGTATAAGGAGCTACCTAAGCAATGAACAGGGATAAATACAAGGATACACAAAATTACAAATAAGGATAGGCAAAAGCCTACACAAAACCAAATCATACAACCAAATGTAACAACTGAGAGGGTGCGGAGTACGTAGTTCAAAGGAGTAGAAAAAACTTCGAAGAAAGAGAAATTGAACAAAAAACCTCCTCTATAAGCTAATATCCCAAGTCTTATCTTTTGCAGTACTAATGGAGGATCACTATAATTGTGCATTCAAATCAAAGATCCAACTAACCCTGGAGAAATCCTACACTCACAAATACACAGATGCAAGAGTATACGCATTCAAATAATGAGTTGAAATCCAATTATTTTAAGTATGGTCACTAGGTGTTGAAACCAGACTCGTATTTATGTATACGATGTGTGTTCATTAAGTAACGGGAGATTTTGTAATTTTTCATGCCACATAGTGCACGATGAGTTCTTGCCAAAAGATCAAACGATCAAGAAAGAGTGCAAAATGCACAAGTTCACCGCCGTTTGCGTGAAACAGTGTGAAAAAATCACCCGCAATGGTAGCAAAACAATGCATAGCTTTTGCACCACTGCAATAATGCACTTGCTCCCATTTCACTCTTGCTCGTAAATTTTTGACTAAAAATATCTCTGTAACGATATCCTTGCTTCCATATTGCCAGAAATGAATGTGTGATTTTTTTCTGTTCCCAAAAATAAAGAGAACCTTAAAGGGTCTTCTTTTTACTAGCATAGACGGGAGCATTGCTAAGAGAGCTAAAAGCTATACCAAACATCGAGCTCCAGAAGTGTTTCAAGGATTGGAAAAATCATTGGCGTATGTGTATCTGATGGAGGCTACTTCGAAGGGGATAACATCGATAAGGCCGATTGGATAAAATTCTTTCCAAATAACTCAAATACCCGTTATTTATTGAGTGCCACTCCAAGTGTATTTAAATAAATATATCTACACGGATATAGGTATTAGGTAAAGAGAGGGCGTCACATAGTATGAAAGACAAACACCAGACTAGTGGAGAAGGTAGAAGGATGCAAATTCCAAGCAGCAAAAGTTTCCTCGACCAGGACTTGAATCTTTCCATTAAAATAAATAATTGGTCAGTATACATATTTCCTATTTTATTCATTTATATAATAACAGTAATTGATATTCCTTTCGTAATCGTCACCAGTTAAAAACCGAGCAGTAGTGGGAGCCAGCAATGAAAGCAACTAACAGCTGAGGTCACTTGGGTCATTGACGGGTAATGTTATAATTTTTAGGAAATTGGGGAAGGATTGAGAGAAACCCAGCGTCGGCATGATTCTATCTTCACGAAAGATATGAATTGCAAATCACCGCCGGCATACGAACACTGACCCTCTGATTGGGAAACCAGCACACTATCCACTGAAACGCACCAATCGGATCTCAATTTATCTCTATATTTATGTAAACACGTATTTGCCCTGAGGGGAGAATGTTAGACAAACGAGTAATAGAAAGGATGGGTATGTTGTGCGGAACAAAAGGAGGAAGGAAGAATTCGAAGTTGAAGAGGAGCCTATTGTAATGCTGGATATCAGGTTGAGTTTTGTGAAGAAAGAGAAGGGAATTGTCGCTGAAACATTTGGTAGCTTTTGTCCGACCAAAATCTACCACAGCCGGTAGATTACCGATAATAGTTACAATCTAAATTAAAAGCTATTCATCTAACCTCTGAACTATTAACTAATCATCACGCTCACCTTCCTTGAACTCTCTTGCAGTTTGATTTTCGTCAAAATATACATGCCCATATCCTAAAAAATTAGTTCAATACCCTGGTTTTTTTTATTTCTCCCGTCCCACAGGGCTTAGTATTAAGAGCTCTACACTCTCCGACCAGCCCAACCTTCAGATTGATTACTGTGGTCCTGAAAATTTAGTTTCAAAATATGTTCCGTTTGTGATTAAATTTGTGGTACCACAATAAATAATTTTCGTGAAATTCACAGTTTTTCATTTAATCCTCATAATTTCAATTACTTGAATCGTATCGCTTAAAAATAGACTAACAGAGAGATAAATAAGCACATCATTTCTCCTTCATCCTGAACTCTACAAAAATTTGGCTCAAGAGAATTCCAAATTGTTTTTTATTTTCTGCTCGCTTGTCTCTTCCAAATGTGTATCAAATTATCACATGCCATCGTTGCTCGCCTAGGCTCACGAGTGACGACATTCTCGAAGAGTATTCCTCTCCAACTGGAAGTGTGGGGCGCACTGGGATCGGGAGTAGAATCAGTTCTCCATCGAATCGGAGAGAATAAGAAGCCGTTTTCGTCCATCCGATGGGACTCAAAAACTGCCATAGTTGATAGTGAATAAATGCGCAGGGAGAATATGAAAGGGAAGAGAGGACGGAAACATAGACGCGATAACGGGCTTAGTACAGGCCTTACGATAGACTCCAGTGCATCCCAATAAAACCAGGTGATTGAACAAATTTTGGAAATTAACTTATTTTGAAAACTATTTTTATCAACTTTAGCGAACTTTAAATTATTTTACCATACTATATATAGATGGATTTAGGCAGATATTTTGTTACTATTTTATATACGATCCTCTGTGATAATCCTAAAATATGTGAGCGACCTATAGTTAATGCCAGGAGGCCAATTTAAGGCTTTATGGCTTAATTTGTTCATGCGTCGAGGGATTTAGCCCTCCGCTGTCCTTTTCCCCTATCCCCCCCGGCTCCTACCTTGAACATCCATGGTAAAAACTATCGAATTTGTTATCATTTATTTTCCCCAAGGAAACATATTGCAATTTCAGCATTCAAGATAGGAATTAGGTATATTAGACAAGGGATCATCTTAAATCATACGATGTTTGCAAATCATACATTAGGATAAGGTTGACAGTTACTTTACCTATGGGCCCTCGGAGTGGACTCCCCACATCATTCTTACAAGAATCTCACGGCTCGGATGAACCTGAGGGTGTCCCAAAACTTAGAGTTAAACCCGGGACACTCCGGAAAGTGCCCGCATGTTCTATCCGATATGCCAACATGACGTGCTGCATACATAATGTGTGCATCGATATTCGTGATAAATGCTTGCATTACTTTAAATATTCTAGAGTACGCTACAGGAGTAAGACCCTCCTTTTTTTCACGTTTTAATTTTCAACTTCCCATCCTATTGGCGAATTTACTATTAGTTCCTGTATTAGTCCCAACCGCCATCCTAAATGCTCACCTAACGGTCACTGCAATCGAATTTGTGTAAGAGTGTTCATATTGCGGTAGCATGCACGAGTTCCTTCAGGGTTATTCAGGATTCAAAAACCTATCGCCAAGGAACATATAAAACTCACTCTTCAATACTAAAGTACAACTCCAAAATAAACCTTTTTTGCATATGAATAATATTTCACATATTTCCTTCCTTATTTCATTTCATCCGACACGCCTATATTATTTCTACCTTTCCCCAAAATTTAGATTTCAACCCGGGACCCTCCGAAAGTGCGCGAAAGGTCTATCTGGTAGGCTAACACGACGCGCTGTATACTATATGTCATTCGTAGTAGTAGTTTTGAGGGGAGGCGACCGACAGCTAAGGTCATTTGCGCCATAGGGGAAGGACAGGAAAGGATGAAGGGTGGAGAGAAACCCGGCGTCGGCATTAGCCTACTCTTTACGAAAGGCGCCAAGGGGTCCGCGGCTTAACGTCCCATCCGACGGACGGCGTACTCACTCAAAGTGCCCTCCACAAAGCACCTCAAGTAGGGATCGAGATACCTCTGAAAAATATTCAACACCGCCGGGATTTGAACCCGCGCCCTCAGGGTGGGAAGCCAGTACGTTAGCCCCCGCACCATCTCGATCCCCATGTCATTCGTCCATCGATAATCGTGGTGAATATTGGGTTTACTTTATTTACTCTGTATACGCTAATTCAGCAAGACTCTCCCCTTTCTTCACGTTTTCAGTTACAATTTCCCATCCTGTTTGCGAAATTACTAGAATAGACAACTGAATTCAGCTTGGGGCAAAAGATTATTGCACTGATAAGTCTTCAAAATCAAGTTGAAACAAAGCTAATTAAAGGCCATACAAACTCAACGATATTCCTCCCGTGGCTTAGCGAGGATTGCAAAATGAACTGTTTTATTATCAACACAGTGACATAAGTTCAACTTAATGTCAGTTAATAATTTGTTTGGGGTTAATACAATTTTTCAAGCTGGCCTTTACATCTCTTTGGTTCGAATGCGTACTAAACCAAAGGTAACTCCAATAAGGTGTCCAATTTGGATCGCATTGCTACTTAAATATCGGCTCCTATCAAAATTTAAATTTGATCCTTGGGAAACAGATAATGTCGATCCAGTGTCCACATCTGCCTGCCCGTTTCTTATATGATAACGTATTGGTTTTAAACGCCATCATTACATTGCATCGCCAACATAACATATTCCCTAAATTAAGTGTAAAGAAATTCAATTTTATTTTATGATGTTATCTTATTGTTAAATATATGTCACTTCAGCACTGCGTCAGCGGCAGCCATCGTAAGTTGAAGCATTGTCAGGTCACCTAAGAGTGCATCAACGGTTGAAGTATTCGCAACACTGTATTGTAAATTTGCTTGCGACTGAAAAAATCGTCAGCCATGGTCTACGTTATACGACAGTAGACTTAAAAAAATTATACTATTCCCTGTATCACAGCTAGAAGATAATTTAAAATTACGAAAGAGAGGAGACATTTAATTTCGAAGAAAGTTTGTTCTGGAGCTCCAATCACTGCTCTTACGGGAGCCACAATTAACACCGATTATGTCATTTTGAGAGCATAACGTCGAATAAGTATCCACAACCGTGCATGGACTTTTGGATTTATATGGTAAAATATTGATATTAAAATTTTCTCACTGCGCAAAATCGACTTCAATTCCCTAATGCAACACGCTAAATCCAATCACATTTACCACTTTACTCGGTAGCCTTCATCACTAAAACAGTCGCGTAAATAATCAGATTAGGTGTGCCGTTCAATCACCCAAAAAGCATGATCAATTACTGTAATGGATAGCAATCTTAAAAGTAAACCGCATCGTATCCAGCAGCAATTCATGCTAATGAACCTGCGGCAATCTTGATCATCCGAGAGGATAAATATTGCTATTCGGTGGAAAAATGGCAAGAGGAAGCCTTGAGAGTGTTCGTTTGCATGAGAGCCATTCGACGTATTCAATGCGGGACCCCCTGCTCGTAATTAAAATTGCGCATGAATAATGACACCTAAAATACCAATAGGGAAGATTTCAATCGGGCAGTGGTCGTGGCACTGAATTTTCCCGCCGAAGGCCGAGTTCGCTTACCAGACAGAACGATTCTTCTGTCGTGTGTTCTAGGGAACAGATTCTATCCCACCGACCCTTGCAAAATCTTCAAAATGGAAACTACAATTTTCATATAGCATTTTAAACTTCGGACATGTTGCTTTCTCGTGATAAGAGTAGAATTATGCCGACACTTTGTTTACCTACCCTTTAAGCCACTCCCCTTAATATTGAATATCCCGTAATATTTATATGAGGGTGTGAAATGAGTTCAGCTGCCATTTTATTCTCCAGAAACAATTTCTAGACGATAAACAATTAAACCAATGTTTTTTTCTTCTGCAAATGTGTCCTAATCACAAATTTGACTTCGATTGCTCCGTCCCACCTTTCCTCCTCGATTTTTCAGTATTTCTACCTTAATTCCTTCGTAACTTATGCCTACTAATGACTACTATTTTCATCCTTATTTTATCCTGCTATCCAAATATTCTCAATCTACCTAGGCCTTAAATAATCCACTTCCTTTCAAAATTTTGAAAGTTTTATCTTCAAATTTGACCTAAACATAAACTCTATATTTTCGGTAATATTAGTATTTTCCAGAGGCACGCTTTATCTGTATTTTCCTGGTGAATGAGCATAATACATCACCTTGGATTTAATACCAGATCATGTATTTCGTTTCCGGCATTACGAAGGCTAACCCTGTCACATTGGGTAACTCAATGCCCTGAACACAATGGCAGAGCCTTAGAAACGTCAGCAGCGAAACGCCTGACCAGATGGAGAACCCGGGAAGATTTCGCTGCCCTGCCTATTTTAATTGTTTTCAATTAGCTTTTCTATTCAACTACTGCACGCAGACCGTGCGCAGTAGTTATTCTTTCCATTTTATTTTTACCATTCTTATATCTAATCATTATATTTGCATTCATCCCTATCTTTGGCCTGTCGCTCCTGGACTCCAAGTACACGTTTAAACATTAAAAAGAGTACAAGAAACCCGCGATCCAAAGGCGGATCCGAGAGAGAGAGAAGCTGGCGAATTATATGAAATATATGATAAATTGTAATAATACTTGAATGCCAGAAAATTATTTGGAACACATTTTGCCCATAGCACGTGACGCAAGCACAATCCTATAATTTAGAAGCAACTGGGTTTTTCTTAATCAAAATGACTTTTTTGCTGAGAGGAAATATTTCCTTAAACCTCATTGCAGGGCTAAAGACTGAGGTCACTAAAATTGTCCTTTAAGATAAATCCATCTTCCTTTATTATTCCAATAACTATTGTTTTTTATTCTGAGACTGAATTAAATATCTTTTTATCTGCTCAGTCACTCTTTCTCTTGAGGTGAATGTCAACCCAGGATACCATGAAAATGAACTTCGCTGCTGCCTGAGGAAGGTGAGGACTCGGGTTCTCTTGGCGGCGGACAAACACCGCACCAGGGCCAACTTGGAGGTGGTCGAAGGCGTGGTTCCCGAGCTGACATCGTCGGAGCCCGGCGGACTCAAATGCGAAAATCTGCCCATTTTGAAGTCTGTCGTCATGGTCGGAGATGAAAAATGGATGTTAGTCATAGGGCCGTCATCCAATCTCTAGAATTGATTATGAAAGGGGAATATGAATCATGCTAAGTTCCCTTCTTCCGCTTTTCCCCTACATTAGCCATTGTTAAGCAGTAATCGTTCAGCTTCCGTTATTTTTCGACGGTGCAGAGAGATTGCTCGGAAGAACATACGCCGCTAGGGAGCGGCGCGGAAAGCCATACCGTCAAAAGTATCGACAGATCTCCATCAATTTAGATATTTTTCAATCCCCGCAGGAGATAATCTGCATCAATCACTTAACAGCCGTTGGGACGAACCTGCCAACCTTGTGAGCTTTACATCACCGATTACGCCCCAGTTAACAGCATCCATATCGCGAAGAATAATTATGAACACAGTAATTAAGCCTGAGTGGGAAAAAGGTTTAATAAATGGGGCAGAGGCTAAGGTGTATTAAGCATCGGTAGGCGTAGGTTACCTCGGGACGTTACCCCGCCGACCCCGGTGGCGGCGGGGTAACGTCCTCGTCTGCCATTCCAAGGGTCGCGGGTTCGATTCCCGCCTGGGTGAGTTTTCCTCCACCTAGGGCTTGGGTGTTTGTAAGTGTGATCATTGTTATCGTTGTTAATAGTTCGATGTAAAGGCCAGAATGCGCTGTTTTCGGACTTATACTGAATAAATAAAATAAATAAAGACTGAATAAGACCAAGAAATCAATCTTGAAATAATTGATCTTTAATTTGCTTAAGCTAAAAAGCTTAGCAAATCCAATTTTTACATGAAAAAGTCGTAGAACACTGTCGAGTGGTTAACTAAGCGGAATTCCTTCATACGCGAAGGAATGGTAGAAAGAAAACTCTGCAATTCCACAACTCATAACTTATTCATCAAACTCAATTCTAAATATATTGATCGCACTTAGTGTGATAAATTAATTGTGATATGTGGAATTGCAGAGTTTCTTCGTTACCATTCCTAAGAAGTAAAGAGTTACTCTTATCCTCATCTTTCATTTTAAATAGTTAGGCAATTGACTGATTGAACTTTCATTAAGATATGGGGTATATGTTGTCTGTGTAACTAATATTTATTAAGATATTCACTGATGATTTGATTAGATACAAACAAGGCCCTAAGTAAAATTAATAAATTCTACTCAACATATTACTCCTACTTAATTGACTATTTTGATGATTCCCATGCTCTTTGCATTAATTATTGATGTCCACTTAGAGCCTACATCTGGATATTTAATGTAACTAAATTGATGACAAATACTTGGAAAATCATGTCTTAGTAATGATGTAACTGTGCCTCTAAACATATTCAATGCAAAAAATAAACAAAAGGCAGCACATAGAGTAATCAATTAAGAAGATGGTCATAGTAATGCAAAAGAAAATCATCCTTTTATCCCAGACGCTGTAAATAATTTTTTCTTAAAAGCTGTTCAAGACAATTTGTTCTCTCAAATCCTTGATGCTGCCAATATTGTCAATATGCTGCAAAACCTTTCTCTAAATAATTTGAACTTAGTTGCTCCATTTGACATTATATTGACTATTTTGAAAAATTTTAAAAATCCAAATTGAAGGATATTAATGGTCAGTCTAATTCCCTAATCAAGGACATTGTTGTGATCATTGCGAAACCACTAGCTATGATACGCAACTTATATTTTGAGACAGGAGAGTTTACTACAGCTCTAAAATATTCCAAAATAGTACCTGTCAAAATAAAGGTGAAACTAACTACTGCCCCATTTCCATAGCCCCCATTTTCAGTAAAATTTTTGAACCTATAATGAAAGATCAAATATGTGATTTTGTTGAGTCAAATCATGTTTTCCAAATCACAGTATTGCTTTTGATTGGGAAATTCTACAATTTTGGCAGTAGGGCCCAAAGCTAATTATGTCATTAATCCATTTGATGAGAAGGGATCAGTCTCTGTGACATCATGTGATCTTAGTATGGCTTTTAACTATATTAATCATTAAATATTACTATCAAAGCTAGAATATTATGGTGCTAAGAGTGTTGCACTGAAATTAATGAAGTCATATTTGGATGATTGCCAACTATTGGTTGAACTAGATGACTGTTAATCTGCAGCTCTTAAAGTACAATATGGTGTTCCACTGGGCTCTATGCTGGGCCCAGTACTTTTCATCATGATTAATGATATACCCTGTAATATAAAATTTACATCTGTTTTATATGCTGATGACACCTTTTTGTGCAAAAATGTCAACATCTAGAAGATGCAAAGATATGATCTAGTGCTACTCAAAGACAGGCTAAGGAATGGTTTGATATTAATCATTTACATTTAAATGCTAAAAAAACTCAGCATACGGAGTGCAGTCTTACATGAAATAACTGATATTGAAACTGCTGTAATACTAAGAATTTATATCAATACAAAACTTAACTGGGAGACCCATATCAGCCAGCTATGTAATAAACTGAGTATGTGTCTGAGTATCTTTAACATTTTACCATGTCATCTTTCAATGTCAGTTGAATTATGATGTTGAGTTATGGGATAATTCCCCACATGTTAAAAAAATTTTGCTACTACAAAAGAGAGCTACTTGCTCTCTTGCTGATGTACCACCGTGTGATTCCTGCAAACCTTTTTTTATTAGATATGGAATCATGACATGACATGAAAGGTGGCTTTCCTATGGAATAAACTTTAGTTGAACCAACGCTTACACAAGAATGCAAAAATTGAACCGCCATAACAGTCTCTTTAACTGCCTTTTTTATGGATACAATTTAGGGAATTGTATGGACTAATATGTGTCATAATGACAGAATAGGAGCCAAAGAAATATTATTTCAGTCTAAACTGACTTGACCAGTACCAGTACTATTATTGAATTTGAAAGGAGCTACCTTTGCAGCCGAGTGTTTGGTTTCTCTGTGAAAGATGGCAAAGGTGCATATGCAGACCTATGGCACAAACTCACTATGCAACATTTTCGTATTCGTGCTCACGTGATGTGTTGCATTTGTATATTAAATGCATACAATATTTATATAAAATGAATAAACTGTATTAATATTTTCAGTTTACTTGAGTAAAACTACTACTGTTCAAGAGCAAAATAATGGGTTAATAAATCCTGTTTTTTACCAGGCATGCAGAACTAACACATACATATATTCAGCCTTGCTTATATATGTTTGAAATTATTCCGTAAGCACATAAATATTTTGTTTTGATGTTTGTCATATAATTATTAGTAATTTTATATTGTAGCAACCACTTAAAGTCTGAGTCAATGTCTTACCATTCCCTATAGGTGAATTCTATTTAGTTAATACAAATTAAAATTCATTTTCACAAACTTTAATACTTAAACCTTTATTGTAGAAACAGAAAGGCAGGAAATGACTCATCAAAGAGGAAATGTAGAGAGTACAATGTGGAATATCATACATAGGGATTTATGCAGCCCCTTATATACAAGCAAATGACTATGTGCTTACCATGCAAAAGAGTGTTTTCAACTTAGGCGGTGAAACCTCCAAATGGATCACTTTAGGAGGGCACATCCTGACAAGACAGAAAACTCTTGAACATTTTTTCAGTCACTTCATGACAGAGTGCAGAAGTGACCAATACTTTCAAGTATGTTGTGTAATGCTTCAAAACATATCACTTATGGTTTGCGTGTATCATACAATATTTCACTATGATTGCCTAATCTGGGAAGCCTCATTCAATTGGTGAAGACTCATCTTACCAGCAGTAAGTTAAGTCCTGAGTTCTGTTCTGCATAAGCCACCACATGAATCAATAAAAATTATTCCCCTAAGCAATAGCTCAGTTCAACAATGAATAGATGAAATGGCTGAAAATGTGGAAGATATGTGTATATTGTGCAGCATCCTGAGAACAACAGAATTTGCATTACAGTTGGACGAGTCAACTTTGCCAGATAAAGAATTTGTGCTTCTAGCTTACGTATATTTAATTAAAGATGAAAATCTATCTAAAGAGTTGTTGTTTGCAAGACAATTAGAAACTGACACTAAAGGGGAGTCAATATTTCATATCAAAGAGTAGTTCTTCAGGGACAAAAAAATTTCACCTTCTAACATACTTTCTGTTGCCGCAGATGAAGCTCCGGCAATGACTGGTTGTCACCATGGTTGCATTGCATACTTGAGAAAATATGTACCAAATGTTTTTGCTATTCATTGTATCATTCACCAACCACATTTAGAGGCTAAAATACTGAGTGATCGCCTTCATAAGTCCTTAAACATTGTAATTACAGTGATTGACAAAATCAAAGCCCATGCTCTTACGGATCGGCTCTTTCGAGAGTTGTCTGATGTGAATGGCAATGATTTCAAATGTTTGTTACTAAGCACAGAAGTTCCTTGGCTATCAGAAGGCAATTGTATAAGGTGCTTCCATAATCTTTTTGACACTGTTGTGAAGTTTTATGAGGAGAAAGATTTTTTTCTCAGCGATAACCTTAGAGAGATTAGGAGTAATGCTGTATTTTCATCTGAACTATTTTCAAAATTCAATAAAATGAATTTACAATGGCAGAAAAATTATACTAACCTAATAAAGGCAAAATCTTGCTGGCTCTGTTTATTTCCCAGTTGATTTTATTTAACTGCAACATAGGTCGCCGCGAGTTTTATCACTTCCTTCCCTGCTTAAGCTAGAAGAGCAAGATGGTATGGGTGATGAAGACTTGAAAGTCTTTTTTGACCATTTAGCCACCTTGCATAAAAATGTGATACAGCAATTTGAGGATCTTGTTTTGCTGGAAATTCCAGACTAGGTGATAAATCTGTTTGTAGGTATTGAGGAAATTGGAGTATTAGAGAAATAATTAATTGGACCACAAAATGATGTTGGAATGAAACCAAAGTTTAAGATAAATTATCCCGAGTTTTGATTATAGAAGGAGGTTTCTGATCATTATCCTGCATTATGGATAGTAGTTAAAATACTCCTCCTTCCATTTCCAATTCCATATTAGGTGGAATGTGGTTTTAGTGCAGTCATTCAGCTTATTTCCAAGCAGAGAAATATACTTCAGGTTTGTGACATTAAACCGTAAGTTGGAAAACTGGTATCAGGTCCTCAAACCCATCCATCCCATTAAAATTTTATTTGATGGAAATATGTTATTAAGTTAGGCAATAAAATCTCTTTAAATGACTTCTAGACCATGAAAAACTATAATCAATAGTCACTTAATTGTATAATTAATTTTAACAAATCATGATTTGTTTTTCTATAATCATAAATTGAAATATTTCATGTTATATAACTGCTAAATTTAAGTAAAATAATAACGTGAGAACTTCTAAAAAATATTTCTTAAAATTATTTATGTTGATAATTTATTTTTATGTAAAAAGTATATTCTCACCTAACTTCCTTTCATTGTATGTTCAGTCTTTTGCATTAATGTGATATGAAAACTATACATCCATTGGATTCTAAATAAACATTTAATTATTCATTGCTTTTAATTTAATTATTTCAATGTTCCTCTTTTGATTATTTTGTTTCATGATTTTGATTATTATCTTGAAGCTATCCATTGGGGGGCATTGAGTATAGGTTTATGGATTCAAAAAACTTGGGAAATACTGCTCTAGTCCCTAAGGCCAAGATTTGGATCCATAGGGTCTCCTACAATCAATCTTAAAATCATTCAAGATTTTTGGATTATGTAATGAGGTGTGCAGTTCGAAAAATCAGTTTTCAAAATCATTGGGTATTATTCACTCCATTCCATAAAACAGTGGGCATACTTGGTTGTAATCTACTTAATGTAAAGCTCACTTTGTACTGGTAATAATTCCCACAGTGCTTGAAATTCAAACACAAAGCTGAGAGGCTAGTTCCCCTTCCTGTGTCCCCTCTGACTTCCCATGGTCCCCATTTACGTTGACCAGAACTTGAACCCAGATCCCTCAATTACCAGAACCTGGATCCCTCAATGCCTCAGCCTGACATTGAGGGATCAAGGTTTGAATTCCAGTCAAGGTGAATGATTTTTACAATTTGAAATTGCTACATTGTAATATGCATTAGCAAATGACTCCATTTAAAGTTACTATTACTGCATCTCCTGCAGTTTGTTTTAATTTGGAAGAATTAAAAACCTCTTACCCACTATATTTATGCAAATTTTATGTTGAGATACATTTTTAAATCCATCCCAACTTCACAAAAAATCTTTTATTACATGTCTAAAACAAAGCTTTGATGGCTACGGCGATGGATATTTGGCTCAAGAAAGTTAATTCATCAGAAGTAACTTCTTTCATGCATATATGCAGGGATGCATTCAAGGACTGACGTTCAGGAGAAAGCTTCATCATGAATACAATATTAAGTAGGAAGTAATGAGAAAATTAATGTCAGTGATTTCAAACAGATTGGTTTTTATTAACAATCTTTTTCAGTTTCTGGCAGGTTAATCATACGATGGAGGTCATATTGGAGAAGATAATGGCCTTCTTGACCCCTAAAACCTGGATTCATCACGGGACCTAATTACTTGCAAAATTATTATACAGCATAACAAAATGGTAGCAATAGGCCCTGGAATAAGAAAATAATTTCTTGTGTTATGGCTAAATAACGATATTTTTAAACATGTAACAAGTTCCAAGAAACTGCTTGAGATGCCACAACAGTAACTTTTTGATGGAGTCAGACGCTGAGACACATCACAATTCAAGAATTGCAGAGTGTTATCACTCACCTTGACTGGGGTCTTAATCAAGGGGAATGATTTTTATACTCTGAAATTGTTTTGTAATCTAAAAAGTTGTTTCTAATGCCCTTCCCTTGTATTCTTTCCCATTTTTGTTAATGGTGAGCAAATAAAAGGCCTCAAAAGTTGAGATTTATTTTTGAAACTTCTACGATCTCAATGACTACAATTTAACTAATAATATTAATTCAAAATTAAGCATGGAATTGGTTCAACATCTTTCTATTTCCATTTTTGTTAGTGCAACCTCTAAAATTTATTATGTCCTAAGAATTCCCAAGGAAATGTATTGGCAGCAGCATTGTTACTTGCAATACAGTAATAAGTTGTTGTAATATTTTTCAATCATATTAGTTTATAAATAGTAAATCCATATATTTGACTATCCCATTTTGGGCATTAAATCCTGGTTCTTCCTATGATTGAATTGTATGCATATTCTTATCCTGTGTTTCCCTATGGGGAGTTGAGAAATGGGTTCTTACCAAAGGAATTCATGGTATTTTATATATGTTTTGATGCAACAATTTCAGAGCGTAAAAATCATTCGCCTTGACTGGGACTCGAACCCAGATCCCTCAATATCCGGTCGAGTGCTTTAGCCACTTAAGCTACCGAGGCGTCCTCTTAAACTCTGAAATTTTGGGGCTTTTAAAGGAACTAGATGTTCCTTTAAAAGCCCCAAAATTTCAGAGTTTAAGAGGACGCCTCGGTAGCTTAAGTGGCTAAAGCACTCGACCGGATATTGAGGGATCTGGGTTCGAGTCCCAGTCAAGGCGAATGATTTTTACGCTCTGAAATTGTTGCATTGAAATGCACATTAGCGGATGACTCCGTTAAAAGTTACTGTTGCGGCATCTCCCGCAGTTTCTTTGGAATATGTTTTGACTTCGATTTTTTTATGGAATAATAAAATATTACTGTAGGAGGGCACGAGCGGTTGAATCATATGAATAACTGTGCCATATTAACTCTTTAATGAACATGTAAGAGAGGATAACTCCGAGAGGGATGGGACCAACCAATTAATTATAAGAGGAAAATAGGAGATAGAAGAAATGGAGTAAGAGGGAGGTAGGGAGAAATGCATGTATGTATATGTTGTGCATGTGTGAGATGGATAGCAGGAGGTGGATGGGGAGGGTGATAATACTTGTTTCCCTTATCTCTTAAATTTCTCGGTTGCTTTCATTTTTCTCTCAACTTTCATCATCAGCTTAGTCAATCCACTAACTGGGTGAAGGAATAGTATATGGAGCACTAACATCATGCATGTTTCTTCATGGAGTGATTCATCACTCATGGTTATTGGAACAAAAGGGAGACTGTTTATCATAAATAGTTTAGGTGTCATATGTTTATAAAAAAGTAAAATTGTGAACTTAAAACAAAATACTGAATGACGAAGCCAAGACATTACAACTAAGAAAGTTAGTGCAATCAATAATATTTGACATTATGAAAGATCAATATTTGTGGAATAACATATACCCTTGATATTTAAGATAATCAAAGAGTTCCTGAAACTGCATTATTATCCTTTCTATAATTATTATAAAAAGTGATGTATCAGTCTATCATTCTATGAAGGCAGATTTTTTGTGGCTCTACTCTCTTTCTCTGCTACATGTCTCGGTCCCATCTAATTCAATGCTAAAAACAAGCTCTAAAACTCACATCCTCATAATTCCTGCTTCTCTTCACCCTATCCAATATCCATAGTCTTTCTTTCTATATCTACCTCCTCCTACACAACAATCTACTGTATACAGTCTTCAACAGGTAATTGCCACTAAATTCATTCTGCCTCCATTTTTACAGTCATCTTTGATTTTCTCCCAAAATCCCTTGTTCCTCCCCCGTCCTAGTTAACACTTCTACATTTGCTATTTTTTTCCATGTTACCTTTTCACCTACATACCCAGATCTCTAAAGCCTTCTGTAGATGCTTATTCCTTGTTCTGTAATGTTGAAGTTTTCTCACCATAAGATACTATGCTCCATCTCAAAGTTTTCAAGTTTTCCTTTCCCTGCTCATGGTCATTGCTCAATACAATTGTTTATGTAACACTATTCTAATGTCCTTAACACTTTACCCACTATTGTTTAAAACACTTCCTAAAAAGTTGAAATGTTCTATCTGCTCTGTGCATTCCCCTTAAATCTAATGATTATACTAGCCTTCCTGTTTCCTGATTACCTTTTTTCATGTTTACCAAGACTATCCACATTTCCTGCTCCCTGGTTGTGACCATTCTGAGTTCTTGACCATCTTTTCTCATACATTCTTTGTATATGGCCATACCTTTCAAGAATTAATGTCTGCATTTTTGTACCTCTGATTCTTTCATGCCCATTACTGGTGTAACATCTTCATTTTTCCCTATATAACTTTATCCCAGCCTTTCCCCTTATCCACACCTTCCAGTACCACCATGATCATCCATTCCATTCTTCCTTTATTTTTTTCTCTACCTTTCTTGAGCTTTTTTACTAATTCAATGATTGGTTGCTTCAATAAACCACATAATTCATTAGCACTCTAATCCTAACTGCTTGCATTCAGTCTTACAATTTGGGTACTGGTTGATGAAGATGCCGAGAGCAAGGAGCATGGTTTATTCTCTTGAACAGTAAATTCAATTAATTATGGTATTTTTTAAATGCTTATATTGATGTGTACAAGTGTAATACTTGATATATTAAATAAATAATGTATGTCACCATGCTTGAACACACCTACTTTATGTAAATAAACTGCCTTCACAATGAAAACCCTAATATTAAAATAAATATAAACAATTTTGGGGTAAAATATACTATTCAATGGTTATATTATTGGATTTTTGAGGATGGGTTGGAATCCATGTTGTGAGATAGTTACACCATAACTGATGCCCACCATTTCTCCATGTACCTTTGAAATCGAAGCAAAATTTTAATGCATTAGTCCTCATTGTTTAGTAGGGTCTTTATCTCTTAGTTCCCTGCCCTCATTATCATCCAATCATTCCATGATTACCTATCCTAACCATTCCAGTCCTCTCCTGGGTCCTGTTTTTCACTACTTTCAGCTCAGTTGTAAAAGGTTTTTATATCATGACAACCACAGTGCCCTTACCTCTCCCACTCTAGGGCATGATGCCCAGCCCAGTGGACCAAGTCCCATAAATGCCATGATTAGTTATCTCTGTTTCCATCAATATTTATCATGAAATAATAATGGAAGTGGTTTCCTGTTGCATTTCTCAATAGTGTTTTCAGAGTGACACCATCAATCAAATCCCACTGGAGTCAATTAAGCCCCACTGTAATCTGAGGTGGCAGCAAAGGCTGCCACCTCATGGAGGTAAAGACCCTGCATGGATTACCTTTTGCCTGGCACTAATCCTTTGTAACTATTCGGCATAGGAGACCCTACCAGGAGCAATTATCATTGCTCCCGCCAATTCAGCTCCAGGGATTAATGTAACCAACAAGCCCTTGTACTACATCAAGACCAGGGAAGTGGTATTAGGAAAAGATATTACATATCCCTGAAGAATTATTAAAGACTAAGAAAAATGGAAAGTAGAGAATCTTCGGGTTTTACAAAAAAGGAATATAGCCTGAAGACTCAATGAAAACCATGTTGATCCTCATCACAAAAAAGAGTGAAGCAGTACCTATGTGAGAATATAGGATAATAAGTCTAATTTCAGTTAAGAAGAGTTAAGAAGACAAACCAGGTGAATACATTGCATAATATAGGAGTAGATTGGAGGACTGACTTCTGAGGTTTGGACTTCTGATATCACTTGCTCCTGTCTTCCTCTGTTGCTATTCCATTGCCAATTTTTTGTCATTACACCCATCTTAGAAATTGTTTCATTGGTACCTATCCCCTCATTCGCCATCATTTTTGTCACCGCTTTCCTCCTTGTAATTCCCGATGATGACATGAGATTTGCACCCTACCTTGTCCCCACACTAATTGCCTCTCAAAAAACATTTTCTATCTTTTTTCATGCCAAAAATGCACTTCATTTTACATAGGCGAATGCATTACCCCCCTATCCATACGAATGAACAATCACCGCTACTCCTGCAATTCTGCCTCACTCTCTTCTCTTCCTATCCATTCACATGCAAATTCCCACAACCTTTCATTTGACCAGTGTGTCTCCCTTCCCAGCCTAGAATCCCTACCCGATTCAGCCACCAATATAGAGGTGAAAAATTGAGAATCCACATATAAACTGGCTTTCCGATCATTAAAAATTCCCACCCTTAACTGCCATCTTTTATATATATATATATATATATATATATATATATATATATATATATATATATATATATATATATATATATATATATATATATATATATATATATATATATATATAATTATATATATGTGTGTGTGTGTAAATATATGTATATATATAATGTTTATGTATATATATATATATATGTATACATATATATTTATATATATACAGGTCGAAGGTTAGGAGCCAGACGAAAGATAGTCCACGTAGCGTCTGTTTCTCAGCGAGGTGGCTTCAAAGGCGTCTGACCCCAGTGGGGCGGCCATTGAGTGACGGTGTCTAGTTAAAAACATGGTACGCAAAAAGGAACAGCATGGAAGAATACAGGTTCCTACTCACAAGGGAACTGTGGCGGGACCTTCACTGGACGGAATGGACCATACTAGACGACTATGTACGAGAAAAGAGCAGTGTGATAGCACGGAAAAAGAGGTTAGTCATTAATGATAAACTTAAGCGCTTGCAAGAGACAAAATTGGTTTCCCATCAGGAACCTCAAAGGGGGAACGCTCCCATAACCTTCCACGACAGAGTGATCAACCTTTCGGACGTAGTGTTCGACACGAAAGAAATAGCCCTACTGGAAAAAGGACTCAAGTTTGTATCCAGTACTCCAGTCGGAGCAAAGGAGGTTGAGAATCTGGCACTAGACTGTTAAGTGTCCTTGGAGAAACGGGATATTGGTTTGAAAACTATAATCGCTCAAAAACTCCCTAGCTTACTGAAAGTCCCAACGAGAACCGAGTCGGGGGAGCGCAAAGTTATTAGTTCTATTCAGAAGCGATTGAGAGAGAACAATTTAATCATTGAAAAGGCGGACAAGGGGAACGCAATGGTAGTGATGAAGAGAGAGGACTACACGGATAAATGTTACGACTTCATTAAGAATAACAAAATAGTAAAGCTTTCATCGGACCCCACTACAAAATTCCAGGAAATTGTGAAAAAATCGCTTTCCTCCACTCCAACTTTTCTGAAGTCCAGCGAAATTTACAAAGCAACTACTATGAATCCAAGAGCTCCCAACTTTTTCGGCCTCCCAAAATTGCATAAAGTAAACATTCCTATCCGACCGGTCATCTCCAGTGTGAATTCCCCTTCCAGAAAACTTGCGGCGGTGCTGAATTCTAGATTTAGAGAGTTGACTAATTTCCAGCCAAGATATGGAGTGAAGAATACTGTGGCTTTTTGTGAGCAACTTTCCAAAATAAAACCCCCCACCACCAAATATTTTTTAGTGTCTTTTGATGTGGTGAACCTCTTTACCAACATCCCGGCGATGGAAGCAGTCAATGTGGCAAAGAAAGTTTTATCAAATACAGTGACGGACACAAACGTCGTCAGTGACCTAGTGACCCTTGCCAAAGTGTGTGTGGAGCAAAACTATTTTAAATTTAATGGTGATTATTTTAGACAAACAGAAGGTTTAGCCATGGGGTCACCTTTGTCACCGCTCCTAGCCGACCTTTTCATGGACGAGTTCGAACAAAAATTGTTTATGAATAGTTCAGTTAACACAAAAAACATTTACTTCTGGGTCCGCTACGTGGATGACATCTTTGCAATATGGACTGGCACTGTAAGACAACTGCACAGTTTTTTGTCGGTTTTAAATTCTCAGTGTAATAATATCAAGTTTACGTGTGAAAAAGAAAATGAAGGAAAACTAAGTTTTCTTGACGTTACAGTTACTAAAAGGGAAAAAGGATTCGAGTTTCAATTATATCGCAAAACCACCACTACAGACCATGTAATTCCTGCTGACTCCCGCCATCATATATCCCAAAAGTTATCCACATTTCACTTCCTACTGAATAGACTACTTAATATTCCCCTCTCGATAGGAAAATTTAACGAGGAATTGGTGACAATCAAATCTATAGCAACTACAAATGGCTACAGTGAAAAAATGGTGGACAAAATGCTCGGCAAGAAACGCTCCATAAGAGCCCAACGGCTACTTTACAATTCAGGGATAACTATTAAGGGAAAACTTAAGTGGGTAAAATTGCCCTATTATGGTGTCCCGTCCGAAAAAATTAGCAAATTGTTCCCGAAAGACAAATTCAGAATTGCTTTCTATAACAAACAAAATCTAAAAATGTTCATAAATAAAACTAAAGATAAAGTTGAGCCACTGGAAATTAGTGGGATATATGAAATGGTTTGCGGGGATTGCAGTGCGAGGTACATCGGACAGAGTGGTCGAGCGGTGCGGACAAGAGCGGAGGAACACAAGAGGTGCTACAAGAAGTGTAACCTAGCCCAATCCCACTTTGCCAAACACCTGTGGGAGGAAAATCACACCAGTGATTTCATCCCCAAAATTCTACATCGTGAAGAAAAAGGGAGGAGGATGGACAAGAAGGAAGAGTTGGAGATCCGGAGAACAATGAAGAAACATCCTTTACTCAATGACATTCTGTTTGAAAACGTATCACCTCTCCTGGAAGCCTCTCTAGCAATAACAGAAAAACAGAACCTCTAACCCCTTCCCCCAACTCCCATTGACTCCTAACCCGTACCTTTATCCCCATTAGCCATTGACTCAAATTATACCGACCAATGAAATTTTTCCCCTCTCTTAACCCACCTTCCAATCCCCCCCACTCACTAACGCTTTTCCTGGTGTTTCCTACCCTCTCCCACATTCTTTCGTACCTACCCCCGTACTCCCCTCCCCGCCCCCTCTTCCCACAACTCCCCCACCCTTTCCAGAAGAGGGTATATATACAATGATTGTGACTTTAAACTTTGTACCTGAGGATGACGCCGTAGCGTCGAAAATAGTCGTACCTGTAATAAAGTGGTGGATTGGAACAAAGTGTTTCTTTTTCATTTATTAAAAACACTGTTGAAGAAGACAATGGGAACCACATCAATTATTATTCCCAAGACCTTTATGATGGACAGTATGATGAATATCAGTCCTGGCAACTACGGGACTCGGCACAATTACCGTGTGTCGTGCCCGGCAACGGGAGAGGCAAGGCTTCCGCGGTCGTCATTTTACGAAAACCTCGCAAAGTAAAACCGACAGCAGTGTAACAGAAGATGCAGAAGAAGAAGACCAAATCAGTTAAAATACGAACTTGGAATGTTAGGATAATGTTCAGGACAAGAATATTAGAAATTATAAAGCGAGAGATGGGAAGACGAAATATAGATACACGTGAGATGACAGGATAGCGGGGATTCCTGGAGTGATAGTTGTACAGCAGAGGGGACGGGAGCCAACGCCGGGTTACCTTAATATTGAATAAATAATAGGAAGAAACGTAATTAGCATAAAGCAAGCATCGCATGGAATATTACCTGAATAAATAAAAGCTGATCCGAGTAACTTGGTCATTGTTCAGGTATACATGCCTCCGAGCAATCATAAGAAGGAAGAAGTCGATAGGATATGCGATCAGTTACATGACATGATCGCGTGTGTTCCTGCAGGGAAACATATGATAGTGATTAGAGAGTAGAATACGACTGTAGGCTGGGTAGGTAAGGGATGGTGATAAGGTGGGGGACTACGGTTTAGGTACGTGAAATGACCGTAGAAGGAAAGCCATTGAATTCTGCGGGAGACGGGGATTGGTCATCCCCAACACTTGGTATAGACCCCACAAAAGGCGTAGGTAAAAAAGATCCTAGAGAGATGGAAGGAATATATAGAAACACTGCATGGTAAAGAACTTAGGCCAACAAAGTTAGTCACAGAAAATGAACATGACGTTGAAGAAGATAGCGCAGGTCCAGACATACTCGACAATAAGATAGAAAGGAAATTACAGGAGATGAAACCAAATAAGGCCGTGGGGTAGACAACATTCCAGCGGAAATACAGGGATGTTTAGGAAACTTTAGGAGGAAAACTCTTTATGGACTGATTCGTGGTATCTATGAGGACGGAATCTGGTTGGAAGACTGTGAGATCAGTTAGTTTCTTTTCTGAAAAAGGTAAGGGCTACATCATCTGATAATTACAGAACAGTAATTTGATTTCCCACGCAGCTTAAGTGTTCTCAGGATGTTCAACGAAATGGTGGAAAACAAGAAAAATTATTACTTAGGGGATGATCAGTTTGAGTTAGGAAGTGGAGATGCACGCGCGATGCCAAAGCAATGCAATCGAGGGAAATAAATAATACAATCAGAACGTAGTTGCCTGTTTCGAAATGTCAAAAAGGCATTTGATAGAGTGCATTGGGAAAACTAATGAATATATTGCAGGAAATAGGAGTACATTGGAGGGACAGGAGGCTAATCCGCAAACTGTACATGTCTCACGCTGCTCAGATGCGAGTGGGGAACGGAGAGTCGATGGGCAGTGTTAGGAAGATGTATAAGGCAGGATTGTCCATTATCACCGTTGCTGCTCAACCTGTGTTTAGATGAAATGATTAAAGAGGCATGGGAAGAACTGGAGGTAGGAATGAAAGTGGGCGGGGAATTCGTAAAATTAGGTTTGCTGATAATGAAGCTTTGGTTAGTCAGTCAGCCAAGGGGTTGCAAGCATTGCTGAGTGACTTAGTATTTCAGTGGAATAGACATGGGATGAGAGTAAATTCAAATAAAACAAAGGATTTTCGATTTACCAGAAAGAAAAAAGCTAAGCCAAACATTTAAATAGGAGGGCAAAAACTAGAGCAGGTAGAACCGTTTACGTATCTCGGATGTGTTTTGGACCCACACGGTCAAGGTAGTAGGGACATAAGGAGAAAAATTGCGCTAGGCAAAGAAGCTTTCACCAGGAGGGAGCTGATGACAGGGACGTTGAATAAGAGTGTTGGAAAAATACTCGTAAAATACTTTGACATGGAGCGTAGCCATGTACGGCGCGGAAGCGTTGTCATTGAAGCGGGAGAATAGACGTAGATTAGAGGCTTTTGAAATGTGGGTGTGGAGAAGGATTGAGAAGGTGAAATGGACCGAAAGGAATAAAAATGAGGAAGTACTAGGTATGGTGGGCGAGGAGAGGGGGTTGTTGGGAGAAATCCTAAGGAGACAGAAAAAATCGATGAATGGTGTATATATCGGCAGTGGGATGTTGAAGACTGATAGAGGAGAGAATGTTTGGCAAACGAGGAAAAGGCAGGAATAAGATAGGGATGTTGGATGGTATGAAGGAAGGAATTACATAGAGATGAAGAGGGACTTATTTTAAAGTAAGATGTTGGGTTGTCATTTGTTAGAAGTCACAAAATATTTATTTGGTAGTAGTGTTCATCCAAAACCTATCTTAACCGGTAGTTTGCCTAATAATAATAATAATAATAATATATATATATATATATATTTATATATATATTTATATATATATAGTATATTCAAGCAACAATTTCATATTTTTAGGCTGATTCATGCAGAGTATAATAATGAACAAAGATTGTGGCCGCTGTCTCATTGTAAAAGTTGAAGTCCACCAAGTCCAATCATTCATTTGCGAATCACATATACTTGTGTGGCATATTATAGAACGAATATATTGTCTCACAGGCTCATACTACGATTTTAATTCAAATATTTTAATATACTGAATCAGTGTGGAGATATAACTGTTGTAGGACTGCATTCATCATGCATTCAAAAATTAAGAACTATTATGATCGTTTGTCAGCTTTAATTTTTCAAGAAGAATATTAACGAAACACGTGTATTGCCTACATAAAGAATGCCATCATGCTACTTTCAATTTATCTCTGTAGCAATTCTATTCAATAATATTTCAACCGTCGAATTTAGTCTTCATTTTACAGCTTGGATGAGTGAAATTATTATGATTCCGAGTGATATGATTCTCATCATCCTCGAGAAAGAATCAGCCAGTCGCTTAGAAGGTAGGCTGAGAGCTAAACAATTTATGAGGAGATACTGGTGGGGTATTTTGGATCTTTATTACTGCTTCCTCTTTTGTCACAGTACAAACTATATGAAATATTACGAAAATTCTTCCGTGACGGATAAGAGGAGGGAATGACCAAAAATTTGAAATAAAACATATGGCAATCAGACCCACCCATTCTAATTCTTGCTCCAACGGCGGCTATTTCGAGCCTTCCGCATCAATTATACGTGTTACAGAGCAACAGGCGTCAGTTGTTTGATCCAGAAGTAAAATTTTTTATTGACTCCTTCCCTTGCAAACACTATGCATCCTCTCCTACGTGAGATTGGAATCATTCATAATCCGACTAAAATTTGAGGAATCCAAAATATTCAAATGGCCTCGTAGGGATAAAAGACGAGGGGGTATGTAGACATGCCCATCCTATAATATTAACATCAGAGAGGCACAATTTTAAGGCATAACAAGGAAGGGAAATTCAGATTATTAATAAGTTCTACTCGTAAATAATCGAATTAATTTACCCACTACAAGTCCATTCAAATAACGAAGACATTTAATTCTGTCGTCAAACAGTAACCACGATAATCGTATGTAAAAATATTGGTGGTAATATGGCAGCTCTTTGGTTTTCTTTTAAAAAATATTGCCATGAGTCAAATAAGAAATGTATTCCATACATGTTGAGTAAAATAAAAAATGTCTGTGTCCTGGACGCCAAGCCTAAGTTGCAACGGTAGATACGTTATGAGGTAGAAAAATAAAACGAAAAATTGCTACCCACTATCCGATTATATTATTGCATATTAAACCATAAAAATAGTTACCAACTCGAATCTTGGTTTACAAGGTGAGGGTAGAGCTCACCAAGAACTAATCCCAATGGTGTGTGACATTAACACATCAGGGTAGGGGGCCAGTCTCATGTCCCTGTAGTATTATATACCATATCTTCTTTTTCTTTTTTAGTTTATTAAGATTAACTGATTTTTGACTTATTATCTATTTCCAGTTTTCTATTTTAAACAAATAAATTTCAAATTTTGAATTCATTAATCGAAAGGATATTTTCAACAAAGAAGAGCTGTCTTTGAAAAAAAAATAATATTCATATTGCAGGAGAAATACAGAACACGAAATTTGAAAATCTTTATAAGCCAAAATTGTAATAAGCATGACAGAAAAAAGCTTTTTCAGAAGGGACAAAAACCATTTTATCATTATTATATTTTTTCCTTGTGACTCTTTTGAAGGAGAGCTATAAACAATTTTTTTTACTCCGAGAAATTTTAAATTTTCACTCAAAGAGAATTTTTTCTCCAAGTGAATTTTAATAATGGGTGTGGAAGCTCTCGGGCCACACGATAACGATTGGAGGAATATGTATTCATGAATTATTTATCAGTGCATCACTCACTTGAAATCACCAGGCATATACCCACCAATTTATTAGTTTTTGTTCCTGATGAACTGCTAATTTTCAATGTTACGATGCAGGCCAACAAATGACCGCACTACAAAAGTGCCTCGCCGATTAGCTGGGTGAAACGTACAATGCGGATTTAATTTTACACCGTCACGAAGTAAATAGTATTTTAGAGGAAAACGATTTAAGAGATTGAAGTATTTACTAATAATAGGAAGAAAACGGCGAGTAAGGATATTTTACATATTCTATTCGTAGAAAAGTTATTCCTTAACGAAATTCCTCAATATAAGCTTTTTGTGCATCTTCTAAATATTAACCCTCGACTATTTCTTTAAATTTCTTCAAATTAAATGGCTAAAAATGCTTTGTTAGGAGTTTCATATAAATACAACTGCTCATCTTTTGTCAAATATGTGTTCATTTTTTAGAAATAAGCTTGCCACCCGAATGATCAAATATTCTGCCGAAGTAAAACATGATAGCAAACACATTAAAATAATGATAGAGTATATCCATAATATTTTGGAAGGAACTGGGTTTTTCTTAAGACTGTGGGAACACTAACTTTAACATTTCCGTTGCATTTAAATTGCACTTTATCGCGTATTCATAGGAGTGATACTATCAGCTTCGAGAAATAGGGGAAAGACATGACGTGACAGAGCAATCGGGAGCAATCTTTCAATTGAAATTTTTATTACTCGGGGATAGATATTTTTTTAAGCTTCTGGCGCTTCAAAGGATCAAAACATGTCGAAAATAGCATGTTGATTACATATTATGACAGAATAAAACACGTGTGAAATATATTAACCTCGCAATATTTCGGCCCATTGCTTGAGCACAGACCATCCATTCTCAATCGAAAACTAGCTGCATGTCATACTTTTCTTTTAATAATAATGAATAGAAATATTTCGAGACTGAAATCAAAGAGAAAATATGTTATATTGATACAGTCAATTTCAATATAAACCGTTATATTGAAACAGTGCTCTGATAAAATTATATCCCTAAATATATTATCAACCTGATCTATTTCCATAAATCCATATATATATATATATATGTATATATATATATATATATATACATATATATATTATATATTTACATATATATATGTATATATATTATATATACATATATATATATATAATATATATGTATATATGTGTGTATATATATATATACACATATATACATATATATTTTATATATATATATATACATATATATACATATATATTATACATATATATTATATATTTACATATATATACATATATATATGTATATATATTATATATATACATATATATATAATGATATATATACATATATATATATAATTATATATATATAATATATATGTATATATGTGTATATATATACACATATATACATATATATTATATATATATATATACATATATATATTATATATTTACATATATATATATGTATATATATATTATATATATATATAATATATACATATATATTATATATATATACATATATATATATATTATATATATATATATATATATATATATATATATATATGCGAGAGTTCGTGGTAGTCCTGGGGTAGAGCGTTGGACTACTGACCAGAGGGTCCGGGTTCGTTTCCCAGGCAAGCCTTTCTCCACCTCCTTCATTCTGTTTCGGGCACCCTTAGCTCATATTTTGGGTACCAGAACTCCCTGGGAAACCATAACTGGCACAGGGAAAGGCACTGCCCCACCTACTCTATGTGAATTTCAACCGCCGTCGGCCTTAGTGCGAGGAGGTCTCAGTACAACTCAACCATCACCAATCAAACCGACCTTCAGGTGGATCACTGTGTTTTTTAATATATAATTGGTTCAATTGTAAAGCAAGATTTGAGTCTTAAATATTAGCTAAATTTCAGGAGAACACCAACATGCTACGAATAATTAAAATAATATCAATCTTAAATCAAATGGCTGAATTTTCTGGGTACCATAAATTTTTAAGAAACGGCAAGTACACAAGAAGAGGAATTTCCTTGAGGGAGGAGGTATCGCCATCATAAATTCGGAATGCGTGTAAGTTTATTTTGTGTGTATCTCTGAGTATTTATTCTCCAGTGCTATCTTGGTGACCATTGCTCTGACCATGAGAATTTTCAGTCTTACTTGAACAAGGCCTCGGAGAAGGCCTAAAGCTCAAACAATCTACAATGTGATTATCCTCTATGTGTTATGTGTTACCTGTTTTATGTTGTGTTCTATTGTGCCGTTATATTGCTTTCGTGAGTGCTTGTGTATATGTATACACAAACACACTGCGACATTTAAATTAAAATATTTTCGCTAGGACGATTTGCTGAATAATGAGATTGTCAATTAATCTATACCAAAAAATCAAGATTACAAATAATGTCCGGTTTTTTTTTAACTTAAGGTAAAACTAAATTTATTTCATATACAGTGATACGGAATACCAACATAAATTAATAATTCATATTTTGCGTAAAACAGTGAGGAAACGTAGAACTGAAATTTCGTCCTACTACACTAGTTTTGAAATTAAGAAGAGGGCCATTGGCCTTCTCTCAACAGTGTGAGAAGGGCAAGGAATTTAGGGAACTAGAGGCAGGATCTGAGGGAATTAGAAATCAAGGGAAAAGCCCTTTCAAGAGGGTGCGCACGCAGCTTCATAAGCATATCGAGGGGGATGGAGGCGAGAGTGGGGTGTGCCGGTGCCCCTTTGATTCAGATTAGACCTACTTAGATAAGAAAGGCGGCCGGGTCGGTTGTGGGAGGAGAGGATCATGAGTTGCGGGAGGGGAGGAAGGAGAGGGAAAACGATGGGGAAGGGAGGGCGAGGGAGGGAATAGCGAACGTAACCGGGAAGGATTTGCGGGTGCCGCTGCACTTGGCCTTCGGTCAGGAGACCACGTGGACGCTCACACCGTGATAGTGGCAGGTGAGGACGGTCGTATGACTGGGCAGTGGCTGTGATCTCAGGCCCAAGTTTCCCCAATGTAGCATGCCACTAAGTCGGTGGTTAGAGAGAGGATAAACAGACGAAACCGTAAATTTTTCTGTTGCCCTTGCGGACACGTGCATTGAGTAACACTGGGTCAACCTTCTTATCACCTGAGTCGTTTGCTGTAAATTAACCATTTTTCTATTAGACTTCTTGTTAATTCCTTGATAATATTTTGAATTTATCACCTTTAGCATGATGTTTGTAAAGATATACGAGGGTAGGCTGAAAACTAATGAACACCTGCTTGTACAGCGCGAACGGAATGACCTCCAGCGGTGCATCAGGAGGGCGTGTAAGTAATATACCCCCTCAATACTCATGCCTCATGGTTTGAGGAGGTTTAGATTCATCCAGTGTATTTTAATAAGAGGAAGTATGGAGCCGTGTTCTGGTTCTATGCCAGCGCGAGTCAAACAGCATGTTGTTATCGAATTTTTAGCTGCTCAAAAATTGTCCCTACTGAGAATCATCATTGTTAAAAGGCTGTTTATGGTAATAATGCTGTTGATAGGTCAACTGTAAATCGATGGGTAGTAAAATTTCGTCGTTGCGAGCCTGGAAAAGCCATAATTGTTGATGAAACCTCTTTTGAATGTTTTTTGGGATGCTCGCCAAGTTTATGTGACCGATTTAATGAAAGGAGGGGAAACAGTAAATTCTTCTCAGTACATGCAGACTCTAAAACACCTCCGACGTTGATATTGTCTTGTTAAAGGCAGCCTGGCGCCAATAATCTTGCTACATGACAACGCTCGTTCACACACCTCGCACGCAACTGGAGAGGCTCTGCGAATCCTAAATTTGAACCGATTCCACACCCTCCTTATTCCCCCAATCTTACATCTTGCGATTTTTATTTGTTTCCTCGACTCTAGAGACACCTCAATGGTAATCATGACAACTTGAACGATGAGGTGAAGGCAGCTGTCAAATCCTGGATTTTAGAAATGTCGGAAGAGCTTTTCAGAGACGGAATGAAAAAACTTGTTACATGTTGGGAAATATGTTTTAGCCTTAACGTTCAATATGTTGAAAAATAAATATATGGTTTCGAAACGTAAGAGTTGCGCTTTTCTGTACTTTTCGTCCGCTCTGGCTATTTGTTTTTGTTCGCTTTGTACAAGCAAGTGAGCATTAATTTTCAGCCTGCCCTCGTCACTGTAATTTAAGCTGGCCGTTTTAGTGTGGCTTTAAAATATCTGCGTGCTATCCCAATAGCGGTTATTGCAAGTCCAGCCTCAACTAAGGGTGGTGTGTAAACTTTTTCACTTAAGCACATGATGAAAAACAAAATTGGATATAAGGATTGTAATCGCAAAAGCCAACAGAAGTTTCAAAATAGTCAAAAATATTTCCCATAACGAATATATTTTAGTTGCGCATTTATATTTAATTCGATAAAGTGCTAACCTATAAAATATATCTCGGCCTATCTTTCTTTTTGATTTTGCATATTAATCTACGGTACATCAACTGGCACATTATTTCCAAATTAAGAAGATAAGATTTCCGTTATCGCATTCGACTGGCGATGGAAATTGATGGGAACCTGTGGAAAACGAGAATGCATGGGCGCACGACGATATCATTTTGGTAAAATGTTTTCCCTGGGTTGAATAAGGGCATAACACTAAGTTTACACGCCACCAATGTGAAAGGAAAATGCCGACGTTACTAGAGAGTTCCACTTAATCTTGTTCATTATAAATTACAAAGGTAAACCCATAGACCGTCAAAAATAACTCCTCCCTGAGAGTCACTCCCGCTCAAAATCGTGACACCTTGCTAGTTTAAAAGGGCAAATTTGTTTTCCTTCCCTTCTTGACAGTCGCCCCTCACTCCCCTCCGCGCTCATTCAATGTGTCACGCTTCAGGGGCGAAGAGAAGAAGGGCTAAAGATTCGCGCGTGCCCCCTCAACCTCAGCCAGCGTCCGAAACTCCTCCCCCTTCTTGGATTATTTCCCTCCCTCTCTTGCCAGAAGAGGCAACGCGAGGGCAAAGGGGAAGGGAAGATCTTATTTGCTTCGAGGAGAGTCCCCTGTCTAAAAGAGCATCGCAAGTGGGACCGAAGGTTGCGAGAATATTTCGCGCTTGGGTTTCGACCTTCGCCTAAATTTGCTTTCCTCATCTTCCTCCCCCTTATAACACTCTCCTACTTTCTCTCCCTAAAAAAACCTCACTCTTAAGACATCGAGAGAATTCGGAAAGAAGGATTAAGCCGTGGGAGTTTTGAATTAGAGTCAGCAAGGAAACAGAAGCGCTCACGTAATGATTGCATTCGATTCCAAGAGGACAAGGCCCTTGTTCGGTATGACCCTTTTAACTTCTGCACACGGTTCTTTAAAGCATAAATGTTTGAAACGAAGGATTTAGCTGCTAATCGAATCCTTGATCTAACCTCCGAGAACGAATGACATTTAATAATGGGAATAAAAAGTAAGGTACTCCTCAGGAGTGTTCAACGAAGGGCATGCAATTGCCTTAAAATATCCTGCCATTTGGCTAAGTATAGGCGAGTCTAGTGACACCATTTCCACCTTCTAGAACTTAAATGAAAGATCTGAAACGTAGTCGTTTCTTTGGGATCATTAACACAAAATATCCCTCTTAGAGTGGCGTCAGGGTCTTGTGTAAGGAAGCTATGAAGACTTTTCATTAAAATATCGGCAAACTGAAAGAAACATTAAAATTGTAATGAAGAATATGAATATTTTTGTTAAACATTTTAAATTTGCTCTTATTTTGTTATATTAGCTTGAATGGATGAGGGGGATCGAGATGGTGCGGGGGCTAACGTACTGGCTTCCCACCCAGAGGGCCCGGGTTCAAATCCCGGCGGTGTTGAATATTTTTCAGAGGTATCTCAATCCCTTCTTGAGGTGCTTTGTAAAGAGCACTTTGATTGAATACGCCGTCCGTCGGATGGGACCCCTTGGCGCCTTTCGTAAAGAATAGGCTAATGCCGACGCCGGGTTTCTCTCCACCCTTCATCGTTTCCTGTCCTTCCCCTATGGTGTAAATGACCTCAGCTGTCGGTTGCTGCCCCTAAATACTACTACTACTTGAGTTGATAAATTAGGCAGGATTATATTGAATTCAAAGAAAGTTATTTTATTTTAATTATAATGTAAATTAACTTAGTTAATTATCAGCCATTGTCTTTCTTAAACTTTCCCACACCATCATTGAACCTTTGGCGTTGCATACTGTTTTCAAAATATAAATAAAATTACAACATGCAGACTTCGTCCCCTCCCTCCAATTGTTTAAATGTCAAAATGAAAAATTAAAATATGCACACATATTTGGTAATATTTCACTGTAATTATAGAAACATTTCTAGCGCTATGAAACGGAAAATTGTGATTATTATGCACAGATATCTCAACAGAAACCCATTGTATCGACGCACATGATGCACTTGTATCATCAAACATGTGGTTATTACAAACATCGAAAAACGCCTTAAAATAAAACTAACATTAAAGAATAGAATGGATGCGAAAACTGAGGGGACATACCTTTATACTCAAATTTTCTTCAACAAGATTGCTATTAACTAGCATACGAGGTCGGTTCAAAAGTAACGCGACTTTGGTGTTTCTTCAAAATTTATTCATTTATTCATGAATATTTATTTTGCCCCCTGAAATTAATCCCCATCAGATATTATACACTAAGGCCAACGTTTTTTCCAATCCTCGAAGCACTTCAAAAAGTCATTTTTGTGATCTTGTTTAGCTCCTCCTTCGATGCAGTTTTTATCTCGTCAATCTTAGCGTAGCGTCGTCCTTTCATGGGTCTCTTCAGTTTCGGGAACAAGAAAAAGTCAGTGGGGGCCCGCTCTGGGGAATACGGTGGCTGCGGCATCATTAGTATGTTGTTGTTGGTCAAAAATGCGCGCACAAGTAACGATGTGTGAACAGGGGCGTTGTCATGTTGCAAAAGCCAATTTTTTTCTTCCACAAATCCGGACGTTTGTGGCGAATAACTTCGCGCAAATTGCGCATAACTTGCAGGTGTTATTCCTTATTTACCGTTTTACCCTGTGGTAAGAATTCATGATTCACCACACTCCTGCAATCAAAGAAAACTCTAAGCAAAACTTTCACATTTGACCGAACTTGGCGCGCTCTTTCCGGTCTTGGCTCGTACTACAGCTTCCATTGGGATGATTGAGCACGTCACAACCATAAATCCATGATTCCTCACCAGTTATAACCCTCTAGAGCAAATTTGGGTCATCGTGGACAGAGTCCAACACCTCATTAGCAATGTTAATGCGTTGCTGTTTTTCGTCGAAATTGAGGAATTTTAGTACGAACTTCTAGGCGACCCGTGTCATTCCCAAATCATAAGTAAAAATCGAATCGCCCGAGCCAATTGATATGTTTAGGTGCTCAGCAACTACTATAACGGTGATTCGACGATTGGTCAATACTATTTTCTTCACTTCATCAATGTTTTCGTCTGTTTTCGACGTGCTCGGGCGTCCGGCACGCTCTTCATCGTTCACATCTTCTCGACCCTCTGAGAACATTTTGTAACACCAAAAAACGTTGCTAAGGTCCAAGTTATCTTCTCCATATGCCACAACCAACATTAAGAATGCATCACGCGCACTTAACTTCGTTTTGTATACAAAATTTTATAGATTCTTTGATCCATTTTTTAGAACAGGGAAAAATCGAAGGTAAACCAAAACACTTGCAAGCAAAACAGCAGTCAACAATTGAACATCAAAATGGCCGAACTGTTCGACATAAGTGAAATACATAAAAACCAATATAACGCCGCAAAAAAATCGAAAATCAAATATTCGTATTCCGCGAAAATCCAAAATTCGCGATACTTTTTTAACAGACCTCGTATACAAGATCTCTCACATAAGACGTATAGTATGACTTATTTTTTCCCGAGTAGATGGGCAGATGGGTGGCGTTTTTTTTGGACTGGATTCGAGGAAAGGGAGTTTCAGGAAAGGCTGAAGGCCGGTGGCAATTGGCTCCCAGCCATTATGGAGTGCAGATCGTTTGTTTGTAAAACCTTTTTCACGTGACCTCATTATACTCCGTCATGAACCGGTTATTGGAACAGGCCATCAAGTTTTGTGTAAAACTGAACAAAACCGGGAAGGAGATGGCATGTTGAGGGCAGCTTATGGTGTTAGCGCCATGGGTAGATCGGGTGCTTTTGAGTGGCACAAGTTGCTTCGGGAGAGTAGAGAAGATATTAAAGACGCCGAACATTCAGGAAGCCCTTCGACCTCAAAAAGTGACAAAAATCTCGCAAGAGTGAAGTCTTTTTTCAACAAGAATCGCATATTAATTGTTTGCATGTTTTATGATAAACTTGGCATCCCTAAAAGTGATGTGCATCAACTTTTGACCGAAACATGGGTATGAAAAAGTTGAGTGCTAAGTTGGTGCCGCGAGTGCTCACGGATAAATGAAACAAAACTCGCCCATGGATCTGCCAAGAGCTTCCTGACCATGTGAGTGAGGATCTAAATTTTTAAGACAATGACACACCAGACTTTTTCCTCTTCCCCCGCCTCAAATCCTTGGTGATAGAACGTCACCACGGCTCGGCGGAAGCGTTACAACAGGCCTTGACAAGGGAGCTAAGCAGCATTTCGGACGTAGCATTCCAGAAGGTGTACGAGGCGTGAAAAACCCGCTGGTGATGTATAGTCACGTGGACGCACAATGGCGCTACTTTGAACACTTTTGAGGGAATGTATCAATTTTGGCTGTACATTTTTTTAATAAATTCCATCTTACTACTTTTGGGGCTGAACTTTTAAAACAGGAACATTTAAAAATATGTAGATATGGTAGTTAAGTGGGTAAAGCACTGGGCTGAAGATATAAGGACCTGGTTTCGATTCCAAGTAACGATTCTGAGCACCCTCAATTTTACCAAAAATATTTTTTTGGTTGCCAGGGATTTCTGAAAGACCTCATATGGAATGGTACACGTTTACCCTGGTTTATGAATTTTTCGCTGTTTGGCTTAGTATTAGGTGAACTCTACCGTTATGTATTAAAACACCCTTTGGGCCTAAATATATGCACACACTCAGGTGAATACAAACAGCTGAATAATAAGAATGTAATTGTAATGTATATTCTAACAAAAGTATTTTTAATTTAGTATAATATGTAATATTATATTTATTTTTATGTGGTAAAATACTTCATGCCTTCAACGCGGAAAGGAGATATTATTTCAATAAGGCACACAAATAATAAGCTGTAAAAATTAATCTTAAACCTTAATTTATAATTATTTTATAAAAACCATGATATCTCTTGGCAGAGGCATAATGATTTTCATAAGAAAAATAGAACCCATAGCGTACGGGGAAACAAAACCACTAACGGAAAGAGCTTCAAAGTTAGATTGATCTCATTATTTCGCTAGATTCCCAATGAGTCCCTAAAATCATGACGTGCCCCTCAGGCAAGTACTACCACTGTAATTACACTTAAACGTTATCAATATTATTAACTTAGGAATTGGGATGGTGCGGTGGCTAACGTAGTGGCTTCTCACCGACAGGGCTTAGATTCGAATTCAGTTGACGGCAGATATTTTTCAGTGCTATCCCGATCCCTCTTGAGGTGCTTTGTGGAGAGACGGCAGAGACGATTGGTATTTCACATAATCTCAAATAACTTAAGCATGAGGAATACCGAAGTTATATTAAAATTTTTGGTCAATATTTTACTTTCTCTTAAGTAACTGAAATATTCTTTTTTAATTTATACAACGCTTTTTTCCAATGGCACTCATAAACATTTAATAAAGTGGTAATTGTAACATGATGAACTGCAACTGTTAATTTCCTCAATGAGAAATAAAATTGCAATCATTAATGATTAAAATATTTTTCACATGTACCAAGCAAGATAAATATTTTATTTATTTACCCAGAATTACTGAATTTGGAATTTCTGTATGCACCAATGATTTTATTTGGCGGCATTGCCTCGACAGAGGTCTTTTCTTTAATACGAGTACGTTCCCAACCAGAGGACACGGGTTCGAATCTTGGGGTCGACAGAAGTATCCTGATCTCTGCTTGAGGTGGTTAGCGGAGAGCACTCTGAGTGAGTACGCCGTCCGTCGGATGGGACGTTAAACTGCGGACCCCTTGGCGCCTTTCGTTAAGAGTAGGCTAATACCAACTCCAGGTATCTCTCAACCCTTCCTCCTTCCCCATCTATTCCTAATGGTGCAAATGACCTCAGCTGTCGGTCACCTACCCTAAAAAACGACAACTAATGAAACTTCAACCGTTTAAATAACAGTTAACCCCAGCGCAATCAACTTCCGTATCCTGAAGTATATGCCGTATTAACACACTAATGTAATGGGGGTTGCCGACTACCGGGCGATCTACTAAAACTGCCCGATGTTTATTTCACACGTAATCCATTGCCAGGACGCAATTGGGAAATCTTCTGAAAGTACTCCATGTTGTCTAGATTACAAGTATTAACTATTGAATTATTATTACGGTGCCAAAGATTTTTAGAAACCCATCCGTGAAATCGAGAGTTCATGAATGGATGGCTATTATAAGAGACATCATAAGATTTCCATGCATTTGTTAATATCTTATTTCATTTTCAGTTCAAAGTTATTTTATAATTAATGACCTATCCTTTAAATCAGCAAAGTAAGAAGTCATATGCAAAATGCATACTTTGCACTATTCTCAACCGTTCATCCGTTCCCCGAAAATTCCTACCTTTACCGGATTGGTTGCCTTTCCGTAATGAACCAATGACGGCAGTTTGCCCTACATGATGACTACCACTGGCACTACCCGAACCCACGACGAAGAACAACAGCAAGCAAGCCAAATAACAACCAGATCAGCCACCTCTAAGTACCATAACACGAACCGCTTACGGAGGCTACATCTAGAAATAATGTATATTTGACTTTAATGAAACATTCAGCATTTGCAAAACTATGATAAAACAATAGTCATTTAATAAAATTTGACTTTGAAAACACTGGATATATTTTTAAAACACTTTATCTACGGTGGCGGACTACCACCAGAATAATTATGGTTTAACTTTGCAGAAATACACTTCATTTGAAAAAAACTGATATGGTTAGCCCAATGATGTGAGTTTTGATAGCATAGCACAACAGTATTTACCCTATGATATAGAAACGGTCTAAATCTTACATCTTCAAAAATAGCCCCTTATAAATAGTACCAAATAATTTTAAATGCACGTTTTAAAAAGAAATAAGGATTTCAGAATGCTTAAGAACTGTATATTTACTTGATAATTGTTAAAGAGCAACCCATTAATGGGTGCTGCATTACTTTTCATCATTCGACGAATTACAATTACTCATTGAGACGTACGTCAGGTATGTAAAATCGGGGAGGTAGATAGTAGAACGGATATATTTAAAATGCCGTACCTTCTATCGTGTTGGTATCTTTCATCCAGTGTATGATCAAACTGATATTGATGTAGAGGTGTCATAATTGAGATTCTGCATTCACGGCTGGTGACCTAGCATCCCTCGCCACACACCCTAGCATCAGATTGCGGGTATTATGTAGATCTAGATGAATCCCAAAATAGGTGATCGGAAGGATGAGGGAGTTGTCCGCGGTGGTATAAATGTGTGAGGCGTTAACATTTCAACCCCAGCAGCGTGAGGCGTGTGCATAACAAGGGAACATGCAATCCCCCACTCAATCCCACCCTCCCACCCACCTACCCCAAACGGTTGCGAACATCAGGGGTAAAAGAAGGGTCTTGAGCCGTCGTGGAAGCGAGAGAAGTGAGCGAATGCAGTGGCACCCTCGTCCGTGACTTCTCGCACTCGATGTCAAGTGGCATGTCAAGACAAGGGGGAATGTTTGCGTAGGAACCGAGAGAATTGAGACGAAAAGGAGAAGATGGAGAGATGACAAGAGATACGCCAATAAGAATGAATATAAGGAGATGAAGATACTTCTCAAAAATATACAATCTGAAGGCGCATTGAACTGTGATACTAAAAGATAATAAGGCACATGAAATTGATGAATTCCACGTAGAAAAGAAAAAATAAATATAAAGGATAAAAAGAATAAATCCCACTGTGACACAACTAGAATATACGCAAAAATAAGTTATTGAAGTAATTGTGAAATTGAGCCAACACTTGTTGAAAACAACTAAGCTCAGTATTTGCACAATTGGATTAGAGTCATACATAAGTTCTAAAAATTGCAATTTATTTTTTTCGTGTCAATCTGATGAAAGAATGCAGGTTTTTGGATATTCACTGAATACCAATTAAAATCCAATTAGAATTATAAATATATTATAAAATTTCTAAATCAGCTCCGGACAATCAATGCCACTCTTGATGTTTAAAGCCCTCCACATTGATTACAACCTTGACTGTGGAAGGTCTTGTGCGTTCGGATAACACCTAGAGCGGCGCAGACGCTTGCAATGATAATTAATCCTGGTATTGTCACCCATGGGTGGTATTGTAAGAGCCAGGAAAGGAATATTCCCCATTGAGGCGGCTGTAAAAGCGTCTGACCCCAGTTGGGCGGTCATTTGACTGATGGTGTCAAGTTAAAAATACCATTAAAAAATGCAGCGGAAAATCCCTTAAATCCAATGAAACAATAATAAATATGGAAGTTTTGAGTCCCGGTAACTACGGTACTCGGCCTTCTGGGCCGTGTGACGGGGCCAAAAACAAGAGAGACAAGGCTTCCAAGGTCCTCATCTCTCGCAACTCTTGAAAAGAAAAATGAGCAGCAGCAACATATAAAAAAAGACTGAACTGAAGTAGTTTAGAATAGGGCCTCGCAATGTTAGGATGGTGCTGGGGATTTAATACTCTGGGATTGAAGGGGAATGCTGGGATTGAAAAATATTGATACTTAAGGTCTGTGCGAGGTGAGATAAAAGGATTGCTGGAATTATCGGAAAAATAGTTATCGAGTAAAATAAAGCGGCGGGGAAGGGAGTCAGAAAGAGTCGAGTTTAGTTCTTAACAAAAACGTACCACATAGAGAGCAGGCTTGTGATATAATATTATTATTAGATGCAAAGGCTGAACGGAATACATTAGTAATTATTCACTTCTACATGCCACCATGAACAATAGGGAGAAAAAAATCAATGGGATATACCGTCAATAAGAGGAAAAATAGCGGGTATTTCTGGAACGAAACATTTGACATGGTGAGGGAATGGACCACAATGATTGGTGAAAAGTGGGATGGTAGTGAATTAGGGAAGTACCGTGTAAGAACAAGGAATGAAAACGGGGAGGAAGCAATAGTTTTTTTTACGGGAGAAAGGGACTAAAGACACTAGGCCAAGGAGACAAAAAGATATACTAGAGAGGCCTGACGTTTACGAGGATAATTAAGGTTCAGGTATACTGCATGGCGAGATGGAAAGAGAATTAAGGGAATCGTATTCAAATTATGTCACGGAGATTGACAACATTCCCGCGGAACTACTTAAGGGTTTAGAAAAATGGGAGAAAATGATTTTATTACTTGGGATCGTCAACGAGACGATGGAAAGGAGAGCAAATTGTTACTTAGCGAATGATGAGTTTGAGTTCAGAAAGCAGAGAGGCATACATGATGCCTTAGCAGTAATGAGGTCAGGGAGAGCAAAATCAAAGCGGAAATTAACGCGAAAATATATGCGGAGGGCATCAGAGAATTCTACTGCACATGTCAGCAGATATTCCTGCTCAGTTGAAATTTCCGGTGTTAAAACACTTAAAATACTTACTTCCTCAAATTTTGGTATTATTAGTGATATCGCACGGTCAATTTGCAACGATAGGAAGTGAAATGTATGTTCAGAAAAGGATAGAATGTAACTTGTAAAATGTAATTCATTACCAAGCAAACAATCTCATCCACGAGCTTATTTAAATTTAGAATATTTCTCCTGAAATAATCAATTTAGATTATTTTCAAAGATGTTGCAAGGATAGACTAATATTTTGTTGATTTATTATAAACGGTTTATTTCTATATCACTGGCGATATGTAACATTTTATCATATTTGAATGGCTTATTAATATACTATTCTCGGGTTGAAGGCTGTTGTAGAATTAGCGATTGACAGCTAAAGTAATTTGCAGCATTAGTTACGTCGCGTTGGGATAGGCTGATAATTTTTTCACAGGTGGCATTTACTAAGAAGCGGAGAGAGGAATGAAACCTAGCGTCGACTGCCCTGTTTTACAATACTCTTAGAAATTTTGAATTGAACAACTGTCTAACGTACCATTCGACGGAGGGATAACTGTATTTAAAGACTTCCCAAAATCAATATGTACAATCAAATAGGGACCGCAGTATCACCAGAAGTATACGTTACTACAGGTGGAGAGGATTATGTTCAATAAACTGTAGCTATTACTATCCCAAGCCCTCGGTGTCGGCAAACAACACATCAAAGACAGCACCCTTCTGACTCCATGAAATAACATATTTTTATTAATACGGTACTACCGGTTTCATTTAACAGGACGGATTAGAGAACATATTAATACGGATTCTCCTTATCTTCCGACAATACGAACTCACTCAAAACCTGAGGAAACACTTATGGCGATGGTATAAGACCACATTGGCATTTATTTCTTACCAGTAATTTTTAATCACTGGAAATCCGTACCGGGTCCATGACTCACGCCAATGGCTGCGGAGGGCTTCCGTCCTCCGTAGTCGCCCCCTGAGAGATGAGGCGCTCCAGATTCTTGAGGGCGCCCTCCATCGGTGGCCAGTCGGACTTGAGCGAGAAGGATTCGGTTGGCCATCTCGCGATGGTTGGCCCCCGTGATGCCCGGCTCCTGCGACGGGGGCTCCTCCAGGGCGTCCGTACTGCTGTTCTTGGTGTCATCCTCGTTGGGGTCACTATTGTCCCCGAAAGACTTTTCCTCTTTGCGTAGGATCACAAATCGTGTCGGATGGAGGTCTGCGCGTTACACAGTGTAAGATGCCCCGTAAATCAATCCAGTTACCCTAACTCCGAGTTTAACAGACTGTTTCTCACAATCGTATCCCTAAAATTCGTATATCTTCGAAGTCACCGGTAGTTTCACAATAAAAAACGAACTATCACAAAAACTGACAACCAGTTTACACAAGGAATAACACTTTTTTCGTACATCAATGGCTCAGTAAAAACTACCTGGTCTGAAGACAAGTTATCACTCTCTAGTGAAATATATTCTGATCACAAAAATGTACTATGCACTCAACGACTTCCTCTCTCGAGTGTAAGAAAGACGGAGGCGTCCTCTGCCCCCGGATAATTGTCTCGAATGTGGAGTGTAAAATGGTTTTCTGACCCGCGCTTTGTCTCCTGAAAAGCAAACAGCCTAGGCCGGACGTGGGGACGGCACTGCCTTAAGGAGACTGACTGCCTTTCGGTGGCTCCGAACCGGATTGCGAAGTTTTGCCAATCAGTTGGAACCGTAGAGGGGGCCAAGTAAGGGGGTAAAGCTTCGAAATGTGGGGAAGGGATCAGTGGAACGGGGCATCCAAGACTCCTTAGTCTTTGAGGTAAGATCCACCCCCATATACACTCCTCTCCAAAAGCCAGAATGGATCAAGGGAAGAGGAATGCGGGGGGAGACACTGATGGGGATGTGAGCAAGTTTAGGCCGGAGGGGAGGCCAAGGGGTGGGACTACCCTTACTTCCTTGAGAGACAGAGTGGATGCCACCAGACTGGGGAGGGGGAAGAATTAGGTGGAGAAATTAAGAAGGGGGAATGAGTAAGACAGCGGGGATCATAATTGCCGAAGAAAAGAGTTAAAATGGGTTCTGAATGCAATGACCAATAGGATAAAGAGTCATTCGGTGAAGGAAGGAAGGGCACTATTGATTTAACATTAGGAGAGGAAGTACGGTAGCTTTCATACTGGGTTGTCTGAAGGAACCTTTTTTTGAGTCCCCACCTTGACTAGTGTGTGCGGGAGAGGATGATGGGGAGACGGACCACGGGCTCGCCGTGCCATTTGGATCGTGGGAGGGTGAGTAGAATGGGGACGAGGGAGAAGGGGAAAGCGTGGAAGACCCAAGACATTCAGCCGAGAAGGAGCGAAGGAGGAGGTTGGGTTGCGTTTTCCCCTCAGGGAGTGCTATCGTAGACGGGCACCCCGGGGGCAGTTGGCTCTCCGCTAGTGGCAACAACCCCCTGCGCTCCCCACCACACACCCTCCCATAAAATAATTCGGGGTGAGAAAGAGGGAAACGGAATCTAGTGAGGAAGGGTAGGTACTCTTGGTGGGATGGGGAGAGTAGGGGTACGGGCCCAGCTTTTGATACTCCCTTGCGGACTCAGAGCTCGGAGTTTCGTTACAGGTGGAATGAAGAAGGATTTCCCTGCCCCCTTCAACTCTACCAGTCCCCAACCCGTCTCCGGTGAGAAGAGGGGAAGGGGGAGGAGGTAGTCGTGATTTCGCCTTCCCCCCAAATCACGACCTCCGCCCAAGTGACGACCTAAAGCCGTGAGGCACGCTACTTCCGGCGGCAGTCTCGCCGTTAAAGGCACGGCCGGCCGGAACGGTGACGGAGCCTTTTGCCATGTAGTAAGACGCTTACTCTGATCTTCTCAAATCGCAGTCGCTACTACAAATCAGTGCGCCAATTGAAGCGAAAGTGCGAGCATTTCGGGGAATCACTGCGATTTCGTTTTGTCTATCAAGCGTGTGAATGGGATTCCTTTTCCTGGATCAAGGAACCGCTCACACGAAAGAGTGTGAAAATGTTCTGTCGATTCTTTACTAAACCGTAGAGCGCAGCTAGAGCCGTCCCAATGAGGTCAACGACTTCCCATATCAGATACAGAGGAAGTATAATTTGCTCCGCGATTATATTCACGAGTCAATATTACCTAATAAGGAAAAACAAGGTTATCGCGGCGCTCACTGCTTGGATGGATTCACCTACTTTTACATTATGCCAATCATTGATTCATTTAAAACTGAATTTTAAACCGCGATTGTATCTCGTAGAGGAAATGCACCGCTTAATTTAATCGAAGAAATATACTTGGAATGAAGATTACTACGGTCTATGAGCAAGTTTTCCGGAAACTAAGGACGCACTGTGTTTTCATACAACCCCAAACACTCGTATACCATCCCAATATTCTCCTCCCTCAATGTCGCAAAAATATATCTTCTCACTTTAAACTCACTATATGCAGTACTTTAAAGATTTTATTTTCCTAGACAAACAACGCATCTTCTCATGCAGTCTACACCTTACTGCAATGCTTTCATACATTAAAAATCTTTCTTAAGCTTACTTGAAATCCACGAATCAAAAATTGTCCTAGGTTCTATATTCTCTAGGCAATATAATACATGAATAAATGAAATTGAATTTAATATATATATATATATATATATATATATATATATATATATATATATATATATATATATAATTTATTATAAGGTAATCTGTCGGTTAAGGTAGGTTTTTGGATGGACAAAACTACCAAATAAAAATGTTGTGACTCTTAACAAAACACAATCCAGCAACCTACTCTACATCAGGTCCCGATCAATACGCCCCACATCCATTTTTCCTACCACCTTAGGATTTCTCCCAACAAGCCTCTCCCCTCGCCCAACATACCAAGTACTTCCTCATTTTTATTCCTTTCGGTCCATTTCACCTTCTCAATCCTTCTCCACGCCCACGTTTTAAAAGCCTCAAATCTACGTCTACCCTTCTGCTTCAACTACCACGTTTCCTCACCGCACATAGCTACGCTCCATATCAAAGTTTTTACAAGTCTTTTTCTAACATCCTTACTCAACGTCCCTGTCATCAGCTCCCTCCTCCTTGTGAAAGCTTCTTTGCCTAGCGCAATTCTTCTCCTTATGTCCCAACTACTTTGACCCTGTTGGTCCAAAACACTTCCGACATACGTAAACTGTTTCACCTGCTCTAGTTTTTGCACTCCTATTTTAATGTTTGGCTAAGTTTTTTTCTTTCTTGATAATCGCAAAAAATAGTTTTATTTAAATATACTCTCATCATATGTCTATCCCACTGAAATACAAAGTCACTCAGTAAAACCTGCAGCCCCTTGGCTGACTGAAAAAATAAAGCTTGAGCATCAGCAAACCTAACTGATTTTACGAATTCCACGCCGACTTTCATTCCTAACTCCAGTTCTTCCCATGCCTCTTTAATCATTTCCTCTGCAAAGAGGTTGAACATAACGGTGATAATGGACAACCCTACCTTACACATCTTCCTAACACTGCCCATTCGGACTCTCCATTCCCCACTCGCACGTGAGCAGTCTGAGACATGCACAGGTTGCGGATTAGCCTCCTGTCCCTCCACTCTATTCCTATTTTCTTCAATCCACTCATTAGTTCTTCCGAATTCACTCTTATCATATGCCTTTTCGACATTTCGAAACAGGCAACTACGTTTTGGTTGTATTCTATATTCCTCTCGACTGCGTTGCATTGCATTGGCATCGCGCGTGCCTCTCCCCTTCCTAAATCCGAACTGATCATCACCCAAGTAATTATTTGCCCTACTCTCTATCTTTTTGCTCATGATTCTGAGAAAGAATTTAGCTTCGTGGGATATCAAACTTATTGTTTTGTAGTTCTAATATGATATAGCCTTTACCTTTTTCGGAATAGGATCTAACATTGACCTCACAAAGGCTTCCGGCCAGATTCCTTCCTCATAGAGACTACGAATCAGTCCATATAGCCTCTTCCTCCTACATTTGCCTAAACCTTTTAATAGTCCCGCAGGAATGTTATCGACAACAACGGCCTTATTTAGTTTCCTCTCCCTTAATGCTCTTTCTTTCTCATCGTCGAGTATGCCTGGACCTAAGCTATCTTCCTGAACGTCATGTTCCTTTTATATGTCTAACTTTATTGGCCTAAGTTCTTTACCGCACGGTGTTTTATATATATTCCTTGCATCTCTCTAGGATCTTCTCTGTGTCAACTATTATGTTACCCGCCTTATCTCTAACTGTTAGCATAGGTCGTCCCTTCTTGCTTCCTGATAGTGATTTAACCTTGCTGCAGAGCGAACCAATTTCACCCTTACTCTGCAAACTTTTCTTATACTTGCTCTGCATTTTCCACCAAGCTTCCTTTGCTTTTATTTGTTGCCCGTCTCAATTATTTAACTCTGTACTTCATTTTGCCTGACTCTGGGGTTACATTCTTCCATTTTCTTCCCTCACCCATCTTTGTAATCATCTAAACCATGCCATGGTTTCCTTACTCTTGTTCTTTTCCCGCTAAAGGTTCCTGTATAATGTCTTTTGCGGCTTTCGATATCCCTTTCTTGATACATTCCCATTTTTCTTCTATAGTACATTCTCTTAACAGCATCCATGGTTTCTCCTACAGCCTGCTGATACTCCTTCTAGGTCGACCCATGTAATTCTTCTACATTCCATTGCCTAATCCGCCACCCCGGCCGAATCTTTTTGAAACGGACGCTACACTTCATAGTAACTAAATTGTGATCAGTGTCTGCATCCGCTCCCTGTGCGTATTGATCAAACTGAATATAAATCTATGCCTAACAATAATACAATCTAACAGATACCTTTTTGAGTCACCTGGAATTTTTCATACGTACCTACGCCTTTGTGGTGTCTAGACCAAGTGTTGGCCATGATCAACCCGTCTCCTGCAGAATTCCATTGCTTTCACTCTGCGGTCATTCCTCGTACCTAAACCGTAGTCCCCCAACTCATCATAATCTCTTCGTTTTCCTACCAAAACGGATATATATATATATATATATATATATATATATATATATATATATATATATATATATATATATATATATATATATATATCCCCTCCCCGGACTACAACCTTGACGTGGTGGAAGGGCTTGTGCGTTCCGATGACCCCTAGAGCTGTACTGGCGGGAGTAATAAAAATTGCTCCTGGTAGGGTCACCCATGCCAGATAGGTCGAAGGTTAGGAGCCAGACGAAAGGTAGTCCACGCAGCGTCTGTTCCTCAGTGAGGCGGCTGCAATGGCGTCTGACCCCAGTGGGGCGGCCAGTAAGTGATGGTGTCACGTTAAAAACACTATTGAGGAAGGCAACGGGAAACCACCTCAATTATCATTCCCTAGAAAAATATGATGGACAATAGAGATATTTTGAGTCCTGGCAACCACGGGGCTCGGCCCAATCGGCCGTGTGTCGTGCCCGGCAGCGGGGGAGGCAAGGCTTCCGCGGTCGTCATCCCACGAAACCCTTGCAAGGGAAAACCAGCAGCAGCAGGACAGAAGACGCAGGAGAAGAAGACCAAATTAGTTAGAATAGGAACGTGGAATGTTAGGACAATGATGAGGACGGGGAAATTGGAGAATGTTAAGCGTGAGATGGAAAGGGGAAATATAGATATTTTAGTTCTATGCGAGGTGAGATGGAAAGATAGCGGGAATTACTGGAGTGATAAGTATAGAATAATATACAGCGGTGGGGACGAGAGCCAACGAGGGGTTGCCATAGTATTAAATGAAGAGGTAGGAAGAAGCGTAGTCAACATAGAGCAGGTAACGTATAGAATACTACTAGTGGAGATAAAAGCAGAACCAACGAACTTAGTTATTATCCAGGTATACATGCCACCGAGCAACCATAAGGAAGAAGAGGTCGATAGGATATACGATCAGTTAGAGGACATGATTGCATGTGTTCCTGCAGGGAAACATTTGATAGTGATGGGGGATTGGAATGCGACAGTAGGCGAAGGAAGAGATGGTGAGGAGGTCGGGGAGTACGGTTTAGGCACGAGGAATGACCGCGGGGAGAAAGCAGTTGAGTTCTGCAGGAGACAGGGCTTAGTTATCACCAACACTTGGTTCAGACACCACAAAAGACGCAGGTATACATGGAAAATGCCAGGTGACTCGGGAAGATATCAGCTAGATTATATCCTGGTTAGACACAGGTTTAGGAACAGTGTGATAAATTCCCACAGCTTCCCGGGAGCGGATGCGGACTCAGACCACAATTTAGTTGTTATGAAATGTAGCGTACGTTTTAAAAAGATAAGGCAGGGGCGGCGAGTTAGAAAATGGAATGTAGAAGCATTAAATGGGTTGAAAAGGAAGGAATACAAACAGGCGGTAGAGAAAATCATGGAGGATGGTAAAGGGCTTAGTACTATTGAAGAAAAATGGGAATGTATCAAAAAAGGGTTGTCTAAAGCGGCAAAAGACACTATTGGAACCGTTAACGCTAAAAGGACTCGTAAACCATGGATCACGGATGAGATGAATTAAAAATAGCAATTTTCCACAAAAATAAAATTTAATGCGACCGGTTTCAATGTTACTACATCATCATCAGGACCTGATGATGATGTAGTAACATTGAAACCGGTCGCATTAAATTTTATTTTTGTGGAAAATTGCTATTTTTAATTAATCATGATATTCCACCATATCACGCCTGAAACGTCTCTTTTTATACGGATGAGATGATTACAAAAATGGATGAGCGGCGAAAATGGAAGAATGTAAATACAGAATTAGGCAAAATGAAGTACAAAGAATTGAACAATAAATTGAGGCGGGCAACAAATAAAGCAAAGGAAGCATGGTGGAAGACGCAGTGCGAGGATATGGAAAGTCTGCAGAGGAAGGGGGAAATCGGTGCGCTTTACAGCATAGTTAAATCTTTATCGGGAAGTAAGAAAGGGAGATCAACGATAGCAGTTAGAGATAAGGCCGGTAAGGTAATAGTTGACGCAGGAAAGATCCAAGAGAGATGGAAGGAATATGTAGAAGAACTGTATAGTAAAGAGCTTAGACCAACAAAGTTAGACATTGAAAAGGAACATGACGTAGAGGAAGATAGCTTAGGTCCAGGCATACTAGACAATGAGATAGAAAGGGCATTAAGGGAGATGAAACTAAATAAGGCCGTAGGGGTAGATAACATTCCCGTGGAACTTTTGAAATGCTTGGGAAAATGTGGGAGGAAAGGCTATATGGGCTGATCCGTAGTATTTATGAGGAGGGAATCTGGCCGGAAGACTTTTTGAGATCAGTTTTAGTTCCTATTCCGAAAAAGGTAAAGGCCACGTCATGTGAGGACTATAGGACAATTAGTTTGATATCCCACGCAGCTAAGGTTGTTCTCAGGATCATAAACAAAAGGATAGAGAGTAGGGCAAATGATTACTTAGGGGATGATCAGTTTGGGTTTAGGAAGGGGAGAGGTACGCGTGATGCCATTGCAGTAATGAGATTATTAATCGAGAGGAATATAGAACACAACCAGGAGGTATTTGCCTGTTTCGTAGATTTCGAAAAAGCGTTTGATAGAGTAAATTGGGAAAAACTAATGAGTATATTGCAGAAAATAGGAATAGATTGGAGGGAAAGGAGGCTAATCCGCAACCTGTACATGTCTCAGACTGCTCAGGTGAGGGTGGGAAACGGGGAGTCAGGATGGGCAGTGTTAGGAAGGGGTGTAAGGCAGGGTTGCCCATTATCACCGTTGCTGTTCAACCTGTACGCAGAAGAAATGATCAAAGAGGCATGGGAAGAACTCGAGGTAGGAATGAAAGTGGGCGGGGAATTCGTAAAATCAGTTAGGTTTGCTGATGACCAAGCTTTAGTTTGTCAGTCAGCCAAGGGGCTGCAAGCATTGCTTAGTGAATTGGAAATTCAGTGCGACAGGTATGGGATGAGAATCAATATTAATAAAACAAAGGTTATGCGATTTTCTAGAAAGAAAAAGGCCAAGCTTAACATTAAAATAGGAGGGCAAAAGCTAGAGCAGGTAGAACAGTTTACGTATCTCGGTAGTGTTTTGGACCAACACGGTCAAAGTAGTAGGAACGTAAGGAGAAGAATTGCGCTAGGCAAAGAGGCTTTCACAAGGAGGAGGGAGTTGATGACAGGGACTTTGAGTAAGGATGTTAAGAAAAGACTCGTAAAAACTTTGATATGGAGCGTAGCTATGTACGGAGCGGAAACGTGGTCATTGAAGCAGGAGGATAGACGTAGATTGGAGGCTTTTGAAATGTGGGTGTGGAGAAGAATGGAGAAGGTGAAATGGACAGAGAAGAAAACAAATGAGGAAGTACTTGGTATGGTGGGCGAAGAGAGGGGTTTGTTGGGAGCAATCCTATGGAGGCAGGAAAAGTGGATGAAGGGGGTGTTGACCGGCAGTGGGATGTTGAAGACTGTGATAGAGGGTAGATTGTTGGGCAAAAGAGGAAAGGAAAGGAACAGGATAGGGTTGTTGGACGGGATGAAGGGAGGAAGGAAGTACTCAGAGATGAAGAGGGACCTGATATAGAGTAGGATGATTGATTTTGTGTTTTGTTAGGAGTAATAAAATATTTGTTTGGTAGTTGTGTCCGTCCAAAAACCTACCTTAACCGGTAGATTACTTACTTACTTACTTATATATATATATATATATATATATATATATATATATATATATATATATATATATATATATCCGTTTTGGTATGTATATATACATATATATATGTCGAGTCGATGATATAGAAACGCTCACACGAGCAGTATAGTATTTGGACGGCTCAATAGAACACAAATAACTTGGATAACAAATAAAAGGACGATCATATTGTAGATTGTTTGAGCTTTCGGCCTCTTCCGAGGCCTCCTTCAAGGAGGACTGAAAATTTTCGGAGAGAAGTTAGGGGTCTGGGGGAAGGAAAGGGGAAGGTGCAGGGAATGCTGGGAGGGGAATTAAAGATGGCGATTAAGGGTGGTAATTTCAAAAGATGGAAAAGCTAGTATATACGCGGATTCTCGATTTCTCACCGCTATATCGGTGGCTGAATCGGGTAGGGATAATAGGACGGTAAGAGCGAAACACTGGTCGAATGAAAAATTGTGGGAATTTGCGTGTAAAGGAATAGGAAGAGAAGAGAGTGAGGCAGAATTACAGGAGTAACGGTGATTGTTCATTTGAATGGATAAGGGGGTAATGCATTCACCTATGCAAAATGAAGTGCATTGTTTGCATGACAAAAGATAAATAATGCTTTTTGAGAGGCAATTAGCAGTTATGAAAGCGCTAATTTCGTCCCGAAAGCCTTTTCTAAGGTAACCGACGAGCAGACGAAAAACGGAATCACGATTCCCCTACCGTCCCGCCAGCTTGGCACCAACAGACTATTTCCTATTCCCTAAAGTGCAATCCTCTCTCAAAGGACACTATCATGCATTGGTTGTGCCGTCAAAAAAGCTTGCACGCTTACCCTTAAGGACCTTCCGGAGTCCCCTTACCAGGGAGCCATCGAATCTTAAAAAAGGTGCTGACAAAATTGTTCCGACGCCTAAGGGATGTATTTCGAAGAATTTTGAGGCATTGCAGCAATATCTTAAATAAATCTATTTTTCCGAAATATTTTCCCAATACTTTTTATACAAAACTACTGTGTAGTTTTATATTCTATTTCATCCAGCCTGTGACTAGATGAGGGAATACAGCCTTGGATGAATCGGCTTCTATTTCAATTAATCGCCTGATAGTATTACCAATCCTTCTTTCCAATTGACTATTTAATAATAGCTTTATTTTCATCCTTTTCACAACAAATAACGCTAATCAAATAATGGTCTAACTTTACCACCGATTTTACTTGACTCTTCTGTCTACCTAAAAGCTCGCTCGAAAATTTTAAGCCATTGATCTGCTTTTTGATGCTAATGAGCAAGCTATTATAAGTTTTAAGATACATCAACAATATAACGAGCATTTTTTGTGACAAAATATAACCGCTATAATCTGGTTATGCTCGAACCATTAACGCAAATACATGCTACTGTTCTAGATCGCATACGATTCATGCATGTTTGCATGCAACATTTGAGTTTTAAAAACAAATTTACTGCTGGTATGAAGGTGAAGCATAAATTGTGTTGACACTTGATGCGTGGTCAGGAAAGAGATATGGGTGAATCTCTGAATTTTTGAATTGAATTAATACTTTAATTTTGAAAATCAACTATGCCTTACAGCCAGTTACCTGTGATTAGTGAACTAGAATAGTAGATATACCATCAACACCTTACAAAATTGTACTTCAATGAAGTCCATTGCAATTACCCATTGTTGGTGGCTATATTTATAATTGTTCCAAGTTTTATATTTAAATCTTTATCTAGATGATCCACCGGCTCCTACACACCCCTAATTCCTCCAAATATAGTATTTCAAAATATAACTTAGGATAATTAAAAATATAGCCACCGACAATGGGTACAATCCAAACCTAGTTGAAAAAATATGTCGGAAAAAGCAATAGTCATCAGTAGAACTTCCTCCTCTCAGTCCACAAAATCGAAAGATTTAAAATGGTGATCGATCCTATTCCTGGGATTTATCTCATATAAGATCTCCAATCACCAACTACCTATCTCACTCAAAGCAGCCATTTAGCCACCACCACCCCTTACTCTCTCCAAATTCATAGCTTATGGCAAAAACAAACAAGAAACATTTCTCAAATTAGGTATTTATAAACTAAAATGCGATAGTTGCAAGATTTCTTATGTTCATGAAATAAAGATAAATTTAATGACATGAGCCAATAAACACGCGAGGTGTCATAAATATCAAAACTCTAAATCCCTTATTGCAAAATACCTAATAGAATTCAAGCACAATGGCAATTTTCCCCGAAATACTGCATATCATCCCTAAAGGATTGAAATGGATGCTCTCGAGCTAATCGAGACAATAAGCCACTTGACAGACCCCAAAATAAGCCATTATAACGAGCCATTGCACCCTCAACCCTTCCCTCTCCTTTCTGAGAAACTAACCTTGAAGACAACAAAGCCAACCCTTCAACGCATCAGATCGCCCCGATCATTCCCATACCTCTCCACCCCACCCCAATGCCACGTCATAGCTACGGCATCATCACTTCCCTTACCAAAATAACCCAAACCGTGACCTTCAACATCCCACCCTTCGTCAAGCTCCAATATAACCATCCCTTCTCCTCTGTCGTAAGCGTGTCAACTGCTGCAAATAAAAGAGAATTGTACCTGGTGATGCCGCCAGTCGGTTAAACGCATTCGTTGTATCTTAAAAATAAAGTCTGTGGAAAAGCAGAAAATCTTTTAAAATGGATATTAAATACTTCTACGAAGTGGAACCTGAAACCGTAGAGTATAATTATGGAACAGTTTACAAATTGATATAATACCCAACACTGAGTTCCAATGCGTTCGAAACCGCGCCCTTCATGAAAATTACAAAGCCTTTTGCGCTCTTTCGGTTTCATCCGGCAGAGGCGTGGTTCATGACGTCCTTGACGGACCTTCTGCCGTCAGCGCTCCCAGTGGCTGGGAGAGGAAGTTACAACATACTCTCGTCCTCGAACGAAGAAATGCCGCGACTCCACTCTCTCCTCATGCTCCTCTCCGCACGCATGAGAATCTTCGCCGAGTCAAGTCTGCAATTGAAACACCTCATCGCACGCCGCCCTTACGCACGCATGCAAAACAAAGATCACTATCTGTGCCGGAACAAAAATTCTTTCCCAGTTCAACAGACGCTCGACCGACTGACGAACTTAAAGACGGAGCGGTTAGGAATTAGAATCAGCTGATCGGAGGAGAAAAAATCGTCCGCTCTCGACGAACAAGGATGGGAGCGCTCAAGTGGAGTTCGGGACTTGTGCTGCGTAGATGGTAAGTAGAGAGGATTAGTGAGAAGGCTTTAGGGAGTGGAAAGACCGCATTCCTTCGGTGAAGCTGTCGCGTATCTTGTAGGGAGAGCGTTAATGAATGTCAGATTTATTCTCCGGCATGTATGTGAGATGGGTTGAGAGGAACCTAGCTGTATTTTTTGCTAGTTCAAAGACGATCCGAAATAACAGCATTTCACAATTTCACTCGCATTGGAATAATTCAAAGAGACACGCAACCCCACCTGATGTGGTAGCCGCTACCGGCGGAGATGCGGAACTTATGCGACCTCGTAGGGGTGTTTTTGAAAGACCCGTTTCGATCGTAATGGGATCCTTTCATCGAATTCTACATCCCTTACTAACGGACGGGCAATAGATACATTTAAGATCACTTTCTATCGATTCATTAGTGACATTCGAGTCGGAAAGTAAGTTGATTAGTGCATAGGTCTTAGGAAACCTTTCAGATCACGTTGAATTGACTGATGTATATATTATGGATAAGAACAAACTCCTCTCTTTTTTTGGATGCACATTCATTTGAATTTAGTGCAAGCATAATCGAAGTATCAAAGAAATGAATTAGTATGTATACATGTAAATATTTGATCATATCATTTTCGTGCAAGTCTTTTATAGATCATTTAACATTTATTTCTGCGGCTGAAAGATGAAACTATATGAACTTTATTGTACCAGGATGATAACGTAAAATTAAACAAAACTAGTTCATTCTTTATTAAAACTTACGCTCGTATTTGAAAATTTTATTAAATTTGAATTTACCACAATTAACGAAAAGTACTACTTAAAGGTGAAACAAGATAGTGTGAGTAGCATTTCCTCAACTTCGCTCACTTCCCGGATTTTTAGTGGCTCCGTCAAGGCAGGTATTAAGCTTGTTGCAAAAAAAATGGTATCACATTATTATATATCATACAGGATCTCAAAATAGGCAGAAAAATTTCATTACAAAAATTAAAAACAAAGAAACCTAAAAAAAGAAAGTTGGGGTTTCTTCGTTCACAATTTATGTGAAATTTACTAATTATAGGCTATTCAACCACATCCTGTGCCAACAAATAATCGCCCTCAACCTCCCTACCTTGTATGAATATATTAAGTCCCTAGAGGACTTTATTTATTCATGATTAGAGGGATTTTTCCCTCCGTAACACGATGTGCTGCATATGTAATTTGTGCATCGATATTCGTGGATATGTTTGGATTACTTTCAATATTCTGAATACGCTGGAGTAGCATGACTCTCCCCTTTGTTCACATATTTGAGTTACAATTGCCCATCCTGTTTGCGAAATCACTAGAATAGGCCACTGACTTCAACTTACAGCATAGCACTGATAACTCTTTCACAAAAAGGAGAACACAAGCTAATTGTAGGTCATTTAAATCCCATTATATTTCTCCAGGGCTCACTCAATGGTCACAGCGATCGAACTTGCGTTATGTTCATATTGCGATTGCATGCATGAGTTCCTTCAAGGGATCAAAAACCTATCACTAAAGAGCATATAAAACTCACTCTAAAATACAACATCACAACTCTACAATAAACCCTTCTTCAAGCATGCATACTCCCTTTCTGCATGCCATTCAACAAGCCTATCTTATTTCTACCCTATTCTTGTTTGTCCAACGTTCTCCCCTCCATCACAGTCTTCATCATTCCATCGCCAATCAAAATGCTCTGCATCCAACTTTCCTGCCTCCTCTGGATGTTCCCTAACCATTCCCTTTTCTACCTTACCATGTACCAGCACTTCCTCGTTTGTTTCCTTACGTTACTAATACATTTCACTTGTAAACATCCATCACACCCAAATTTCAAAAGCTTCCAATCTACGTTCTTTCTTCAGCGATCATGTTTCCACACCGAACTGAACCGAGCCGAATTTCAAAGAATTTATGAGTATTTTATTAGCATCCTCATTCGACGTTCCTGTCATCAAATCCATCTTCCTTGTGAAAGTTTCATTTCTTTTTATGCCCCTACTAAATGGACTATTGTTATCCAAAGCACTTCCGTGATAGGTAAACTGCAGAACTTGCTGTGTTATATGAACTCCTATTTTTATAGTGATCCTACAATTCCTCTTTCTCGTAAACCGTATTACCTATGGTTTTTCTACATTTGTTCTAATCCCATACCAATTATACTGTCTTTCTAACGTCTTGCAACTCTATTGGCTGAATGGCTAAGTTAAACTTAATCATCTGCAAGCCCAACTGATTTTATGAATTCCTCCGCGTCTTTCATCCCTATTTCCATCTTTCGCATGCCTCTTTTACCATGTTCTTAACCTATGCGTTGAAAAGCACCAGTGATAATGGACAACCATGACAACCACTAACGCTGCCCACACCGACTCTTCATCTGCCACTGCCACTGGCATTCTGAGACATATACAGACTGCGGATAAGTACTCCTTTCTGCCCTATTTTCTGCAATACATCAATTTATTCTACCCAGTTCACTCTATCGTACATAATGCTCATTACATTCTATTCACCACTTTACTAGTACACCCATTGCTGTAGTGCCATCATGCGTGCTTCTCTCGTTTCTGAAACTGAACCAATAATCCTCAAACTAATTATCCCAAATGAATCATATAGTTTCAGGCTTAAGTTTATGGAAACTTACCATATTGAAGAGAAATGATAATTAAAAATTGTGATTTCCACTATAGTGTTTTTACTCACATTGATTATCCCTAATTAATCATTTGCCCCCCTCTTCATCTTCTCACTGATTCCTAAGTAACAACTAAGCGGGGAGCGAAACCAAGCATTGGTCTATAGCCCTCATACATGGGTATCTTTCTTTTTTTTAATTTATGGGAATTGACACTAGTCAGATGAAATATTTCGGCACGATTCCTCCCGCATAAATGCTACGAGTCAACCCATAAACACACTTCCTCCCACGTTTTCCTGAACCATTACACAGTTTCACGTGAATGTTATCCAACGTAACGGCTTTATTTGATTTAAATTCCCTAAATGTCTTTTCTATCACACCGTCGAGTAAGCCTGAACCTAAGCTAACCTTTCCTACGTCATTTCGCCTTTCTATGTCTCCAAGCCTACTGGCCTACTTTATTTACCATATAGTTCCTCTATATTCTTCCATCGCTAGAATCTTTCCTGGCTTAATTAGAAACTTTTCAGATATGTGGGATTTTTTGCAAAGATTTTCCCTTCTTACTTCCTTTCAGTAATTTCACTTTCTTTTACTGCGCACCAATTTCGCCCTCACTTTGTAAACTTTCTACATCCTCTCACTACTTCTCCCACCTCTCTTCTTCAGCCGTTTCAGTTTCTCGCCTCAATTTGTAATTCCACCCGCAGTTTTTTCTTCTAGCTAATTATTTGATGCCATTTCTCCATTTCTTCCTCTCGTCTATCTTACTACTTATTTTCTACTTACTGTTCCTAAATTTTCGTTGGCAGCTTTCGATGTCACGTGTTACCTGTTCCCATTTTTCTTCTATTGTACCCATCTTCCTGTCCTAATTCATCATTTTCTTTACAGCAGCTAGTACTCGTTCGTTTTCGTCATAGTTAATGCTTCCATATTCCATTTCCTTAACCGTGTTCCTGGTTTTATCATCTTAAATTGAAAGTTACTCTTCATAAGTACTAAATTACGAGCAATATTTTCAACAGTCCTTGGGAAACTGTGAGAAATGATTACGCTGTTTTTAAATCTGTGCTTCGCCATAACATAGGCTAACTGATATCTTTCTTAATCCCATGGCATTTTTCATGTATACCTACATAGGTCTTGGTTTTTAAGCCAAGCTTACGTTATGGTTAGGCCCAGTCCCCTTCAGAACCCTCTTTTGCTTTCTCCCCGCAGTCATTCCCTGTTCCTACACCGTAGTTCCCTTCCTCACTACCCTCTCTACATTCCCTCTCCGTCGCGTTCCAATTCCCCACCAATACCAAATGTTTCTCCCAGGAACATCCGCGATTATTGCCTCTAATTGATTCGTATACCCTGATATATGATTACTTAGTGACATGCAGAATGAATAAATACCAATTTCATTGATACAGCCTTGGCTTCTACTAATATTTTTCTATCGTTCGGCTGCTCTATGTTTACTACCTTTTTGTTCTATACTATCGTCACCCCTCATTGGCTCTCTTCCCCTATGCCAAATGACTCTATTATTATCGCTTCCATAATATTCGCTATCTTTCCATTTCACTTTGCCCTTTAATATCTATAGTTCCTATTTTCATCCCCCGCTTTATGTTTTCTAAATTATTTATCCTCAAAATTGTCCTTAATTTCAACTTCTTCAATCCTGTCTCTTCTTCTCTGCTGCTTTAGTCAATTCCACTTAGCAAGGATTTTGTGTCATGATATCACAACTATTACCACCAAAATCATGAAAACAATCACCAATCCTTCAACCTTTTTCTTCATTAGAAAAATTGTCAATAATTACATAGACATCCTTACAAAGATTCAGAGATGGACTGCCATTCATTTGATTCTTTATATAAAACATCTATTGAATCGAGAGTGAGATGGCTGCTCTTTTTGGGTGCAGGTTATCCATATCGACGACAACAGCGATCGAAAATAATGCTAAAGACAGCTATTGGCACAACCCAGGACAACAACCTCTTTCTTATAAGACGGTCGGTACTCTTTTGGACAAGGCAGCCGCCAGATGGCCGGATCGTGAGGCAGTGGTCACTCTTTGGTCAAGAATATCAAGGGAAGGGAAAGTACCAAGAGGAAGGGAGAGTATTACGTTCTCCCAGGCCAAGAATAAGGTATCTCTTAGAAGTATGATTTTTAAATAAACTCTTGCCATCTAACAAAGTTGTAAAGCAATATATTCCAATAATCTCACAACCTGGAAAACGATCTCAACTATTTAAACTCCTACTTAAGATTGATTCTACCATTTCATGCCATCTTCATTTGTACAAATATCTCATTTCTTATTTACAATTATGTTGTACAGGCGTCTCCCATATTATTCACGCGACCAATTTTCGGTTAGGAGCATATTTTATTAAGCGAATGCATCCTCTAAAAATTCGAAAGAAACAATCAAGCCATTATTAAAAGGAGTTTAAAATTAGAATTGAATTATTATTTTTAATATTAAGTTTAAAATTATATAAATATCTTCTAATCCGCAGCCATTTATTTTTCAAAAATCGATCGCTAAGTAAGTCAATACCAACCTCTTACCTTAATAATAAAATTATCATTCCTAATAAATATATACTGTATTAATGTGTGTATATATATTATATATGTGTATATATATATATACAGATATAATATATATATACATAAAACCATATATTTATATATATATATATATATATATATATATATATATATATATATATATATATATATATATATAACCATAAACACAGTAACCAACCCGAAGGTCGGTTTGGTAGGTGATGGTAGAGTTCACCCAGTACTAAGCCCAACGGCTTGTGAAATTCACACATCAGGTTACGGGGGTCAGTTCCTTTCCCTGAGCCGGTTATGGTTTCCCAGGAAGATTTGGTATCCGAAAAATCACATAGCTTGGGTGGAGCTGCAGGTGCCTATAGATTTTCCCGGGAATCGAACCCGGAACCCTCCGATCAGCAGTCCAACGCTCTAACCCCTGGACTAGCGCAACCCATATATGCATAAATAAATGTATATATATATATATATATGTATGTATGTATATATATATATATGTGTGTGTGTGTGTGAATATATATATACGAGGGTCATCCGGAAAGTAGTACCCGTTCGTGCCGCATGAAGTGCTGACGACGCGAGTAGCCGCTGGACGAGGTCAGATAGCTTCAGTGGCTTGTCTGCCTTCTCTGAGCCAAGTTGCGTGACGCTAGCATTGCCTGTGTTGTTTCTGTGATTGTTTACAATGTTTAAAAAAATTGAGAACGCCGCCAGTTGTGAAGTGAGGGCAGTGATTAAATTCCTCAATGCAAGAAACGTTCGCCCATGTGATATTCATCGCCAATTAAAGGAGGTGTATGGAGACAATGTAATGGACGAGTCGTCTGTTCGGCGGTGGTGTCGCAACTTCAACATGGGGAGGGGGAACACACACGACGATGAGCGTTCGGAGAGACCGTCTGTCATTACAGACCAACTGGTGAGCTCAGTTGACGAATTCGTGAGGAACGATCGGCGCGTCACAATTGATGACATCTGTGAGCATTTTCCCAATGTTTCTCGAACAATTGTTCATGAAATTGTTAAACACCATCTGCATTATGCAAAAATTTGTGCAAGATGGGTCCCTCGCGTATCTCAATGAGCTGGCGGCGAAGGACTATGCAGCAGGAATACAGAAACTTGTCACACGTTATGACAAATGCCTTAATTTGCTTGGAGATTATGTTGAGAAGTAGTTTAAAGTATCCTCTTTCAAATAAAATTTTTTATGTTTGTTAATATTTACTTTTGTGGCTTTATTTCACGAACGGGTACTACTTTCCGGATGACCCTCGTATGTATGTATGTATACATATATATGAGTATATATATACACATATATATGTATACATATAATACATACAAATTGCATAGATGTATACAATTTTTCCAATGATGCTCTAAATTTTGTTAACCCTTCCAAATAGCAGTTGACGTCTTTTCCCGCAAAACAGGCGTTTACATATACAGTAACCTCATCATCCGATAAACATCTCTATCCTCCAAGCAAAACTTTCAGGTTAGGAAACAGAAAAAAGTCCCTGGAGAAGACCTGATGAATAGGGTGAGTGTGAGCCAATTCGAAGCGCAATTCGTGAATATTGGCCATGGCGACCGCCTAAGTGTTAAGTGCGTTGTACGAATGGATGTTCATTCGAAAACATTTTTGGTCCAAAGTGAGCAAACGCCGCATCCAACGCTTGGATAGCTTACACATGAGCAATTCATCAGTCAACACATGAAAGACGCGTTGTTTTGATATGCTCATAGCCTCTGCTATCTCGCTAATCTTAATGCGACAGTCTTCCAGTACCATTTGGTGAACTTTTTCGATTGTATCGTTGGTTATCACAGTTTTGGCCATCCTGAACCCTGACCATCAGGTATGGTCCTATTTACATTCAGCAACCCAAAATGTTAGTGTTGTAAATGATGATATAGACTAACAGCATCCAACTTGTCTTTGATTTGCGTGCACTTTGCCTTTCAAAAACAAATATTTAATTGCAACTCGGCACTCAATATTTTCCCATTTTCACAAAAGCCCTCGCAGTGACTCATTCAAACGATTGTCGAATAATAACCGAGTGCTCAACATAGCTGTAGTTTAAGCAAGTATCTTTCACCGTATGTGCAACCCTATCCGCCAACTTATGTTGAAAAGTGACACCATCTTCATGTTGAGCTCGGAAAGTTTTCTGCTCACTCGCGTGGGTATATATATATATATATATATATATATATATATATATATATATATATATATATATATACGCACGTGAGTGGGCGAGTGAGTGAAAAATATAAATAGAAAATATGTAAAAAGACACATCTCAGAAAGTTTAAGCTTTCGGCCTTCTTCAAGTCGGACTGGAAGGTTTCAGACGGAGGGAATACGAGTGTTTGGGCGGGGGAAGCCCAGGGTGTGCTGGGGAGGACGGGAGGAAAGCGGTAAGGAATTAGTGGAGACGGTTGAGCCCGGGAATTTCAAAAGATCAGAATGCTGATATGTACGCGGATTCCTGAGTTCTCACTCCTAAATTGGTGGCTGAATCGGGTAACGATTCTAGAACGGTAAAGGGAAAACACTGGTCGAAGGAAAAGAGGGGGGTGGAATGGTAAAGGAAAAGAGGAGATTGAGGTAAAATTACAGGAGTATATATATTAATATGAGTGTGTATATACATATAATTATATAAATATGAGTTGTACATAATTAATTCAATATTTGCAAAGACGGTGATATTGTCAAAAATAATAACCCAAGACAAAATGATTACCTTCAAGTTTCTGAATTTTGATGGGATTTGTATTTGATTTTTAACACATAAGATCTGGACTACGATCTTTGACATTAATAATTAATAATGACGATTTTTGAGTCCTTAGTAGCCAACCTTATCAATTAAAACCATATTATAACTCTACGGGCCAATAAACTACTCCTTTGGAATATTCCAAGTTTCCATTCCGATGGACATCTTGTATGCCTGTATGCGCGGAGCAATTTATTACCCATGCATGAAAGGGACCACTAACAACTAATACGCTAGATTTGTAAAAATCATTTCCACTCTTGTTTTGAATGATGTTTAAACATGAGAAATGAAGTTCACCCTTGGGAAAATCCGTAAATATTTCCTCATGTAAATGCCCATTTAATTAAAGCGGCATACAGATTTTACAATAATTTTGTAATATTAACAACAACAGTACTTAATTGGCTCAATTTAGGCGGATCGACTGGCGGCCGTATTCGTGAGCCTTTTGGGGCTGAGACGAGGAGACAGACTGGCCATTTGGAGTTCCAATTGCATGGAATGGTACCTGACACAAATGGCAGCTGCTAAGGCTGGACTCATACTTGTAAGTAACTCATTTCCGATTCTAAGTCATACCTGTTAAACAATTCAGCTCATACAAAAATGAGATTGCGTCTACAGTATGAATTTTAACACACTGAAAAATAAAATATACATAATGGTATGATCAACATTAAATTCGGGTACCACTCTTCAAAAGAGAAGCCATTACCTGTTTTTTTAATAAATCGATATTGCAAGGTAAAAATTTTTAGTTCTTCGGTGTCTTAAAGCGCTCCGACTGCTCTATTAGTTGGCAAACATTGACAGAGTTACTCCAGACACGTATCGGGTCAGTATAACTTCCGCTTAATTAAAACCCATCATTACGAATTACTTTAGCTGATGATCATCTTCGGCAGCAAGATTATTAAAATGTTAAGACCAAGTTTTGCAAATCACCACAATTTCTTTTTATTTTTTGAATGCATATCAAGGTAATGGCAACTATATTCCCACAAATTTCAAATGCTCTTTTTCTACAATGTAACTAGCAATTAAAATTGTGAACATTTCAACTAGACATTACATCTGCACTTTCTCAATAAGCAGAATGATTGAATGAAGAGAGTGGAATCCCCATCACTGAGACGGGAATTTTAAACTCCATTGGCTTGTGAAAATTCGTTTAAAACGAGAAGAAACCGTACTAACGTACATGAACGAAGTAGTAGTTTTTACGGGAGGTGACCGACAGTTGAGGTTATTTGCGCCATTAGGGATTTATGGGAAAGAAGGAAGGGTGGAGAGATACCTGGAGTCGGTAGCCTACTCTTAACGAAAGGCGCCAAGGGGTCCGCAGTTTAACGTCCCATCCGACGGACGCCGTACTCACTCAAAGTGCTATCCCCAAAGCACCTAAATTAGGGATCGGAATACCACTGAAAAATATCTGCCGTGTCCAGGATTCGAACCCAGGCCTCTGGGTGGGAGGCCAGGTACATTAGGGAAAATAACGTACTTGCATGCAATTGTCGGTACACGAAGGTCTAAGTCTTAAACTGAGCAATAGGGGCAAAAAGAAATACCGACCCTGGAATATTAATAGTTAAATCAAAAGCAGCGGGGAATAATTCTGTGCAGCAATGAACAGTTCATTGCGCTTACTTTTTCCACGCAATTCCGAAGCGTGCGATAGAACGCCACTTAAAATCATGCAACGGCTGAAATCAGCTGCGACCCATAGATTCAAGTTATTAGCACAAGAGCTGCTGATTTCCCTCGAATTTTAATCCCAACTTAAAACGCATAGAGTATATCTGTCAGTTCTTTGTCGATTTTATTCTCGTTCCAATTATGCGAGAGAAAATTAGGCGTAATATCTTTTCTTTTAAAAATCATCCCAGGTATTCGGTCTATTAATGTCGGTTGTGGACGGTTCGCACGGACAATAAATGTATGTATATTTCTAATTAGGATAATCACAGAAGTACTCGACCCAACAAATAAAATACAAAAATTGTGGAAAAAAATTTTTTCACTACTCAACATAATCTCCTTTCAACACTGTTCACTTTTCCCAGCGATGTTCAATAAGCTCGATATCCATTTTTTGATAAATATTGTCTTTCTCCTCAAACTAGCCATTAACTGCCGACACCAATTTTTCATGAATGGAAAATCTTTGACCACCGAGCCATTGTTTCAAGTTTGCGAGCAGAAAAGAATCCGAGGGGGCTAAATCTGGCGAAAAGGGTGCATGAGGTTGTAATTCAAACTTTAATTCATTTATTTTGACCATTACAATAATGGATTTGTGAGCTGGTGCATTGTCTTGATGAAACCACTTTCTTCTTAGCTAAATGCGGCCGGTCGCTTTTGCTTGATTTCTTTGCTCAAACATTGCAATAAGTTCGCATAATACTCGCCGTTGATAGTTTTCCTTTTTCAAGATAGTCAATGAAAATTATCCCACGCGCATCCCAAACAATCGACGTCATGAATCCATTGTCTTGATTGTTCTTTTATTACGGGTGTGAAGTAATGGGCCCATGTTCCATCCATGGTTATGAAAAGCCGCAAAAGTTCTGCTTTGTTGCTGTGAAACTTTGCTCGACACTCAATTGAAACATCTTCACGACACTGGTGTTGCTCGAGTGTGAGCAAACGTGGTATCCATCTTGCACACAGCTGTCTCATTTCCAAATTTCCAGTTAATATGCGATGTACCGCACTTTTTGAAATGCCTACTATGTCTCATAGCTCGCGCACTTTCACTCGAAGATCATCCAGTAACACTCTGTGGATTTTCTTCGCCGTTTCTGGAGTCGTCACTTCATTTGGTCGACCAGTGCGATGCTCGTCTTGACAACTCGTACGGCCTTGTTACCCAAAATTTTACTGTTGCATACGAAGGAGCAGACTCACTCAGAGTAGAATCCAGTGCAGCTTTAATATTGGTTGGGCTGAGGCCTTTGAAATAAAAGTATTGTATCACATAACGATGACCAATTTTCTCCATTTTCACAGAAAACGTTCACTATTGATGGCTGCCAAACAAATACTTAACCACGCGGCGTCTTTAAACTTGAAACAGACGCTTCCCGGATTGCATACTCTCTACTACAATGATATTTTTCAAACAACTACCGCCATCTCCTGGTCAGGCTGGGCACTTATGGGCCTCCCCATGTATCACAACGATTCCCTTTGCTTGCCGTACGTTATTTCTTTCTTTAAATCTTGTAAGTTCTACCAGCATTCACACTGTCTAAAAACCCTATTCTCTTCCTTCTCATACTCTGCTTACTGAACATTACCGGTTCTATTAAGGCCTTCGACATCCCATCGCCTTTCAAAATTATGAGTTCAATCTTTACATTTATTGGCTAACCATAAAACCCATATTTTGGTTTAAATATTTTTAAAAATGTAAAACAATGGAATGTACCTGGAATACACATTTACAGAGTATATATCAATACAATGTGTATGCATAGATATGATATAGTGAATTCTAACTAGAAAACCGTAGATAAAATTATACCTTAGCATGGTTTTTAATATTCCCCGTTAGATTTTCATGAAGGTCCTTTTGGGGACGAATCTTACCAGGTAGCATAAATCGGAAAAATACTAATTTACTGCGTCAATGCTCATAACGGTCTCTAGCTCTTTGTGAAATAAAATATATATTATGACGGTCATAATTGCTCAGTGTACTATCTCGCCTTTGGTGATCTAGTGTTCTCAATTACTATAGCCTTTCGATGGGCAACATCGGATGATTCCATGAAGGTAGCGACCGCGCTTCCATGGCTTGGAAATAATTACACCTTGGCCCCGTGAATCTGCTAGAAAAAGTTATACCTAGCAAACCCCCTCTCCAAACCCAATCTCTTATTCAAATCCAAAATCAGACATAGAATTTTGAATTTGTGAAATGAAATATCAATAACATAAATTTGCTCCTAGCGCAAAACCGTCAATCCAATTAAGGGATTGACGGTTTTGCGCTGGGATCAAAGTCTTCCAATGCCCAATCAAATTTACCACTTTACTTGATTGTGTTCAATATTACGATAGTCGCGTTAATAATCGCATTAGGTGCGCAGTTCAATCTCCTAACAAGCATGATCAATCACTGTGATGGATGGTCATCCTACAAGTAAATCGCATCGAACACATTAGTAATTGGTGATAATGAACCTCCGACAATCTCGATCACTCGGAAAGATAAATAAGGCCATATGGCCGATTATATTGCCATTGGAAGTCTTGGGAGTTTTCGCTCGTACTAGAGCCATTTGCCGAATTCAATGCAGGCCCCCATGATCGTAGTTAAAAGTGTGTATTAATCATGACACCTAAAATTTTTAATAGGGAAGATTTCAGTCGGACAGTGGTTGTGGCAATGGATTATCCTGCCGAAGGCCGAATTCTTTACCAGGATTAGAACTATTCTTTTGTCGTGTTCTGGGTAAAGATTTAATCTTCTCGACACTTTCAAAATCCTAGAAATGAAACCAACCGTTTTCAGATGGCATCTTGAACTTTGGACATTCTGGTTTCTGGCGATAAGAGTAGAATTATGACGACACATTGTTTCCCTACCCTTAATCTTGACTTTCCCGCATATATTTATGAGATGCTCTCAAATGAGTTCAGCTGCCGTTTTCTTCCCCAGTAACAATGACGATATGACAAACAATTAAAGCAATGTTTATTTATCTTCTACCAATGTGTGCTAATTACTAATTTGATTTCAATTGATTTGACCGGCAATTCGTCCTCCGATATTTATTTCTTTGTAACTTATGGCCTGCTTTCATGCAGTTAAAAAACCATGTTTTAATCTTTATTTTTTGCTGCGAACCAAACCTTCTCACTTTTATCTAGGCATTCAACACCCCACAACTTTTCAAAATTTTGAAAGTTTTGTATTCACATTTTACCTATCCATGCTCGGTATTTTCCTGGCGAATGGGCAACATGAATCTTCACGGATTTAACGCAAGGCCAGATATTTCGCTACTGCCGTTTCGAAGGCCAACGCTCCCTCATTGGGTACCTCAATGCCCTGAACACGATGACGAGCCTTCGAAACTTCAACAGCTAAATACCTGACCAAATAGAAAACCCAGGAAGCCTTCACTGCCTGCCTATTTGAATTATTTTAAATTAGCTTTGCTTTCGAAATAATCCACGCAACCGGTGCGCATTAGTCATTCTTTCCATTTTAACTTTACTATCCTTATAGACAGCCACTATATTCCCATTCTATCTTTGGTCTGTCACTCCGCGACTCTAATTACGCGTTCAACAGTAGAGAGAGTGCAAGAAACCCTCGAGCCAAAGGTATTGGGGGCTGGCAAATTTATAGGGAACATATTAGAAAATTTATAGAGAAAATATTATCGACTTTAAAAAACTTGGAAATAATTTATACTGGTGGGCCAGCAACTAATTTTGAACACATTTTGTCAATCGCACGCGACTGAAGTACAATTCTATAATTCAGAAACAACTAGGTTTTTCTAAATAATGATTTTTTTGCAAGGAGAAAACATTTCCCCAAACCTACATAAATTAGAGATGATCGAGATCAGTAAAATGTCACTATTCACATACCACCTTCCGTCACTATCCCACTTGTTTTTTTTCATTCGGAGACTGAATTAAATAACTTTTTATCTGCTCGTCACTCTCTCTCTTGAGGTGAACGTCAACCCAGGATACTACGAAAATGAGCTTCGCTACTGCCTGAGGAAGGTGGGGGCACGGGTTCTCTTGGCGGCGGACAAACACCGCACCAGGGCGAACATGGAGGTGGTCGAGGGTATGATTCCCGAGCTGACCTCGTCAGGGCCCGGCGAACTTGGATGCGAAGACCTGCCAGTTTTGAAGTCTGTCGTCGTGATCGGCGATGAAAAATGGAAGTGAGTCATGGAGCCAATCTCTGGCGGGGATTATAAAAGGGGAAAATGAATCTCGAGTAGTTCCCTCCTTCCGCTTTTTCCCAACATTGTTAAACAGCAATTCCTCAGCTTCCGTTACCCTTTAGACAGGGCATATTTTACAAGGGTCGTATCTCTTCGAGATTGCTCGAAGGCACGCCGCCTGGGAGCGGCGGAAGAACATATGGTCAAAAGTATCGACAGGTCTCCATCAATTTGGATATTTTTCAATATCCGCATCAATCACCTAACAGCGGTTGGTACGAACCTGCCAACCTTGTGAGTTTTACAACACAGATAACGCCCCAGGTAACAGAAGCCATATCGCAGAGAAGAATTATGAACACAGCAATTAAGCCTGAGTGCGTAATAGGTTTAATTAATGGATTAGAGGCGAAGGGGTATGCATGCATTCGGTATGCATAAGTTACTCCGGGGAAACTGAATGGGACCACTAAATTAAACTTGAAATAACTGCCCGTAAATTAGCTCAGGGTGGACGGGTATATAAAAAGCTTGGCAAACCCAATATTAATGTGAAAGAGTCTTAGAACACTGTCGAAAGATTAACTTCATGGAATTCCTCCATGTCCGAAGGAATGGTAAAAAATGAAGTCTGTAATTCCACTACTCATTATATATTTTTCCCACCAATTCACAATTTGTTGATATCACAAAGGGTGATAAATAAATTATGAAATTATGGATTTTACGTTTTAAAATTCTTGGAAGTGAAAAAAAGTTACTCTCATCCTTCATTTAAAATAGGTGATTTTACCAATCCAACCTCATTATGATAGGGAGAAAATGTTTCCTGTGTGACTAATATTTATTCAGATATTCACCAATGATTTGATTCAATTGGGGCCCTAAGTAAATTTAACATATTCTACTCAATGTATTACCCCAAGTTAATTGACCATTGTATTCATCTTAAGAGATTATTTTATTTTGCTCAAATTCCAATCAAGTAACTCTTCCCACAATGAGATACCTGTCTGCTTACTTGTATCACCAACAGATATTAATGCTGATGCCCATGCTCTTTGAATTAACTATTTATGTCCACGAAGTACCTACATCTGAATATTTAATGTACCTAAATTTTAAAAAATACAGAATATAAAAATCATTCGCCTTATCTGGGATGATTTTTACACCAAAATTGTTGCATTGCAATGCACATTTAGAGGATGACTCTGCTCATAACTGTTCCAGCATCTCCCACAGTGTCTTGGAATTTTTATACAAATACTTGGAAAAGCATAGGTCTTAATCATAAAGCAAATTTTTTTTAATTCTTCACATATACAGGTAAAAACTAGCAAAAGGAATTATAGAGGGCAACTATTAAGAATTTTCCAGGAGTGGACTTGAACAATTGTATAAAACACCTAAAGCCACATTCAGGTTTACTAATAAACAAGAAAATTAAAAGAAACTGCCATATCCATTTCTAACTCAAGGGGTTGATAACACATTTATCACAATAATGCAAGCTTTCTTCTCAACAACAATTCTCCACAATTTTTCACTTCAAAGCATGTCCTTCTTCCCATGGAAAATATTATAGCCAGCTAATCATAAGTCAATGACTGCACCCGATTGGTTACAATTTAAGTGAGAAAAATCACTTAAGATTCTGAATTCTGAATAATGAGAAAAAATGTTCAACAAAGAATATGACCAAAATAGGCCTTTATGCAAAAAGCACAGCACACATTGGAGTCACATACTAAAAATGCATTTCATGATTTCAACAAGTATACTACAATGTTGACAAATTATTAATATGTTGCAAAATGAAACAAAAACTGGGACACTATATTTTATTGCTACTAGAATGGTAATCATGTGGAGTAAATGGGATCCTAATGAGGAGGTCAAAAGTCTGGAGGCATCAATCAAAATATCAGTATATATTAACTGAGATACATCACTTACTACATTGTTGAAGGGATTAATTCACCCTTGTTAATGCAAGTTAACTAAAATATCGCTTTCAGAGGTTCCTTTAACTTTGATGAATTGATGGAAAGTGTCAGCGAAAGAGAAGTGGAAGAAGTCCGTCAGTTAAGCAGAAAAATTCAGCCAGATGAAGGATGTGACATTCAGTTTACATCGGTAAGTCATTTGCTATATATGACTCATATAAATATTGCCATACTTTTTATGAGTTCACAAAGATTCATGTTATATCTGTCACTCGGAAGGATTAAATCGCTGTTTACAATCAATGAAGTTGAATTATCTGTTTAAAAATAATTCAATACAAAACTCATGTTAAGCACATCATTCTTAAACAGGGTACCACAGGAGAACCAAAAGGAGCACTTCTTAGTCATCACAATATCATCAACAATGCTGCAATTATGGGAAGGAGGGTAGGATTTGAGGAGAAGGTTAGTTGAGGTAGAGTAACAAAAATAGCCATTACGTTGAAAGGTTAACCCCGTGCTATTATTTATAAGGCCCGACATAAATAGCTGGTTTATTTTACATACATTAAATTAGTTTTATTTTGATAAATCCAATTTTGTTTATGTGGCAGAAAATCATTCAGTCTGGCCGATTGATGCTAAAACTATAATCAACAAAAGTGGTTATTGCTAGACTGTCTTCCTGGAGGTGAATAGAGAGACACTTTAATACCAATGTGAAATATTCTATTCCTTCACGGGGTTAACTGATTCACAAAAAAGAGACGATATATATATAATTGGTAAAATTCTTCAAAAACATTAGAATAAACCTGGCATATGGAAAAGGGTCCTTAAATGCCTACTCCAAAAATATTGAAATGGGGAGATGGCAAAAAGTAAACACATGGAAAACATTCACACACACTAAAAGATAGGCATTCAAATAGAGGTTAATGAAGTGAATTATGATACAATGCTCACTTTCCCAGAAGATGCCATCTTAAAAGCCCATTATCTTCCTTCGTCTACCCCATTGACCTACTGTTCTCCTTCCATCCTGCTCTCTAGCACTCCAATACATCTTACTATATCCTCAACTCATTTTTTTCTGCCTTCATAAGATTACAACCAACAACTTCCTTTACCACCACATTTAAAACTTCATTTATCTTCCTCTTGGTTCAATTAATTTATATCTTTTCTTCCCATAACTCATTTCAAAAGCCTCTAATCTATATTCATCTTCTACCCTCTCCAATAAGGTTTTTGATCCATACAGTGCTTTATGCTTAGTGCTAAAATCATTCAGCATCTAATTTGGACCTTGGCATTATTATTTAAACAGCTTTTAATGCCAGCATAGAAAATATTGAGAGAGAGATTTTACTAAATAGATAAAGAACGTACTACGGCCGAGTGCATGGAAAGAAAGAGGTAAAGTAAAGAGAGATTTTACATACTGCAAGCTTTTTACCTCGAGAGGAACGTTTTTCAACAATAGCCCAAGAAAAAACTACAGGGTCCATACAAGTATGAGGACTGGTTCCAAAAATTAAAATTTATTGTAGTTATCATTACAATTACTTAATAATCTTCAAAATATATTCCTCCTGCATTGATACACAGTTTGGCGTGTCTGCCACTTGTCAAAAGCCTGCTGAAAGTTGGTTTCCGGAATACTGTTGAAAGCCTTTGTCGTCGCCGCTTGAACTGCCTTGATGGAGTCAAATCAATATCCTTTAAGCTGCTTTTGAGCTATCCTTTGAGGTAATAACATTGTCCGGAAACTTTTATCTTCCTGGAGACAATCCAAAATTTCTTACAAAATTTCCACCTGCGTCACTTTTTGTTCCTCGCTCAAGACTTTCTGCACCAGCTTCGCACACGCTTTCCTCATCGCAAGATCCTCTGTTACAATGGTGTGGACAGTTCCAACTGAAAGGCTGGTCTCCTCACTGATAAGGGCGATGGTTAAATGCCTGTCAGAGTCCAAAACTTTTTTCACCTTGGCCACCTGAGCATCGGTTGGAGCGGTCGCCGGGCGTCCGACGTGTTGTTCATCTTTGACGAGCTCCCGGCCTTCCTTAAACATTTTGTGCTACTCAAAAACTCTTCAGTGGCTTAAGGCATCATCCCTCTAAGCCTGTTAAATGAATTCAAGAGTCTCCGACGTGGATTTCCCGAGTTAAACGCAAAACTTCACAGCGCAGCATTGCTTGACGGTGAACTCCATGCTGAAGCGACGACACCACAAACAATCACACGTCACAATAATACACCTCTGATCTCAACGCATGCCCGGAGACAATTGAACGAAAGTGCATCTGAGTGGTGGGGGACCCCTCTACCGAGCCGACCGGTCAGGCCCCTATCCACCGCTCTTTTGAGGCTACAGCAAACCAGTCACAATACTATTGTACTGACCCTGTATGAACTTATTCAATTGAAAAAGCTAAAAAAACTCACCTGACATTGGACTGCCAAACCAAAGGTTGTGATTTAGATTCCCACAAAGGTGAGTTTTCCTCCACTTAGGCCTTAGATGTTCATCATTGTCTTTAATGTGACATCTTTATTAAAAGCTTTACGTGAAGGTGAACTGAATCAATTTTACAACATCTTATTCATAAATATTTGAGCATTACTTGGAGAAATAATTGAACTATTGGGATAAATAATTATTAAACTTTCCACCTTTCATAAATATTCTTAACAAACCTTACAGTTTTAGGCTTAACTTTGTAGAAACTTTCCATTTTGGAGATCAATTAAAATTGTTTTATCACTTCCCTCCAATATTCTTAACTCATTAAGTCAGTCAGAAAGGTTGATTTTAGAAAAATTTAATTCAGTCAACCTAGAAGGTAATTCAAATATCTCTAATTATTGTTTCAATAATAATAATTTAAGGACAAATCTAGGCAGTTATTTTATTATTTTAACCTTCATATTATTTGGTAATAGGACACAATATAGGAAAGATCATTTTACAATAGCCAACTTTTGTTGGTCCTAGAATATTAAAACCAAGAATCCACATACCAAACATGGATACAAACAGGGGTAAAACAATTGTTATAGTCTCCAATTACCATAAATTAAAATTTAGAATAGGGATTAAAATCTACACATACTTGGGTAAAACAAAAGTAATTGCTGTGTATTTGATTTTCAAAGCATCATAAGATCTGCTTGCAAGTGCCTCTGTTCCACTGTTTTGGCTGCGTTGTAGGAACTATCGCCAGTCTGCACAGCGGAGCAACATTAGTGATGCCAGCATCCAACTTTGACACCAAAGCTTCCATCAGAGCTATAAGAGAAGAAAAGTGAGTCCCCTGATTCATCACCTCAATCAACTTCTCTTGCTCTGATTATTTAATATCTCTGTCTACTCAATTTTTTTTTGCTACACTCATAAAGACTGTGTTTTGGTCAACAATATACAAAATGCAAAACCGCAGAGGGAAATTTCTTCATTTTGGCATACATCAGGCAGATGGCTCCATTAAAATAACTGACATGACATCTCCTGCAGCTCTTTGGGCAATATATATCAAAATTAAATTTCCAATTTGATAAACCCCAGAGTGAAAAACTTTTAAGTGTTCTTGTTTTGTAAATTCAACTCATATGTGAGTGACTCTCAGGAAAGGAATTCCAAAAATATAATATAACACTACAATGGATATCCAAATGGATAGTGAGGCAAAATGCATATTGTTTTTCTTTAGATGCTTCAATGTTGTAGACCTAAACTTTTTTGTTTGGGCTGTCACCAGTTTTTATGCATGCCATAGTAAAAATATTTAGATAATGGAAGGCAGTCTTAAGGAATGGCCAAATACTTACCAGGATGCAGCTTTTGGTGGGTGTAATTGATTCCTCCCTGGGAGTTGCAGAGTCATTCTTCATTTTTCACTAGGTGCACAGTGATGTATGGAACACCAACAATGTATGTGGACCTCTTGGAGCAACATCAAAGAGAAGGGGAGAAGAGATTCCAGAAAGCTGATGACTGGGATGGCATTGAAGTTGCCGTGAGCGGGGGTGCACCCTGCTCCGAGCATCTCTTCCGGCAGCTAATGGAATCCTTCGGAGTGAAGCGAGTGTGTGTGAGTAGCGAACTCTAATCCCAAGACACATGCCAACTGATCAGACAGTGAAAGCAGGAAGTTGCGTGGGATTGGGATGGTGCAGTGGCTAACGCACAGGCTTCCCACCAAGAGGGCCCGGGTTCGAATCCTGGAGGTAACATATTTTGCAGTGGTATCCCAATCCTTAGTTGAGGTGCTTTGTGGAACAGCTATTGGATGGGATGTTAAATTGCTGACCCCTTGGCACCTTCCGAAAAGAGTAGGCTAATGCCGACGCTGGGTTTCTCTCCACCCTTCCTTTCCTATCCATCCCTAATGTTGCAAATGACCGACCTTAGGTGTTGGTCGCCTCTCCTAAAACTACTACTTCGAAGTTGTGGTGATTGCTATTGAAATGACACCAATACCTGACTCATTGACAGCAAATATATTCACACAGTTCGCTCGCTCCAAGATGAAACTGTGAAATTTAGGATCATGTTATGAGATGTGTAGTTATGAGTTCCAAAAATCAGCATTTCAAAATCATTCAGTATAATTTACTCCATTCCATTAAACAGTGACCAAACTTCCCAGTAATCTACTTAATACTTGATTTTATAACCCAGCTCATTTTGTACTGGCAATAAATCCCTCAAAGTATGACATTCAAACAAGGTGGAGAGGCCAGTTCCTCTCCCTGTGTCCCCTGTGACTTTTAATGAAGATGTGGTACCATCAATCATCATAACAGAACTTTTTAGGATCTTTTCACAAGCCTAAATGAGTCCACACAATTACTGGACAAAATAGTCCTGAGTTTACAGATATTTTCAATCAAAAATTGTCATTATGCAGTGCCACTCATTTAAAATCTGATTAAATTAAGGATTCTCTTTGAAAAATTTTCTCTATGAAATGACTTTGTTATTTAGCAGTAGAAAAGTTACAGATTTAATGTTTAATGATAGCATGTAACAGAGTCCTCACTTATGGATTCATTAAGCACACATTTTTCCTGCATTTTTGTGTTCTCAATAAGAAGTGCCACACAATGGATTTTGTGAACCTATTCCTCTCCATAATGCATCATTTGATTTAGATGGCATTTCAATACCATTTAATGAAAACGAAATTCAATTCTTTTTGGGATTTTATATCTTATTTTAATTTCAGTCTATATATGGAATGACGGAGACTAGCCCAATTAGCTTTCAAACTACTGCACATGACAGCGTGGACCAAATGCTGACCACTGTTGGATATGTTTCTGAACACACTGAGGTAGGTGGGTTGGCTCCCAAGATCTCATTTGCTGGCAGAACCAAAAGGAATCAACCCTAACCCATACATCCAGTTTGATTTCATTCCCACTCACCCATTTAAAAGGAGCTGTAAAAAGCCTCTGTACATACTGAGTTCCTGGTTCCATCAAAAAACTATAGATATGTTAATAATAAATTGGCTAAGCAGACGGATATTCCAAATCCATTTTAATGGAAAATAAGAAAATAATTTCTTCACTAGTGAAAAAATGAGTCCCCCAACTCAAGTAACTTTTTCATCCTTAAATAGTAATTCAAGTGGAGAGTCCAACATGGAACTTACCATTTCATTGGCTTCATGAGGAATAGCTTCCTTTGTTATTGCATTTCTCCCATAAAAATTCATTTTTTCTCTGATTACAGATTGGAGGATCCCTAATACACAATCACAGCTGTTATTCTTGGCTTTTAACTGACACACTTAGGTTTTCAAAATATTTTCACACCGTCTGCCCTCCCAAGTATGTTTGTCAATTGAATGGCCCCCAGCAGAGGATGAAATAATGAGGAGATTTTCCTTTTTTGCCCACGTCGAATGCCCCCAATGCAATTTGCCGTGCAATATCAACACATTATGGACACGTCAAATGTTTACTTGAGATTCACTTACCAAGGATGGATTACAATATAATTGTTTTTTCTACATACGGCCTTCAGATGCCAAATGCTTCCTTATATTATATCTAACTTGTTCATTCAGGTATTTACATCAATAGTCAATGTATTGAAACTTAAGTTAAAGAAAAAGTTATAAATTTGCTTGTCAGAGCAAAGGACCCAATCGGCCTAAAGACCCCAGGCATATACTGAGTCCCGTGTACCTACGGAGATGTCTACATTGGAGGGACAGGGCGGACCATCGAGACCAGGATGAAGGAACACAAAAGACACACGACTAGGGCAGTTGGAAAAATCAGCCATCGCTGAACATAGCATCACGATGGATCACTCAATTAATTCAACAGGACCAAGCTACTTGCCCATGCCGGTGGTTACTGGGACCGCATTATCAAGGGATCTATTGAAATTAGAATCGCAGGATGGAATTTCAACAGGGATTCCGGCTATTCCCTCAGCAACACATGGAAACCTGTGCTAATGGAGGTGAAAAGAGAAAGGAAAAAAGCACAATAACCCGGCGACCAATCAGGAAGCTCCTCTTCGTCGGACCAATCAGAAGTCACCTGAACCCGAGAGCACATGTATATAAGATGACCAAAAAACAGAGTGGCCCTGAGGACGATGTACAAGTCTGGCATCAAAACGTCAGCCAACATGGAACCCCTGACCCGGTGGAAGACCTGAGAAAACTTCATCAACACTTCATGTTCTTTGCAGGGCTGTATACTCAACATCTCCACAATATATCACTCTGTGATAACTATCAGTACAATAATTCTTGCTATTTCTCCACCTCACCTTTCACAGTCTAATTTCTGTAACCTGTCTCCTGGTTAGACTTTTCTACATTTGGTACTAAACTATCAGTACAATAATTCTTGCTATTTCTCCACCTCACCTTTCACAGTCTAATTTCTGTAACCTGTCTCCTGGTTAGACTTTTCTACATTTGGTACTAAACTATAGCCTAACATTTCAAGTCCCTATTTTCATGGTGGCATTCCAATACAGCAAGTTATTTTCTGCTGCTATCTAACTGGCTGTGCTTGGATATGTGGTGACAACTGCAGAGGTACATCCTGCACTTTCCAGCATGACACCGCCCCGTGGGCCAAGACCCATAGTTGCAAGGGCTCATTTTAATAAGAGTGCCCATCATAAAAACTTTAGATATATAATTGAGGTGGTTTCCAATGCCTTCCTCATTAGTGTTTTTAATGTGACACCAACACTCAAATGGCCCCCATTGGGATCTAACACCTTCGCAGCCCCCTCATTGATGAACTGGCAATGACCAGTCCTTCGGCCAATCAGACTTGGGTGACTGCATTATCATTGCCAGCACAACAGTGGGCCATCAGAACACACAAGCCCTTCACAATGTCAAGGTTGTAGTCCAACGGGACAGAATCACTAATATGGTCAAAAAATAAAAAGTATATGAGTAATTCAACTAGACTTGATTGAACTCAAACATTTTTCTTTTCTTTCAAATTTTCTCCTACTATTCAATGTTCTTTCTTATAATGAATTAAAATCGAGGTCTAGAAACATTCTTTGTGTTAAAGCAGTTTCTATGATTCAATTGATGGTACGATAAATGGGATATCATAGGGAGAATGCAGTAATGACCTCTTTCTAAATCAAATACTAAGTCTGCTTCTGTTGGCAGATGGACATCCTTACTTTCCAGTCATTTTGGACTGTTGCATAATGGGTGTTCCTGATGACTAAACAAAGCCATTATCTGGGCAATACAAATTAATGCAAATTTCATGGCAACAACAGTTCTTTAATACATGATCCCTGTTACCTGAAGTTTGGTGTTGAACAATGAATGATATCAGCTGATCAGATTGTTTGACCGAGAATGTTCAGTAAATCTAAGGAGAAAAAGGCTTAAAATCAAGCACCTCAGTTCCATTTTCAGTTCAACAAATCAGCACGTATGCTGTAATAAAAATGATACATACACCTATGAATTCCTAAGATGTTACTTGTTCTCAGGTTAAGGTGGTGAACTCTGAGGGGGAGATGGTTCCAATGGGCACACCAGGCGAGCTCTGGGTCCGAGGCTACTGTAATATGATCGGCTATTGGGGAGATGAAGCCCGCACCATGGAGACCATTGGAGCAGACAGGTGGCTTCGGACAGGGTGAGACATTTTTGAGAGGCATGGGAATATTCAAGATCACTTCCTTAACTCAGAGATACTTTTGTTTGTCTATGAATATGCAAGTAACTGCGAACAAAACAGTACAAAGTCACTTGTATGACACAGCATATTCTTTACCACACAAAAGCACATACCTTCCTCACTTATCCCCGATGATTAGGGTTGCACCAACCCTCCCAGTCACTAAAAATGGCACCAGCCTTGTGGATCACTGATAAGAGGATCTGTAGATGGGAGACACCAACAGGCTGTTTTCTGGCTGGTAAATTTCTCACTGGGTACATCATGGAAAACGAAATTTTTCCACTATGTGAAGGACCAGTCAACCTTATAATCGTGCGTATCTTTTAGTAGGCATCCGCCGCCTCACTGCATGATTGTAAAATGCACACTTTGCAGAAGCTGAAGAAATACCACCAAGAGCCATTCACGCCTGGCTCTCAGTGCCTCTCTGTGGAATATACTCATAGCAGTCTCACCTGGAATGCTAACGCACTCTCCAATGCAATGGCGTAAGCATGAGGGGCATTTGACCCCAACTTCAAACTTTTGACCCCACAATTCACCCCCACGATTACAAGTCTGGTGATATATATTGCTGAAATATGAACCTCATTAAAAGGAGGGAGGGAAATGACTTAGCAGACTCAAAGAGTGTCAAGGATGGCCTAGCTGCCTCTTTAACCCTGCTATTTTGCACTGCTAACAAAGCTTCATGGTGAAAGCAATGAAGAACAGGAAACTCTCAAAATGGAATTTTCTTTCCAACCCAAAAGATCTAATGAACTCCATCCCTTCACTCAATTCAACAGTCTAACTTACATTCTTCCGAATTGCCATCTCCTCCTATCCCCTTCCACAGCCCCTCCCACCCTCATAACTCATTCTACCCATCTTCCCAAAACCATTCTGCTATCTCCAAAATGAATTTCTTCACATGGTATTACATTAACCAATTACACTACATATATAACTTTCCTGCCACACTTTTGCTGACAGGTTTAGTGTGCAACTTGTATTGATTAAAAATACCATCTAATACCATTCTAAAAACTCATAAAGGCACTAAGATCAGCCCAACATGAATGAATGACCCATATTTTACCAGACAACTAATCATATATATTAATAAAATTACACTACTTTATGGCAAAGAGCAATGAAGAATTGAAATTCATTTGGAGCACGAAGACCACAAAGCAAATAACTTTCATATTTCTTATGTAAATATTAACTGTTCATATCTCGGGCCACATAACATGAGCCTCTTTATGCACAAGAAACTGCCAGCTGAATTTGAAACCTCGATATGCCTTACATTCTTCAGGTTTAAGTTGAAATGCTAATGTTGTTTATTCCCATTTGACATGTCCTATACTTAGCGTCTAATTTTTCTTTTGTGCTATCTAGTCATTGGACAAATAAATAAATATACACTATTAAAATTTATAAAAATTTGGCGAAAGCTCTTAGCATTATGATGAGCACACAGATATCTGGATTAAAAGCTTAACCTATATTTTTGCTGGGTTTTTTCAAGGATTTCACCAAAATTTTTATAACAGTAACATGATTCACAGAAAACTGACGGTATTTAGGAGCATTACTATAGAAAACAGATATTTTGGAATGGATATCTGAACTAATAATGTCCATTGAATTCCTCCCTAAAACAACAAAACCACATCAGAGGTTGAATATGCAAGGTGGAACCTCACTTAACTAGCACCTCATATAATGAGTAATTTGCAATTTTGAAAAATGACTCCACACACGACGCTTCGCTAAACAAGTGATGAGAGGAGGGGAAGGTGCAGCTGAATCAGTCTGTTTAGCACTCATTCAGCTAGCATCTTAGTGTCACTTGTTATCACACATTTTTCCATACTTGTGTTCTGACATATAATTGGTGATATTTTTGTGCAAAGAGTAATTACCCTTCGAAAAATGTCACCAAAAAAATCTGCAAGGAGGCAGCCATTACAGAATAAAAATAACTGAAAAAAAATCAGAGTAACATTACTGAAAAGCAAGAACAAAGTATGAGTGAGGCTGATTTAGCACATCCATACAATTGATCAACATCAATGATTTGCAGTATCCTAGTGAACAATTACAAGATTAAGGAGATAGGCGATTCAAAGGGAGTCACAAGAATATACAGTATACGCAACAGTTACCAATTCTCACAAATATTGAAAGATTGCTACTCATATGGACAAAGGAATATAAGACAACACAATTAACAAGAACATTATTAGTGAGAAAGTGAAAGTAATATTTGCCTACCTCATTTATAAGATGCCAAGACCATCAATGGTTGAAGATAAAGTATTTGAGGAAAGCTGTGGGTGATTTATGAAGTTCAAGGGAATTGGCATCCACAGCATTGTGAGAGATGGTGAAACAGCAAGCTCCGGCACAAAGGCAGCAGATACAAGCTCTGGTGACTTAAGTAGCTCATTGGTAACTTCAAGAAGCTCATAGATACTATTGACATGTAATGAAATAATTGACTTTGTAATTCCACACACTTGGTTCGTTCATGACGTTCAACGTCGAAACCTGGGTCGTTTTTTTAATTAAAGTGTGTGGAATTACAAAGTCAATTATTTCATTACCTTTCAATATGTTATGCAAATTCCACAAAGTTACGCCTGAGACGACAAATTTCATGGATACTAGTTTATCTGCTGCAATATGGCTTTAACTGTGATGAAACAGGTATCTTTGGAAAAAGGATGTCTAAGCAAACCTATGTTACAGAAGAGGAGACTGCATTGCCCAGCCACAAGCCAATGAAAGACCATTCCATGCTGTTTTGAGCCTATTCAAGCAGCAATTTGAATTTTAACCATTGCTTGTTTAAAATTCAGAAACTCTAAGGGTCTCCAATGGAGTGTTAAGCCCAGAAGAGCAAAGTAGGCTTTGAGTAATTTGTTTCCTGCGAATTGAATACACATTCCAGGCTGTTCATTTCATTATAGAAGAAAAGGTTAAGATGATTTATGCATATTTTTTTCAACTTGGAATGCATTGTGGTTTTTACATTATGGGGAAAATTGTTTCACTTAACATGTTTTGCATTAAAAGTAAGACTCTGGAATGAATTAGGCTTGTGACCAAGGTTGCATGAACATCAAATCTGTAAATGCACAACCATAACTCTATGGACATGCCTGTTCAGTTACAACGGCAAAACATACATGCATATGATATGCAGGAATATATATTTACATTACAATAGAAGTTGTATCAGGAAATGGAAAACAATTTTTTGTGTAATTGTCTTGCAGGGACCAGTTTATCCTAATGGAAAATGGTTATGGAAGAATTGTTGGCCGTCTAAAGGATATGATTATACGAGGAGGAGAGAATATTTTCCCTAAGGAAATTGAAGAGTTTCTCCAAATTCATCCAAGTATTGCAGAAGTTCAGGTAAAAAAGGAAAGGTACAAGGTACAAACAAGGTGTGGTGCTTAATTGCAGACAAGCATGCATTTCCTCAAATGAGATTTCCTCACCAGGTTAGCGAAAACTTCCCCAGACTTCTATGAAGCATCATACTTAGCCGCAATACTGTAAAGAGTTGATCTGGGGTACCAGAAGAATACAACTATCAAAATATTATGCCCAGCGTAAACACTTTCGATAATAGAGGCTCTTCGATTGTACTATGTACTTGTACGTAACATATCAGCCAATTTGATGTTTTGACTGTTTACTAGATGGCTATAGCTTTCAAGAACGCCAATCACCACCTCCAGTGGAACTACGATATGGCAGGAAATTGAAATTTGTCCGGATTTAACCACCACACCCAGTATGTTACAGCTTCGGTACCTAAGAGTTGGTGGGGTGGGGTGGTCAACGTAGGTTTTTCCATAGAAGGTCAAATGGAAATATTTTTCTCATCATCAGAAACTAAATTGACTGTATTTATTAAAATTACAATTATTGTTATTATTATAAATGACCAAAAAAATGGCATCCCTTTAAAATAATAATGGTCTGTTGAAAGAAAAAACTGATAAATGATTGCACTGGAATAGAGCTCTTACATGTACAAATGGAAAATGAATGCCAAAACAAAAAGAAAACAAAAGATCATTGTGCAAACTAGAGTTGAGAAAAATCACAAAGATCATAACATCCAGCTGCATATTGGAAGTGAAATGTGTAAATACATTAAAGAATATAAAGTAAAATATTCTGACCAGAAATTTTCTTGTAATCGTGTTAAATAGTGAATCCCCTCATAAGGGAGCTTGGATTTCCTGGAAATGAGGCTAGAATTATAAAGAAAGTTATTACTGCTTCACTAAAATAATACCAATGAAAACGTATGCCAGCAGTAATTAGGCCAGAATCATTTAATATTATATTAAAAATAAGTCACTCTCATCAATGAACAGGAAGCCTGAAAATCACTCCCTGGCACTAATCACTTTTTGAGAACAAGGCATTCAAAGAACAAAATGAATCCTTCCCCAAAAGTAACAAAAATCACAAATAGGTATCAAAGTGTAAGGCAAAAGGTGTCAGTGGCTTTGGGCACTCCCATCAGGTAACATCTCTTAAGCTGCTACTGTAGAATTTCCTCCAGTTTCTTGAAATTAAAATGAATAGATAATAATCACCACGAAAATGAGCATAACATAAAACTCTCCCCAGCATATTGTAATGCATGGCCACTAGACTGGAAATTGTTATTTATCTATGGACTCAACAATATAGCTACTAACACACAAATACTCATTTAATATTCTTTTAGGTGTTTGGGATACCAGACAGTCGACTTGGGGAAGTTGTGTGTGCTTGGGTGAGGTGTAAAAAAGGAATGTATTCAACAACTGAAGAGTTAAAAACTTTTTGCAAGGGCAAAGTAAGTTCATTCTCTAATATTTGTATCTAACTGAATGTAGACGTGACAAGTTTATTTTTAATCATTATCATGAACTGATGTCACAAAATTGAATGCTGAATTGCTTTTCTACTTTTTCAGATATCAGATTACAAAATTCCAAAGCACATCAAATTTGTGGAAGACTTTCCAAAAACTGTCACAGGGAAAATCCAAAAGTTTCGCATTCAAGAAATAATGACAGAGGAAGTATTAAAGAAGCATAAATGAGTTCCACCTCAACACCAGCCAAAATTCTCCCTTGGTAACCTAATTCATTCATTTAATGCATTATTTGAAGGAATTCAAGTCTAATAGCGAATTTGCTCTCAGTTCTTTCCATGATGCTATCCCATAGATCACCACAGTAATCCAAATCATCAATTACTTCATTCTAACAGCATGCCTCAATTTCTGTTTCTACCATAAACACATATTAAAAAAATATTTAAAATATTCCAAAATGCACACAGTTCAGGTCTCCATCAGACTGCAGGCAGCCATTAAAAAAAAAAGAAGTCAAATTTTTAGTTCAAAAATATATCTTAATGGCCCTCAGCGAAGTGATTTGTTCATAGATACAGCTTAATACACAAAAAATATACTGATTTTAAGTAATTTATTACATATGCTTCAAGGAACCATAACTTAATTGAAAGTGCCGAATTTAACACTTTTAACAAAATAAACATAGCTTTCAATCTGGAAAGGACTCCTTCAATGTATAATTTATGTTTAAAATAACTTATATAAATTATCACTGAATGGCTTCCGAACTGTATCTTAACTTTGCATTAAAACAAATTTCAATGAAATTACATCAGATTTATGATATAAGCTATAACAGCTTACTATTCCATTTTTTTAGGGTTTACCCTGACATACAATGGTTTCCCTGAATTTAAATAAAATGAGATCTATCAACAAATATGAAAAATTGCACAAATAATTCCACATATCCCCTTATGAGTGAAGGTAATTATATGTACGTGTATGGCAAAAAATAAAAAAAAACATTAAATTAAACAGTAGATACATAAATTGTCTTTGTTTTTACATCTCTCTCCTCATTTGATGGTTCTACGCATCATGAGCGGCACAAAGTATAAATTTGAAATCCTTTGGCTCTTATGAGTGTATCTTTGAAAATATCCATTTGAAAAACTAGAAGCATAACCAGAGAGTTTTTTGTCATTGATTGCAACAGTGAATTGTAAGGATAAACTAGATCAACCTCGTAATGTACAGAAATGGGGCATTACTTCTTGCAAGGTCTCCTTCTTGGATGATTAACAACAACCAATTTCTCTCCAGCATCATTTTTTGCCACGCCACTCTTAGTAGCATTGGTGCCAAAATCTTTTTTCACTTTACTGGCATCAATAATTCTCTTCTTCACATCCCTATTTTTACTGCCATCAGCAATTTCCTTCTTTGGTTTACTAGTTTTAGAATCAATGTTTGCAACTTTCTTTGTTTCAACACTAGTAGCAGCAACTCTCCTGCTTTCACCACTCTGTGAGTTTTCCTCCTCCTTGAAATTTAAATATAAGTTCCGCCGTGGTAAATATCTTTTGGGCACAGAAGGAATGGGTTCGTATATCACATCATCTTCATCTCCATTTATGTCATTCACTTTCCTCAATTGGGAAGCATTCCCAGTCTCTTTAGAGGGTGTTTTAAACACCTCGGGTTGAGCTCGTCCCTTTTCCCAGAGTCTGAATTCCTCTTCCTCTTTATTACAATATTCAACTTGGCTAACACATGGCATCACCTTAGCCTTTCCTAAAATTAGTTTCAACATGCCAATACGGGGCATGAGGAATTGCAATCCACATATATATTTGATATTCTTGGCTTCTTCTTCAACGACACTGATCAATGTTCCTGATTTACTGAGAAATTCATCACTAGAAGCATCACTGTTTTCCCATTTTGCTAAGTAAAAATCAGCCATGCCTAAAATAAAGTGCATGTATAATGCATGTAACCTGCCGAAGTCAATAACAAAATCACTGCTATCAAGATACTGATCAATTGCTAGGTCCACTTCTGAAAGCAAGAGGGAGAAATAAAACTTGCTCATTCTTGATACCATCACTTTAAAACGACTAATGATTCCCCGCAGTAGCCTGTTTGAATTTTCAAAGATTTCCACAGAGGGAGACAAACTCTCAAATTGGCTTTTGTTCGCTATACATACCTGAATCACTCTCAGTCCTAAGAAGGCCTTTTGAAAACCAGAATTCACACACCATTCACAAAAACACTCATTTATACATTTCTTCATTTCGACAAATTTGTAGTTACTACCAGGTCTCTCTGGAGAATAGCGACCGATTTTATTCTTAACCTTAGCTTCATCAATAACATCAGTGAATAAAACAACCTCAGAGCTTTCTGGATTACTTTGCTTGACTCCTCCCTTTCCTTTCCCAAGCCAGTGAATTAGCTTCTCAATGTCTCCCAGTTTTTGATTTCCATCCTTCTCATGGTCCAAATCAATAATGCTTTCCATACCAAGAAGTTTCACCTCGCAATCACTCTTTCTGCAGGACATCAGATCCACAAATGCTAGGGTAGTTAGACATTGTACGGTTCTGAAATGAATTGCATTAGGCCATAATAAGTTGGGAGTTTCTAAAATCCATACTTGAGAATTAATTTCAATTAATCATTTACTTTTACTTATTTAGGAAGCCACTACAATAAGTTTGCTCGAAAATAGATTAAATTAATAATTACACTCTAGTATCAGCATTACACAAATTGATTTGAAAATTAGATCCTAAAAAACATACTGCAGTTGTTTCCTAAAAATGGAAACTTTCTATAAAAACCAACGTCTGCCATGCAACCAAATCCACCAATCCAACAACTCAACTGATCCTGAGAGCATTAAACACTAAATTTTTCCATAAAATGTAATAAATACAAATATTATATCAGTAACCCAACCAACAAATCACCTGAGCAAACAATGTCTCACGAAAGTTAAAGCTGGTTTTAAAAAGTTGACAAACGAACCCTCTTCCCGAAAGAACATTGAGAATACAGCTATCGCTAACCGTAGAAAATCATTTTATTACTTCCAATGCATCATATTTCATGAAATGAGTTCTTTATGTACATTGGTGAGGTTTTAACATTGTTAAACTTTCAAAATAATTATATTGTTCCCCTAAATAATGCTAAACTTATGAAAATCTGATGACGAGCTACACTCATCATTATGCGATTTGGCAACGGAAGTTCACGACGAGCTAGAGTCGTCATTAGGTGGATTCTGGAAGGTCCTTAAGGGTCCACATGCAAGCTTCTTTGATGGTATTTAGAGTCCGATAGTGATGTCCTTTGAGGGAGGAATTCACTTTTTGGGAATAAGAATTACAGGGTCCATACAATAAGTACCGTGACTGGTTCCCTGTTGCCTCAACGGAGTGGCGGACAGGGGTCCGACCCATCCCATCCGCTCGGCTCGGTAGAGGGTTCCCCATCACTCAGGTGCACTTAAGTTCAGTTGCCTCTGGGCATGCGTTGAGACAGGTGGATTTTTGTGGCATGTGATTGTTTGTGGTATCGTCGTGCCAGCATGGAGCACACAGTCGAGCATCGCTATACTGTTAAGTTTTGCCTTAAACTCAAGAAATCCCCATTGGAGACCCTTGAACTCATTAAACAGGCTTATGGGGATGATGCCTTAAGCCGATCAAGAGTTTTTGAGTGGCAAAAAATATTTAAGGAAGGCCAGGAGCTCGTTGAAGATGAGCACCGCATCGGGTGCCCGACGACCGCTCAAACTGATGCTCAGGCGGCCAAAGTGAAAAAGGTTTTGGACCCTGACAGGCGTTTAACCATCGCCCTTATCAGTGAGGAGACCAACCTTTCAGTCAGAACTGTCCACACCATTGTAACAGAGGATCTTGCGATGAGGGAAGTGTGCGCAAAGCTGGTGCCGAAGTCTAGAGTGAGGAACAAAAACTGTCGCGGGTGGAAATTTTGCAAGAAATTTTGGACTGCATCCAGGAAGATGAAGATTTTCTCGACAGCATAATTACCTATAAGGATAGCTCAAAAGAAGCTTATATAATATGACGATATTATTTGAGCTCCTTTGAGCTCTCGACTCCATCGATGTAGTTCAAGCAGCGATGACAAAGGCTCTATTCCGGAAACCAACTTCCAGCGGGCTTTTGACGAGTGGCAGACACGCTGAACTACAGGTGTATTGATGCAGGAGGAATATATTTTGAAGATTATTAAGTTACTGAAATGATAACTGCAATGAATTTTGATTTTTGGAACCAGTCCTGATACTTATTGTACGGAACCTGTAAGTCTGTTCCTTCTCTGAAAGAAAGTCTTCAACCCAATTTATTGCACCCTTGTTTATACCCACCTAGATGACCATTTTGATATGTATTCATTATTTATTCTAGAATCTCACTTATTAATTTTCACTCCTATTTCTAAAATCATTACAAGTAAGATCACCCTTATCTGTTCTCACTTTAACCAGCTGATAACCATATCTGATCACAGTTTCTCCATAGGGTGATTCCAATATTATCTATGAATATTATTCAGCATGGTAAGATACAAAGATTTACAAAGTTTTCCATAAATAAATATTTTTAAACCAATTTATCACCTTGAAATGGTATTTTGAATGTGATTTCAAATTAACTGGTAATTATCCAGTCAATATTCTGAGCCCCCAACTGGTCAAATACTGAACACATTTCTAATGTCAGATAAATTGCCAGAATCTTTAACCACAGATTGTTTGATTTACTGAACCACTCATTAAATGAAGAGATGGAATTATAGGCACAATATAACAGAAAAGAAAGACCTATTCCAAGAAGAATGTATTACCTGTTAGGTAGCAACAACTTCTGTGCCACCAAGAACTGCTGTTTCAGATAGGCATATGCTTCTCGTGAGATGTTCAATTCAAGGAATAATTCTCCAATCCATTGCCCAATGTCAAGAAGTAAAACTTGGCTAAAGGTGAACAAAGACAAAGACCCTATAAAAATAAGGGTAACATTAACAAACAAAAATAATGTTCAACATACAATTATATTCAACCCGCAGAAATGAGATTTACCACTCTTATTTGCAAACGAGGGGAGCAGTCCTTATTTGATAACTTCGTATTAAGCACAATTGTATAAAAAACGTATTAAAGATGTTACGTCAATTGTGCGATAAAAATCTTTAGGAACAGTCGTTATCCCTTATTTGCAGGGGAATTCTGCTATTATGGGCCAAATTATAACGAAGATTATTTGGTACATAACATGTATTTGCTGTCTGACACAGTAAAGATGTTGCCACTTTCATCAAGGTCATTTCTCATGGGAAATACCATCAAAAGCTTAGGACTAGTTACCTGAGTCCTTCCACTCTCCAAGCAATCTTATCAATGTGCTCAATGCTGATATCGCAGCATCATAGCGTGTACAACCCCGGAAGACTGGATCTTTAGACAGTTCAGAGTCATTTATATCTGCAGGTGACTGTATGCAATACAGTGCTAGAAGGTATTTTGACTGTGCATAGAGTACACTATGCCACTTGCCCATTGCTGGACTGCAATCCTTTAAAACTCTTCTCAGGATAGATAGGCCAGCAGAAAACTAAAAGAAGGCAAATTTGAAAAATATAGTTTTTTATATTACTTAAAAATAGGTAATGCATTATATTTTGCTGAATAGGTAGCTCATAATACAAAATGAAACATAATACAGGGAAATCTATTTTAGCAGCCACCCCTATTGAACTATTTTTACTCAGAACGAAAAGAAATTACCATTAAGCCAGTACCACCTTCCCCCAATTTAATGGTCACCCCTCCAGTCAGTGCCAAAGAACAAAAGCCACTTCAATGATCTGGTTTTCCCTATTTAGCAGCCAAAACATGGTACCAAGAAAAGTGTTCTGCATTTAGCTTATGCATTTACATCTCTCAGTCGAACATTATTTCACCACAATACTTCTTTTGGATTGGTATGAATTTCACCCCCAACTGCATACAATTAAGTTTTGGGTCTTAGGAAAATAGATGTTTTAGTTCTGTAACAGACATGTGAAAATGACATGGGTTTGGATTTGCCCTTTTCGCACTTTGGATTTGCACTTTTTCAATGGAGAGGAGCAATCAATGCTGGGAGGCCAAGTGGAGGATAATGAGGAGAATCTTTTGAATGACAAAGCATGCAGAACAGCAATGGAGAGATTTCGTTCAGCTTTTTAGCTGATTGCTGGTGATGCCATTTCGTAACTTTCTATTGTCTGTAGAATCATGTTTATCAGTGCCCCCAGCAATGACATTTTAAATATATTAACAGCAATTTCAGATATTTTCTGGATTTTTAAAAATTCAAACAGTTTCAAATTTCAATGATCCAAAAGTATTACTGAAATCCAAAAGAGAAATGCAATTTTAAAAGGGTAAGCAATCTAATTTAATCTAATAAAATAAAACTACTACACTCATGATTTAGTAGGTCATTGTGAATTTCAAAGGTACAATGTAATTTGTGTTAACATTACAGACAACATATTATCTGTGTGAGTCAGTTTACAAATGGAAAGTGCCTTCTTTCACTCTCTATCCCCATTTTTAATGCCCTTAACATTCAAACTCCACTAGCTATTCATTGTTATACAAACCATTGGCTTTGAGTGTTTGATTTCTGTAGCAGAGTTAAAAATATTCAGTTCAGATTGAATGAAGCTTGTGAACTATATTAGAAAACTTAACCTTTGATTTTGTGCTTACATTTGGCATCATAGAAGGCAATCAGCAATACATTTGGTTTGAACTAAATTACATTGACATAGGAGTCCACCAGAAAATTCTTACTTTGTGGAATAAAATTAATAATATGTGTTATTTAATTTGATAATCTTTCCCATCAAGTATCCCTTTCATAAACATCCTAAATTTCAGGAAAAATGTTTTTCTGTTTTTCCTGAGTTGACTTTGAGGAATCATTTTTACATAGGGGTGGAAGTTGGTGATTTCTTTGGGAGCTGCTAGGATTATCCACTATAATTAAGTAAAGGCTGATGCTAATGAACAGCAAGATACCATATCAATAATTAGTCCATGTTAAATCTTATTGAAACAATTAGTTCCATCACAATCAAGAAATACAGATTCAGCAAAGGCTATAATAAATGTTTTTTTTTTAAATTGAACATCAATATTTGAGCAAATGGCATTTAATTTGACAACTCTAGGATGAGGTACATTCCTTCTGGATTACCAAATTTTTTTCTAACACACCATTCGGCACAAAATTATTGTTCTGTATCTTTCAATATGTTTTATCACATTCTATACCATATTTTAAGTACCTCTGTTTTTAAACTTCTCAACAACACAACCTACTGAAACATATTTCAACCCTAGCCCCAAGTCCATTAGAAAATAATATTACCACTCACCTCACTTGCATAAAGTAATTGCCAGCATTTTCCAAGCAGATATGTAAACATTAGGGGAGAATTTTTATCCAGCTTGGCTGCAATTTCGTCCACTCGAAGCAAGCATTTACTACTCACTGGAACTCCACCTTTCCTCATTAGATTTGAGATTCCTATGGAAATAGAGCAACATTAATAAATATTCAGTACTTCTCGTTCCTGAAGAACATTTAAGCCACACTTTCAAGTCTTGAAGACACACTACTTAACAAAACTAATCAATTTTTTAATGAAATTAACGAGAAGAAAACTCAAACGGTGTACGCATTTATATCATGCTTAAAATTGACAGAAAAATATGGAATCAAATTTGATGGAAAGAATATTACTGTCTCAAGATTAACCAGTACTTAAATAATAAAACACTTTTCATGATGAATTCAGAGATCAACTCAAAATCATCAGAATTAAATAATATCTGCACTTAGGTATTAAATCTATTAAATACTTTGGTAGAATACTCAAATTTTAGATGAGGAGGAATACAAATAATCAAACCAATCTGATAATTATTGATGTGGTTACTGCTGAGAGGAAGAATAGCATGGGATGCAGAAGAAGAAAGGAAGAGCTCCTGCTAGCCTTCCTTTCTGTGATCTCTGGGATGCATTGAATTTATTTTTAAATTAAAAACTTGATGAAATTAACGATACTATTAATTACAATTGATTCATTACTAAAATTTCATATTTTTAAACAGACTCTAAATGATGCCACTTTTGAAATTAGTAATTCAAATATTTTTATTAAAATTGGCCATAAACAGTGAGGGGGTAGACTGTAGTACGATTGCTTGTCATTTGAAATGAGTTTGTATGATATAGAAAGGTGGCAAATTTAATCAAACAAACCAACTTCTCCAAGAGTATTGTTTAGTTTGTTGAGTTCCTAAATCAGTATTGGAGTGTGCTATTCAAAAAATGTAATGTTAGAGTGATTCAACTAAATTCCAAATAAACTGCGGGAGATGCCACAACTGTAACTTTTAACAGAGTCATCCGCATTTGCATTTCAATGCAACAATTTCAGAGAGTAAAAATCATTCCCCTTGACCGAGCTTTAGCTTAACTGGCTGAAGCACTTGACCGGACATTGAGGGATTCGGGTTCGAATCCCGGTCAACACAAATGATTTTTACACTCTGAATTTGTTGGAGTTCAGCTAAACTTAATTATTCCAATATCTAAGCACCATTTAGTCATTTATACAAAAATGGCTGAAACAAATACGCCCCTGCTTTTAAGGTGTTGTGCAAATGTAAAATATGTCCATGGGACCTGTAAAATATTAATTTATGATTAAATCCAGAAGTTTTTCATAAGCTCAATACCTTTCCCTACACCAAAAATGGAGATTAAAATATTCACATATCATTTGGAGAAAAATAATTTTCCAAGAACACTAATTTTGACTATAACCAAGAATATTTACCATTGCCAGAGAAGCAATATCGACAAAGGAGAGTCATAGAAAATAAGGGACTGCGAGATAAATTGAAGTCCTCCGTATGTTTTTAAATAAAGTAAAAAGCATTGATAACATACACAGCAAAATACTATGGAATTCATTTAAACATGCCATCAATTAAATGTTACTGATATACATTGTGGGATGAATTCAGTAAAACTTCATTATACAATCTTCAATTTTACAGTCATGCAAATGAATACGTTCCTCCTAATAGCAACTGAAAAACCACAGCTTTGATAATGTATAACACTATGCTGGAATTATAAACTGGCACTGCCCTTACAAGTATGATGACCTATAATTAGAAATCACCAACAATCCTGGTCCCTAATCATTGAATTTGGAGCGATTTTGAATTATCACTAATTCACATGGAAATTAATATGAAAGTTCAATTCCTTCAGGAACAAATCTTAAGTGTTCACAATGCTAGACTCTTCTCCTCTTTCGATTTTTTTCTTGGTACCTAGACCCAAGAGATAAAGGGTAATCCTAGGCTTGAATAATGGTGCTAGCATTGAAGAAAATGGAATAAAAACCAACCCAAGTTAGGCTCTTTTAAAATGCAGACTGTCATTTAAGATAGAAACAAGCATAATCAAGTCTAAATCATTGCATTCAATTATTAACCTTACCAAGCACATAAGACTCATCCTTCGTGAAGATATCAGCATACTTGCACAATAAGCACCAGGCCTTTATATTATGCCACAAGTCATCATATAATTCATAAATATTAGCTGAAGTCTCAAGGCTTTTAAGGATCACAGAAATGTTGAACTTTTCCTGGTCAGCATTTTTCATACCCTAGAATTAAATGAAGAAGGACTTTGAGATGTGAAATTGAAAATTTTGTTTCAAAGATTCTGAAATGAGGGCTACTCTACAAATTAGGTGAGATATTTCTCACCTGCTAGAGCTTGCTCCTTCAAGCTGCCTCAAGCAGTTCCTTCCCCACTGGGAGTTCTCACTAGTAACTGAGCCCTCATCGACAATAACTAAAAGTATTATTAGTTCACTTAAAGAGTTCCCTGGGGATTCCCCAAACCAATGACTGGATAGATATAAAAAGAAATGAGTAAATGAAAGACCACTAAAACAGAACCATGGCTCATGGGGGACTCTATGATAAGATTCAGTGGGAAAATTTGCGAGGATAGTGGAGCACTGTAAACTGCTTCCCAGATATGAGGACTGACAAATTGCAGCACAAAATTGAGACAATGGAAGGTAAACGGGAGTAGCAAATTTTGATTTTGCACATCAGAGCAAACAATATCCGAGTGGCCTAAACAGGTGATCATGCAGTTAGGTTGATGAGGAATTTGTACGTGGCAGAAAACAAGAAATTTCATAATGCCAACATAGTAATCAGTGGAATAATATGCAGGAAAATATTTGGGTCAGTAGGACTGATTACATCAGTAAGGGAATAATATGGGTGAGTCAAAGATTAGCTTTATTCTTTGCTGATACAAAATGTTGGCTTGACAGTCATGATCAAGGAAGAGACGGTGCTCATCTTAAGGGAAGGTTTGCATATGCATGTCAAACTTCTAGGTTACTTGGTGAACATATACAGGGAGTAGGGAAACGTATAAGTGGCTATTGATTTGGTGTTCCCCTCCGGCTACTTTATTTCTGCTTGAAAAACAATGTACCAGCATTAGGCAAGCAAGATTGAAACAGTGACTTGTTTTCTGACCCCCTCGTGAAACCACAAGATCTGGGAGGTAGGCTTTGGCCAGAATAGCCCCTTGGGAGGTTTGAGAATCAGAAAGATGCAGACTTGGAAAGATTAATGATAAAAATTGCACTTTTTTACACAAAACACTTTCCAGAACCAATTAAACTGAATGAGAGAATTATTATTATCATTTATATTACTATTCACCAACATGTAATAAATTTATTCAAAATAGATAAAAATAAATACAAAAATTAAAACAGATTGACTTGGTTTTACCTTCTCAACAGCATGTTCCCATAGAGCAACTGCAACATCCAGTGTTGCATTAAGAAGTTGCTTTTGTTTGCTTGACTTCAAACTCAATTGAGAGGGCACAATATCACATGAGGAAGCACCATCTTCCACAGTCTCTTCCTGGCCATTTACATCTATTTTCCTTGGAACTTGTAGAGGAATGGACCCATCACCATTTATTTCATTCTAGAATAATATAACATGCTACATTTAAAATCGTATCTCCAAAATGCTTTCAGCAGAGAATTTAAGTGTACACCAATATATTGATGAGGATTGCATTACATTTGGCTGGCCTGGATCAGGCAATTGGAAGTTATTATGGGAGATAATTACAGAATGAAGTCATTGGCACCATTAGAGATAGGAGGGTAACCTGTAGATGATGGATGTTTGGGGAATGGAGGAAGGGTAGACTGAAACCAGGTGGCAGCATTAGCCTAATCTTAATGATAGGTAACAAGGGGTACCAAATTTCACCTCCCATTTTTCTAGGTGCATACACATAAATTATAGAACCCTGATGTGTGCATATCAGGGTTCTAAAATTATCCAAATTCTATATTTATACCAATGTAACATTCTAAAAGTCGCCAGCAATTCATAAAATACTGCTGAAGTTTTATATCAGATAATTAGGTTTTCCAGGTTCAAGAAAGTTGAAGTTGCTGATTTTTGCTAAATTTGCTTGCAGCTAAATTTATAAAAATATCAAGAAATTATGGATTTTAAATATATGGAAAGCAAAATCAATCCATATCAATTCCCTTGGCTATTGATAATGCGATATGAAGACGGTTACTCTTCAAGCAATACAAGTCCATAACAAGTATGGAGAAAATGTAGTTTATTATATCAAACTATTGTGTACTAAATAAAATATAAAATTATCCATTTACAACTTGAAAAAGACTTAGGACTCCTTTCTTGCTATAGGGAATGCCATTGTGCAACTGCCATTCACTCTCAGAAAGACATCTTAAATACAAACATTAAGAAATATTGTGACAGACATTGAAGGGGTCAAAGCCATGTTGGATGAAGTTCACGGCACATCTGCTCCTGTGTTTGTGATTGCTTAGTAAATTTAATTTATTAATTAGGTAAAGTAAATTTAAACACGGCTGTACATCCAAAATGGTGAACATCATTTTGGACTTCTTGTAGAAGTGACTACCTCCAAAATGATTGACAAAATTCATTTGGTTTTCAGTGATCAACAAATCAAAATTCATCACACGGTAGAGTTTCCAATTTATCACTAAAAATTGGATAAAAAAATCTCGGCAAGATTACAGCTGCATTTGCTCCGACTGAAGAATAAAAGCAATTGTGTGGTCGATTTGAAGGCTGTTTTGGTGGTTTTATATCGCAATTCTGACGAGTTTGCGTTGACACATAACAAAACATGGATATATAACCAAGCTCTAGACACAAAAGATACAGTCGAAACAGTGGTTTTCTAAAGGCAACCCAGCTTCAAAGAAGACAAAGACTGTGAGATTGGCAAACAAAGTGAAGGCCACGGTTTTTTATAATGCACATGGAATTATCTCCATTGATCACTTACAAAAAGGAGAAACAATAAAGAGAGATTATTGTGTGTCATTATTTCAGCGGTTGAACAAAGATATAAAAAAATCATCATTTGTTAAAGAAAATATTCTCTTCCATCAAGACAATCCACGGGGTGAATCTGCACAATTTTGATGGTGATAATTATGTAATATAAGTTCAAATTATTACAACATCCACCATAGTCATCAGATTTGCCTACAGTGACTTCTTTCTACTTCCAAACTTGATAAAAATGACTTAGCAGAAAACAACTCACGTTGAACAAGGTTATTGCCGACACACAAGCCAATTTTAAAGTACCATACAAAATCCAAATTTAACTCATACATACAATGTTATAGGTTGTAAATTTTACTAATCTTGAAAATTAGACTAAAATGAAAAATTCAACCCTAAAACCGTTAAACCCTAAGGGAAATTTTTAACTCAAGAAAAACAAGAAGAAGGACAATGACATCAGCGAAGAGAAAAGAAAATGCAAAACTATCAAAAAAATTGGCCATACCATCTCTTGCCAGGCTGAAAAGTTTCTGCTACCTAGGGAGCATCATTATTAACAAAAACATGTTTGACAGGGATAAATTAAGATAGTCCCAAGTAGAAGAAGAATTCAAAAACTGAGAGAATGTATTAACGAATAATATATTGACATGGTGGTCAAAATTGTTTAAAAAATTTTTGTTCAATTTTGTTGACACATATAGATGAGACATGGATCACCAGATAAAGGAAAATAGCATGCTTTGAAACATAATTGCGCGAAGAATAGCAAAACAAAGTGGTTATCGCAAGCAAGCATAATCACTTCTTCATGAACATATTATAAGGAAAACTGGTAAGGAAGAAACATAAAGGATTTCCTAAAGCTGAATTCATCAAGAGCATGGAGTAAGAAATGGACATTCATAGGGATTATGTCGTAGCTTCAAGGAAGCAGTGATATGAGCTGTTTGGACATGCCTTGCCTTAAGAAACTGATAAAAAAATACCACAAAGTAATTTATTTTAACTTTCGATTCAATGAAGGTAAGATTTTGTGCCAAAAATAGCACTTCACTCCCTAAGGATCTTCAAACATCTATTTATTTTTTATCTGAAGCAAGAAGATTATTTGAAAATATTCAAAATACACACCTTTGCTTTTTTTCGATTCAAACAACACTTGCACAAGTACATCAAGTAATATGCGTGTCCTAAGACACAGAGCATTGCAGGTACATTGTTTGATACTGGTGCATTCCTGATCTCCTTTTGGAAGTCAGCAGCAAGCTTACGGCACGAGTTAAAAGCAGTTTTCAAAGTGTCCAACATATCATCTTGTTTCATGGCTCCCTCTCCAGAGTCCATAGGTGTCTCCCCAAATATTACATCACTTGATCCATTGGTGAATGACATTTCAATTAAGCAAAGTTGTGCTTCAGCCTTCAAGATAACATCATCACTTATTTCCAAAATTGTGTTGCATACATCCTCAACTGCATTATTCATACGTACTCTAAAAGATCATACACAAAAACAAAATAAATCAAATGAGCAAATGATAAAGCATATAGTACATGTTATACGATCAGTTAGAGGACATAATTGCATGTGTTCTTGCACGGAAACATTTGATAGTGATGGAGGATTGGAATTTCACGGCAGGTGAATGAAGAGATGGTGATGAGGTGGGGGACTACAGTATAGGCACAAGGAATGACTGGGGAGAGAAAGCAATCAAGGTCTGCAGGAGACAGGGTTTAGTCAACACCAACACTTTAAACACCAGAAAAGGCATAGGTATACATGGAAAATGCCAGGTGACTCAGACAGGTATCAATTATATTATATTTTGGTTAGGCAAAAGTTTAGGAACACTGTGATCAATTCGCATAGCTTTCCGCGAGTGGATACGGACTCTAACCACACTATAGTTGTTATGAAATGTAGCCTCCGTTTCAAAAAGATGAGGCAGGGGCAGCGGGTTAGGAAATAGAATGTAGAATCATTACATGGATTGACAAGGAAAGAGTATCAGCAGGATGTAGAAAAAATCATGGATGTTGATAAAGAGCTGAGTACTATTCAGAAATATGAGAATGCATCAAGAAAGGAATATCAAAAGCTGCATAAGACACTGCAGGAACCATTGGCGGGAAAAGAACAAGGAAACCATGGATCACGGATGAGATGATTAAAAAGATGGATAAGAGAAGAAAATGGAAGAATGTAATCACAGAGTTAGGCAAAATGAAGTACAAAGAGTTAAATAATAAATTGAGATGGGCAACAAATAAAAGCAAAGGAAGCTTGGTGGAAAATGCAGAGCAAGTATAGTTATAGTTTGCAGAGGAAGGGTGAAATTGGTGCGCTATACAGCAAAGTTAAATAACTATCAGGAATAAGAAGGGAAGATCTGAGCTAACAGTTAGAGATAAGTCGGGTAAGATAATAGTTGACACAGAAAAGATCCTAGAGAGATGGAAGGAATATATAGAAGCACTGTATAGTAAGGAACTTAGACCCACAAAGTTAGACATAGAAAAGGAAAATAACATAGATGAAGATAGCTTATGTCCAGATATACTTGACAATGAGATAGAAAGATGAAACCAAATAAGGCCATGAACAAATAAGGCAATAAACAAAAAATTAAAGAAGATGAAACCAAATAAGGCCATGGGTGTAGACAATATTCCTGAGGAACTTCTGAAATATTTAGGAAAATGAGGGAGGAAGACTATATGGACTGCTTGGTAGTATCTATGAGGAAGGAATCTGGCTGGAAGACAGTGAGATCAGTGTTAGCTCTTACTCTGAAAAAGATATGGGCTACATCATGTGAGGACTGCAGAAAAATACATTTGATATCCCATGCAGCTTAAGTTGTTCTCAGGATCATCAACAGAAGGATAGAGAGTAGGGCAAATGATTACTTAGGGGATGATCAGTTTGGGTTCAGGAAGGGGAGAGGTACAATTGATGCCATTGCTGTACGAGATCACCAATTCAGGGGAATATAGAACACAATCAGGATGCATTTGCCTGTTTTGTAGATTTCAAAAAGGCATATGATAGAGTGAATTGAGAAAAACTAATGAGTATACTGCAGAAAATAGGAATAGATTGGAGGGAAAGGAGGGCAATCGGCAAACAGTACATTTTTCAGACTGCTCAGGTACGAGTGGGGAATGGAAAGTCCGGAGGGACAGTGTTAGGAAGAGGTGTAAGGCAGGGTTGCCCATTAGCACCGGTGCTGTTCAACAAATGAGGAGGAAATGACTAAAGACACATGGGAAGAACTGGAGGTAGGAATGAAAGTGGGCGGGGAATTCATAAAATCACTTAGGTTTGCTGATGACCAAGCTTTAGTAGATCAGTCAGCCAGGGGTTGCAAGCATTGCTGAGTGAATAGGAAATTCAGTGCAACAGATATGGGAAGAGAATCAATATTAATAAAGCAAAGGTTACGCGATTTTCCAGAATGAAAAAGGCTACACTAAACATTAAAATAGGAGGGCAAAAACTAGAGTACGTAGAACAGTTTATGTATCTCGGAAGTGTTTTGGAACAACACAGGCTATGTAGTAGGGAGGTAAGAAGAGAGGAGCAAAATATTAGGGACGTAAGGAGAAGAATTGTGCTAGGCAAAGAGGCTTTCACAAGGAGGAGTGAGTTGATGACAGGGACGTTGAGTAAAGACATTAAAAAAAGACTCCTAAAAACTTTGATATGGAGTGTAGCTAAGTACGGCGCAGAAACATGGTCACTAAAGCAGGAGGATAGAAGTGGATTGGAGACTTTTGAAATGTGGGTGCGGAGAAGAATGGAGAAGGTGAAACGGACCAAATTGAAAACAAATGAGCAAGTACTAGGATGGTGGGCGAAGAAAGGGTTTGTTGGGAGAAATCCTATGGAGGCAGGAAAAGTGGATGAAGGGGGTACTGATCGAGATTAGGATGTTGAAGACGGTAATTGAGGGGAGAATGTTAGGCAAACGAGGAAAGGGGAGGAACAGGATAGGTATGTTGGACAGGCTGTAGGAAGGAAGGAAGAACAATTGATGAAGAGGGGCCTTATGTAGAGTAGGTTGCTGGATTGTGTTTTGTTAGGAGTCGCAATATATTTACTTGGTAGTTATGTCCATCCAAAACCTACCTTAATGAGTAGATTACCTTATAATAAAAGTACATATGTAAATATATTTTATATATAATACCATATGGGTACGTACAGATGTACATACATGTCAGCGTGATTTAAGTTCTTCAACTCATTTTGTGAGGAGAAATATAGGACAAACTTTTCATCAGGCACTACACACACAAAAACACTGAGGCGAGGATGTACATATAATGATTTGGACAAAAAAATTATTAGACGGACAATTCCAGAGATCACTAGCTAAGCCAATCCTGAGCTTAAGGCAATGAAGTATACTTTTCTGTGAGTTATACTGAAGGTGAATTTTGCCACAACCCACAAAGCAGAGCAATCTATTGACTCCACTATAACGAACATGATTCGCAAAAAAACAAGGCAAGTGTAAAAAGCATTCCAATTTCTGTTCTAAAATCATTAGTTACACTGATTTGGTGAACTGGCAGGTAGGCAGTGGGTGGAAATTTACAACTTGCCCTTTATCACCCATGGCCCACCATTCATTTTTGTATTTTTAAAATAAATACTCCAAACAGAAAGTGCTTCCTGCCTAAAAATTAATGGTGAAATGGTTATTTACAGAGTTGCTTGGTCAACTTATCCAGTATTTTAATATATAAATGAACTGGCATCATGATTTAACGGGAAATAACAGAACTTTAGAACGTTTTAAAAATTGGATCAAGTCAAATTTTGTTGGTTCTTTAAAGAAATGAGATTTAACTACCTAAATCAGGTAAATAATTATGGACGTAATAACAAATATATTTTTCTAGCTTTTTTATTAAGAGGGAAAAACTTAAGAAACAACATGGCCCAAGCATAAAAATAAAATTGTAATAGCATAATTAGCTAAAAGTCTCGTTATATATCACCTAAGAGAATAATTATAACAATTTGACTTCTTTGCAATTTTATTTTATACTCTTGAATGGAATGAAATAATTAAAAAGACCAAATAAATACAAATACTCACCTTCTGGACACATATGCATACAATTCCAATCTTAAAAGTTGACTTGTTTCCTCATTGGAGAAGGGCATATTTTCACCTTTGACATTCTCCTTCAATATGTGATATATTGTGGAGAGCTAAATACGTAAAAAAATTGAAATACATAATTAATGATAAAACAAATGATATGACTAAAGAATCTATAACAACATTCCTGTTATTTTTGGGTCCCCCCTCGTATTTCCGTGGGTGAATTTGGTTTCCTAATTTATAAGTAAGGACTACTACTTAGACTGTTGAATTGCCCAGGGCATGATACAGAATCATGTGGGTTCAATAAATAACCAGATTTGAGATATTTGAAAAGAATATTATTTATTCGTCTATATCAATGTTGTCTTTCTCAAAGTAGTCCTGATTAGATTTTGTAAACTCATAATGGAACTTTTTCTAATCCTTGGCACACTTCTGGAATTCGATCTTTGGCATTTAGCTCTCTTAGCAATGCACTTTTAATCTTATCTATGCTCGTAAAATGACAATACAAACATTTACGATAGTAAAACTAAAAAAATAGAATTAAAGACAATAGCACCCATTCAATGCTTGAAAACCATATTATTAAGTAGCACGAATGCAAAACACAAGACCATCCAACAGTCAAATTTTGACTCAATATTACAAAATTTTATGTTTAGGCATTTCAGTGAAATTTGGATAAGCAAGTCCATCAGTTTGAATTTTAATAAGGAGTAAAAGGCTACTTATGTTTTCCTTTTTTCGATCATTAAATATTGTAATAAAAACTTTAAATTCAACTAAAATAAAGATAGTATATTACGTTGTGATCAAACAGAAATTCCAAGGGCATTCAAAAATATAATATAATTAAAGGGAAAACATGAATTACACTTACTTAACAGTGAGATTTCACTCAATGGCAAGTAGTACCATGTCATAGCCATGAATGAATCAATCAATTTTATTTCAGCGAATTTATTTATGAATGAATTTCTGAACCTTATATGTTAAATCAAGTTGAGGTAAGCCTGAAGAGCATGGAAGGTTTAAAAAATTATACACTTTTACCCAAAGATAGAATTAAGTCTCGGGAGTAAAATTTGGCACCAAAGTTCTCAAATGAAAAGAGTAATTCAATTCTTATTCTCAATGGAGATCCTTGTAAAAATCTAAGCACACAGCAGATTCTTAAGGATTCTTTAACAATTAGTGGTCCACTCATGTATTAGTATGTGTTTTTATCACCAGTGTTAAGTGGCTGCTTACATATTAATAAATATTCATGTAGTCTTCGGCTTTTCACCCCCCGTTGATTAATGTGGCAGAATTAAGAGCTATTTATTTGATCCTATTAGTGAAAGTTTAATGCATTTTTGAGAAATCTTTTTTCAACCTGTAACATTTATTGTTACCCCTTATATAATCATGGCTGCAGAGAACAGAAGCGGAATGAACAAAAATGATATTTTAAACTAAAGTTTTACCAATAATTTGTCTGATGTCCCAAGCCGTGAAAGACGTGTTGGATATTCTAATGAAAAAGATAACGAAAACCCAAATGACAGTGGTTAAGAGGTAATAATTACCAAGAAAACTATTCGTGCTCTAACAATGCAGTATTTCAGTGATTCTGAAGTTGATGAAAATAATGATTTGACTAACACGACGATAGAGGATGTTTCATTTTGGTCAGACAACGCCATTATTCCTGCTTTAGAAACATTTGCTGGCACACTAGGTGTGAAAATTACTCGACATGATCCAAAAATTGTGAGTAACGTAGTTAGTTAGTTTATTTTGGATGACCTTTTTTCAATGATGGTGGAGGAATCAAATCGTTATCATGAGCAAAATGATCATAAATAGAGAGAAATCCCTAAAAGATTGAAGGGGCACAATCTAGCCATTAGAGAAATGAAAAAATGTTTTAGGATTGGTTATCGGTATGGGGCAGGTGCATACAGACATAATAAGTGATTACTTGACACTGCCCCCCTTAACAGAAACACACAATGCACAATAATGAAAAAGATGATTAAGTGGTCAAAGAAAAGTGCTGTATTAGTTGAAAAGTGCCTTCTTCAATTCTTTTATTTAGAGCTCAATGGAAAACAAATTATGTTTTTAAAAATTCTTGCATGAAGTTGCAAGACACTGGGGGAGCCAAAGAGATACAGAAGAGCCCATCTTAAACACACTAGAGAAAACCATTCACATTTTTCCTACAAGGCATGCACCTAAGATGAACCCACAGGAAAGACTTTCAATAGAAATGAAAAAGGATAATTAGATGATATAGTTTGTGCTTGGAGCAAGAAATTTCCAAGAAAACCTAGAAGAGAATGTGCAGCCAAAAAAAGGAAGTTTTTGTTGTGTTCCACTCCATAGAGGGACATGTTTTGAACAATAGCACACTAGTTGATAACTATGGTATGGCATTCTATACATTTAAACTTTTACCATAAAATATCCAGTAGTGAGTTGGGTCAGTTTTATTGAATGCTTATACCTTTCATGTGGGGACACAAAAAATGGCCGGCCCCAAGGGATGGTAAATTTAAGGGGCACCGTCACACAATGCGTAAGGGACACTGTTTCTAAGCAATTCCACGCTCTGTTTAATGCTCCCTGTACTGAAGACAACATGAAAAATTTTGACTGGAAATACCAGAGCACCTCTCAGAGTTGGGTGACAACTATTAATACAGGCATAAAAGAGTAACAGTGGAAGTATTGAGAGTCATACAAAGGTATACAAGCCGCAACACCATGCTAATAACCTTCAGAATTTGCATCTTAATGAATTCAACAAAAATTATTAATATGCCAGCAAGTTACAAAAAAAATCAGTAAGAGGTAATAAAAACTCAATCCTGATATGCATATGGATTCCAGCACTGATTCTCACTACAATGTTTCATGCTTTGGCAAGGAAAATATTCCCATTATTTAGAAATTTTGCTAAAATTTATCACATAAAATCCCTGTTTATGGAAAAATGAATCATTATGAAAATCAGTCACAATTAGTCTGTATCTGTTAGGCATACCTTCAATTCGGCAGAGTCATTTACTTGTGCATTTATTTTAACCTTTGCCCATTCATTAAAAACTGAAGAATAATTTTCAGTCATTCTGTTTTCCACTGCCAGGATCAGTGCAGCAAGAGCTGCCCGGAACTTCTTTTGGTCCCGACGGCATTTGCAAAGAAATTGAATGCACCACCAGAGGTTGCTCTAGATAGTAAAAAAATGTTTACAACAATTACTTATTCATCAAGCATGTGAAAAACACAAGCTTAAAATAAAGAAAATGGCATTGGTATACACCTATTAAACAATTCAGGGATACATAATAACAACGCATAGAGAAATAATGGAAAAAATTCAAAATTTTGAAGGTTTATAGAAGGTTCTAAGGTGAGTTATACAGTGAAATATAATTGCATTTGTGGATTCTGAAATAATATGTACCACTAGAGGAATACATTTTTCAAAATGTTGGATTTGATAAGTTTTTAGAAATCACAGCTTTCCCCGAAATATATTAATTTTCTCAAGCACTTCCTGGTTTTTCCTGATCTCTCTTTTATACATTTCCTGAGTGAATACAACATTTAAGAAATATGAGCTGAAAAGCAACATATGCTAGGTACAAAAGGAGGGGGATACCTATAACAGACACTACATCCTGGTGAGACAGGCCTACAACAAGTAACCCAGGAAGTTACCTATAAAATCAAGCTTTCAATAATTTTTAACCACAGTGTATCGGAAGTGGTACTTGACAACCATTTTTAATATTTAAGCTGATTAGATTACACACTAGATTATTCAAAAAAACCCAAGAGGAAAGACATACTAAAGAAAGATCCTTCATGCTTGACAACTAAAAGTAAGGAGACAAAAATGACAGAGCTGAAGGAAGAAGAAATAATTTGAAGAAACTATCACAAAGTAGATAAACAGAGAGCCCAGCATTATATGAACTCAGACTCCAGGCTTCAAAGATGAAAATCATTGCCAAGGTTATTGTGCCCCCATTTTTAATAACAAATTTAATCCCACAGACAAAGCTAAATTTTCTTGTACATTGTATTTCAGCATTTTCTCCTGAACCCTACACATTCACAAGTAGATATTTAATTAATTAAAATTGTTTTAAAAATTTAATAGCTCATCCTCATAAAAACCCTGCATACTAGATAGCCTTGCCATACATTTGGAATCATTTGTTGGCACGTTAAACTTCCAAGTTCTTATAAAAGACCAACCTTTTGGATAATTACATTGGTTTAGTCATAGAGGAATATTTCTGACTAAATAAAAGAAATTTTTCCATGCACCACAGACATTGTAGTCCACAGGATTGACTGTTAGACAACTGACAAGAAGCTTTGGTTCCCAGGCATCTTTGTTGGAACCTTCGGCTTCACCCAGGCATAGTGATTTTTCTGGTATCAAATATTCCAGGAAAACCATATGCAGCAGAGAGAAAGGATCTGGCCCTTAAGCCCTATGGGTCAATTTCACACACCATTTGTCTTTTTAAGTAATAGTTGAACTTGACCTTTCATCCATCAAACCAACCTTCAATTTGATAACTGAGGTTTGGTTGGTCAGCAACAGTTTAATTCACTTTTCTCCATCCTTGTGATAATAATTCCCATTGAGAGATTTTAAAAATGATGACCATCATAATTTCAATATTTATCCAAACTACTATGCGCAACAGGTAATTCAGTGTGGTGCAAGAACACAAGCTATTAATTAAATCAATTGTAGATAAACACAGAACGAGACTATGTTTCTTTGAATCCATAAAATATACATATAATAAATTATAACTACATCATTCAAAAATATATTTAAATGCTTACCTTAAGGGTAGAAACTAAATGAGACCATTTTGATATGAGCCTATGATATTTCATCAAAAACTCTTCACAAGTAACAAACAACTTCTTCTTCCAGAAAAGCTGAATTGCAGCAGGCAAGACCTGAACTGAAAACAAAAAGAAATTACAGAAAGAATTTAAGTTCATAAGGTTCACACTATTCAGAATATGTAATAATGCTCACTGAGTGTATTCACAGCAGCCTTTGAGTTGTTTGACTGAAAGGAATTGATTTTCTCTTCAACATTCATACACATTATTAATATTTCATTAGCTTTTGCCACTTTAGCATCATATTCACCAAATACAGTATCTTCAGGATCAATAGTCAGCAAATGAATGACTACCCTCAAATGTAATGCCATAAACTTCAAAGAATAAGGAAGGTCAGATGCAATATTAAGTTTGCCACCCAACTCCAACAATAACATTAAACTATTTCCATCTTTTAAGCATACCCCTATTGAACCATCTGTATTCTGGTTATTCCATAGGTCAATTATTGCACGGCAAACACATTCTGAAGCTTTTAAAAAAGAAAGTGACTTGAATTTAATCCCACAATATTCATGTTCAGATTTGGTTCCAGCATCGCCATCACTTAAACTCTGTATCTCACATAATTTGGCATAGATAGCATGGAAACCTTTCCTAAGAATTACATCTTCACCTGTGGTTACGGCCACCTGCGAAAATATATCACACAATATATCTAAAAATCCATTAAAACTTTCCTTCACGTATTCACTACCACAACACACTTCACAATATTTGATACACAAATCAAGTCCTGCCTTTCCCTGTGAGCACAAATTGTGTACTCGCATTACTTCGATAAGAATGTCACTATAAGACTTCACACACACAGCTAATGGGTCCGTCAATTCAACAGACATTTCTTGGGAATCACAGTGATGATCCGAGCTTAAAAAACTGTTCACCATTGCAGTTGCAATCCCAAGCACATGACTGCACATTTCAGAAATAACTTCTGTTAACATGCTGTCCTTAGAACTAGCCACATACATACGTGATGTTACAATAAATCGTTCTGACAAAGTAGGAAATTTACTTGGGTTGGCATAGGAAAGCAATTCAATGGCTGCCAAACGCAATTTGAGCACCAAATCCCCATCACCACCTTTCTTTTCTAGCTCAATGCTACCATTCCAAAACATTAAGTAAAAGTTACTAAATATTATGCTCCTTTGCTTTTCGTCCTTTATAGAGGATATGCCATAACCAACTTCTTCAATACGTCTACGCAACGTAAACGAAAATTCATATAGACCCTGCAAAATAAATTGAAAAATTAAGCATTAAGACAAGCAACAGAATGAACCATACATGAAATTATAATGTACCTGTGCACATGTGTGGTTCATCTAGACACGACACAACAAAATCCATTGACAAAATACATATCGGAAGAATAAAGGCATTGTTTAAATATACTCACCTCTTTCAAGAAGTACAGAATTACATGGTGAAGAGATATTATATAGTTCTCATCCTTGCTATCAGACGTTTTATTTTTAATATACAAAGAGGAAAGAAAGTCTGAGAGCTTGAATAAATGGAGAGGAGTAGCACTAGGGAACACAGCGTCTAACGACTTTGACTTTAATTCAAAAATCTTTGATGCTAACGAGGAAAATGCCTTAAGTGCACTGACTTCGTCACATCCATGGTCAAGTTCATTCCGTGCCTAAAAAAGATTTTAAAATGCTAATTGTCAAACATCTCTACTGTTTACCTAAAATCGAAGTTATGAACACTCAACAGGCAATGTCAAAGAACGTGAGCAAATAAGACAGCAATATCAGTTAACAGAGGAAATATTAGTTCAAAAAGTTGAAACAAGTGGACAACTAGGTTACAATTACAGATGAAACTAACATTATTTTCTACCAGTAGTTATAATCAATCTCAGAGAACAAGCCAACTGTACAACTTAATTGAAATATTTAAACATACCAATTCATCACCTAGCAGCTGGGTTACTTCCCCACATTTTATGGATGAAATCCAGGTCTTGAGAATTTCAATTGACGCTGAACCCATTCCGAAATTACGACCAAAACTAAAAAATCATGAAAACTTATAACATAACTCAAACACCTTTTAATCGACATAGACGCATGAACCAATGTATAGGACATTACATCGCCGTTCCCGCCATATCTACGGTCGCCTACCGCGCACCTACGCTTGCGCACGTTAATGACCAATCCGTTCATTCATGACCGGCTCTTTTCAAGGAAAAGTGAATAACTCATTCGATCGTAGGTCAGAGTTCGCTCAATCAATTTCCACAGGTTCTCCAATTGATGCCGAGACAAGTAAATAACCCAATCTTGGGTTAAAGTGAAGATTTTGAAGGAAATAGATATTCTTAAAAATAAAACTTAAATGCAGAGCAATGAAATTCAAGACCAGACACTTAAGAACCAGACTCTGAGGTGGTTGAGAGAGTTGTATGACTTGGAGCTTAGACGGCGGGGACATTTGATCCTTTCAGGATCACCCATGCCATTTAGGTCGAGAAATAAGAGCCAAATTAAAGGTATTCTGCGCAGATTAAATCACTATCGAGGAAGGCAATGGGAATCCCCGGTATTCATTTCTCCAATAGTAATAAAGTTGATACCAGCATATTGATGATGGATCCTGGGATCTACGGTACTTGATCAACTCGCCCTGATGTTCTGTCTGACATGAAAGTAGGCAAGGAATTATAATGCATTCAATTAGAATAAGGGACAGCGGGGATTATTGGAGCTACAGTAACAGTAATTTAGAGTGGCGGAGAGAGGTATCAGGGAATAGGCGAAGTACTAAATGTCCTCAATATCTATCTACCAGAGAAGGGTAGTGCATCAACAGATGTAAGTGACTGTCAATCGATGGTTGGGTTTGGGGTATCCCAATAAAGTGCAGAAAAAAATAATCTCAAAATCGGTATTTTAATTAAAGGCATGTTAATTCATGATAGCTGGCCTTCAATCTCATTACTCACACAAACATATAGAATTCACAATGCTATTGCGTAAAATAGGCATTCAAAGTAGGTTTTCCGAAAGCTTCCGAAAAGGTTTTTACGCATCTTCGGAACGTTTCTCCATGATTTAAAATGTTCGCATTCGGTTTTCAAAACGTTTTCAGCCGATACAAAACGTTTTTTTCATCAAAAAGTAATTTTCTGTTTTGAAAACTGCATATATCGTCTTTGTAAACCTTTCTTTTTAGGTTTTTTTTTCATTCTTTGAGACACTTGTGGTCGATATTATGTAAAAACCAATGTAGACATTTCCCAACAACATTAAATACTGTTTTCATAATGGAAAAATGTAAATACCGACGTACAAGTCTGTTCAAAAAGTATCGCAACTTTTGTGTTTTTTCAAAAATTATTTATTTTTTCATGCATGTCTATTTTGTCCCCTTCAAAATAATCACCATTAGATATTATACACCTGCACCAACGATTTTTCCAATCCTCGAAGCACTTCAAAAAATAATTTTTTATGACATTGTTCAGCTCCTCCTTCGATGCAGTTTTTATCTCGTCAATCTTAGTCCTCCTTTCATTGGCCTCTTCAGTTTCGGGAACAAGAAACATTCAGTGGGGGCCCGCTCTGGGGAATACGGTGGCTGCGGCATCATTGGTGTGTTGTATTTGGCCAAAAATTCGCGCAGAAGTAACGATGTGTGAGCAGGAGCGTTGTCAGGGTGCAAAAGCCAATTTTTGTTCTTCCACAAATCCGGGAGTTTGTGGCGGATTGCTTCGCGCAAATTGCGTATCACTTGCAGGTAACATTCCTTATTTACCGTCTTACACCGTGGAAAGAACTCAGGATGCACAACGCGCCTGCAATCGAGGAAAACTGTTTCACATTACACCGAACTTGGCTCGTGCTGCAGCTTTCATTGGGGTGATTGATCTTCAGTTTCCACGTCATAATCATAAACCCATGATTCGTATGTAAATGATAAACCATGATTCGTCACCAGTTCTGACCCTCATTAGCAATGTCAATTTTTGGTCAAAATTGAGCAATTTTGGTACGAATTTCGCGGCGAACCGTGTTATGCCCAAATCATTCGTAAAAACCGAATGTCACGACCCAATCGATATGTTTAGGTCCTCAGCAACTTCTCTAACGGTGATTCGACGATTGGCCCCACCGATGAACGTTTTTCGGTCCAAGGTAACTTCTCCATATGCCACCATCAACATTTGGAATACGTCCTCGCACTTAATTTTGTTTTTCACACAAAATTTGATACAGATTCTTTCATCCATATTTTGAAACAGGCAAAAATCGAAGACAAGCCAAAACACGTCCAAACAAAACAATCAACAACTAACTGAACATTCAAAATGGTCGAACTTTTCGGCATAAGTGAGAAACATTAGTATCAACATAACGCCACAAGAAATCAAATATACCTAACCCGCGAAAATTCAAAATTCGCGATACTTTTTGAACAGACCTCGTATTTTAGTCGGCAGAACACGTTGTCCAATCAAATATCAAGTAGTCTCATCTCTTGAAGGTGGCACGTTTTGGGAGTGTTTAGGTAATTTTAAATTGAGAGGGACAAGGCATGAGGTCAAAGAAGTGCAATGGATAAAATGTGATTGGGAAAAAAACGGGGAGAGATGGAAAATGTTCACGAAAAATGAAGATAAAGAATTGCAGCATACGACAATGAGCGAATTAAAACAGCTGTGGAAATTGCAAGATAAAAGGAAAGGTGATGATTATAGGGTGAGGGTTATAACACGTGGACAATATAAATGGGTCATTGGTTATATTTTCTCAATGTTTTCAGTTATGTCCTCAAGTTTGGATCGCTACATTGGTATGAAAAAAAAAGATTTGAAAGCAATAAATAATATAGAGTCGAAGGCCTCTCTTGCATTAATTCATCTTATACAGAGTATATAACCATTTCATTGATTGATTAAATCCTCTACTAATTCAAAACTGACTGAATTAATTTCCTCCGCCCCTGAAAAATGAGACCAAAAATACAATGCTTAAGAGAGGAAGAGTTATTTAAGCCCATAATTTCTCCCTCCCAAAGGGACCTAAGCCATGCATATTCACAGCAAAAATTGATCTGAAAACCAAAGTGAAATTTACATGTAATGCATTTACTCCAAATATTACTGTTGAAGCTCAAACCTTCTCATTTTAATTTTGGCACAACGACTAGAACGATTTTAAAGCAGCTCCAAATAAATGAAAAATAAGGTCAACAGTCAACTTTCACGTTATCATTATAAAATTAATTTGTACTTTTTTCTCGGAATTTATTGCGTACCACTAATTTCAGTCCAAATTCATCACCTTCAGGTACAAAATACTATTTTCTCCATACTTCTCCGTGCATAAATAGAGCTGAGAGCGGGGAGATGAGCGGGACGCGGGGAAATGAGGGAGAAGGGTGAGAGAGGTGTAAGTCATTCTCATGAGTTTTTTACGTAATATTTACGTGATATGAAAGGTAATGACTAGAAAAGGGAAATAATTCACCAACGTAAAGCCTCTCAGTATTCCACCTTCTTTCTCGCGAAGACGTTAGATGCCTTGCTATAAAGGATCAAAGGTCTCTCCCAATCCTACTTCTTAGTCATGTTCTTCAATTCTAATAATACAAATTCCACCCGTTTTACCTTTGTACATAACACATGTGTCACAGTTTAGCCTATTATTCCCACGTCTTTTACATTGATGAAGCTCAAAAATAAAGCATTAATTTCCAGATGTTTTCTTTCTTAAGAAATGCCTTTATTCAACTTAAACTTAGATACTATATCCCTATAATTTAGGAAACGGGATATAAATTACACAAAAAGTAATCCTGTTACGTACGTAAGTCACACCGTGAAGGAAAAATATTGGATATTTTCGAAGAAATAAATTTTAGTTCAAACTATGTGTATTGAATTGTCATAATCTTTTCAGTGTCCTGTTTCGCTTACTTCATTTTGCCTATTATTTTATTCCAATATATACAATATATTATGAAAATCTCATTCTCAAGTATTCAAATACTGCCTGCTAATAATGTTTCAGGCTAAAGGAATGCCAAAAATAACATGGCTGAGAGAGAGTGAAATCCTTCTTGTCTTATCAGGCCAGTCTTACGGGGGACCTACTCATAAAAATGTCGTTCCTGCAATCAGAGTAAGTGAATGCTTGAGAAATAATCAACAGCATCTTCATAGCTATTTTGGCTCCTGGTACATTAGTACGTAAAAGTGACTGAGACAGAGTCATCCATGTCTTCAAGCCTCCGTGTAAGGATGTTGACAGGTCAATACATATTTGGAAATGAATTACTAAGATGGTGCAGTAGTCATGGGCCCCAATTCTTATGGAGACTGTTTCTTTCTAGCATAAATAAAATTGCATTCCTATGCTGCTTTCCGGTTCAAGTATCTGCGAGGTAAGGTGTCGACCTGCACGAAGGCGTCACGAGAGCTAACGATTCGTGGTTCCCCTTCGTTCCTCATACCTCTTTCCTCCACGACCAACTTCCTAATGGCACTCTCGGAAAGCGTGTTCACCTGAACGCCCTTGTCATTACTCCCAGATCTCCATTCAGACGGGTGGTCGTCCACATTCATAAACATATCCGCAAATGAAGAAACTGGACACCCCCGGGCCAAGTCCGCAAATCTCGCGAACAAGTAACTCTCGACTGATATCAGGTTCCTGTCTTCGGGCGTTGACGTGAGCCGGCCCCCTGACTTTGCTGCCATCTCATTTACCCCCAGTATTTTAGCTGCCCTCTCACCCGGCGTCAAACGGATCAAGTCTTCCTCCAAGCCCTCGAACTCCAGATCGTCCTCCTCCATCGATCCAGTGGACAGGGAGATCCTGGGAGCGTACCTCGACTCAAGTACTTTGCCGCATAGCCTGTCTAAAAGTGAGTACTCGTCCTGGACGCTGTTAACGTCTCGACTCGCGTGGAGAGCCTTTGTTTCCAAGAGGAGAAACCTCCAGTCGTCGTAGAGGGCTGGTCCTATCGCCGTGACATCCACCGCCGAGCACTGCTGCCAGCCCATTATCGCGGATTCTGGCGCCATGACGATGCTGATCAATCGACAGACCTGGAGGATATCTGCCCTCTCAGCCCGATGATCCTCTTCCTTCTCTCCAGAAATTCCATTACCTATGGAGATAGGCAAAATCAAAACGGTTTGGCAATTTGATGGACCTTGTGACATTTCCCCCTTGTGGACTATGACCTCCAAGGACATAGCTTAAGGAACTTATTGACTTAAAGCATAGGGCGCGAACCAATATCTTAGGCCTAAAATGCAGCTCAATAGCACCCTCTGCACTTAATTATCATGGGGTAATTTCTGAGATAGAGAGCTGCTGGCGAAATAATAAATAATTCTCTGCGGGTACTTGAAGTATCCCAAAACGGCGAGATATGCAGCTGTGTAGGGCAAGCTTAGAAAAGAATGTTTACTTTCTCCGCTTCTCTGACCGACTGTACGTCCGACACCTGACGCATTTCCCGAGCCCCAATTTCATAAATTTCCGTTCGATTGGTATCCAATGAGATGAAGTCAAAAGTTGTCACATTTATAAGACCATTTATAAGATCCCTATCAACCGTTACTCTGCTCATCAGAGAAACGGTTGATAGGGATTATATTTGAAAATGTAATCGCATCTGTCCCTCGAAACGAACGGGTCGAACAGTTACGCACCCGCGAGACCCTGAAACCTTGTGGATGGAGGCATGATTGTATTGCCGAAAATGTTGTCAATTTATTAAAACAGAGTTACCGTCGCATTCAAAATATCACACTATATTTTCTGCAGTCCGCCCATGAATCTAAGGTCGGAAGGCAAAATGGAGAGGACCGGTCAGTTCCTCGGTCACTCTTTAATTACAACATATTTCGTATGTCAGATTTTATGAGTATATATGTGGGTTGAGATAGAGGCTTACGTCTAAAAAGTGTTCGAAAACCACGTAACTTTAAATAAATATCCGCGAAATATATATATTTCTTATTTCTCATATTATTTGCCATTATTATAAAAATTGATGAACTTCGGAGGTGGAGAAACTTCTTACTCACTAAATGTCAAACTGAAGGAACGTCGCAGAATGTATTAGATAGATGTTATCCCACGGTTAAAATTAAAAAAAAATCTTTAATAAAGACAAGAAATGATGTGGGATAGTTAGTTAGTCAAGGCAAAGCCCATCTTTTGTAACTTTAAGAGTATCCATGTAATCATAAATTAAAGACTACTCTGTTTAACCACGGATGTGTAAATAGGGTATGCTAGAAGAAGAGACGGCTGGATGGCAAATGGACGCAGATGATACTGAAAGGCAATGGATGATATGAGTTATTGTTATATGTGGTCCAAGGATATATAGTGTCATGATAGTTAGGACTACACTTAGGAGTGAAACAACGTAGAGTCAACCAGGTCAACAAGTAGCGACAACCAGGAATTGTCAAAAATCTTCTCTTTGACGGTAGACCACTACTAATAACAATCCTAGCTAGGGATGTTCCTTTATGTACATGTATCGTACGTACATACCGCGTTACTCCATCGTGAGAATAGGATTCATTTTCCTCAGTAGCGACTTATCCATGGAAAAAATAACTTAAAAGGTAAAAATAATTTAATTTAAAATTAACTTAATGTCTAATTTCGTATATGGGGTTTATATTTCAATCAGCTGACTCCAGTAGTAACAATCAAGGTGCAAATAAATTATACGAATATAAATTATGACCGTTCTTGTTTGAACACCCCTTTTTAATGACGCAAATAAGCGAGCATAGTGCCTGTCTGCCTTCATGTCCCTTATCATCGCTATACCTACGCACCAATGAAGGGTGGGTGAATTGATAACGCGTATTCGCTCACATCTTAGGCAATGAAAATACCTCGAGGAGAATATTCCAGCTCAGTCAGAGCCATCCAAACAAATGCAGATTCGAATGGGCAACTCTTTGTGTTCGGTTTTCATGATGTTCAAGTCCTAGCCAACGCGACAAAATATCTTTAAACACCACAACATAATTACCACAATTCAGTCTTTAGCTCTGCACACTTTCTGCTTCCCTTAATTCCATCCAAAACGACTATTTTACCTGTACTCCTCTATTAACTTCGCTTTCCAAACAGTTATCTCTCTTTTATAGCCTTAGGCATCGCATTGCATCTCAGTATCTTCTGAATTTTTGTTTTGCTTTCTTCAAATTTCTCCCAACAACCTTCTCGCTTCCCCTTTACCGTCAAGCTCTTTTTTTGTATTTATTTTCGTCAATTTAACTTTTATATTATATACTATGCGCCGGGAATAACAACGTCCTGCAAGTGCGCTATTGAGAATAAAGGAGAGATTCTACTCCGTGTGCAGGGAGCAGAAACTTTTCAAAATTGTAAACAAAAGGTATAGAACCCTTAAGCATTAATTTTTCTCTTGCCCAAAACCCACTCAAAAACGTGAGTGGGTTTTAATAAGTTTACCTGCGTTGGCATCTCCCAAGGAAAGCGTGGGTTCTGATGACGAAGTATAGAGGCAGGGAGCCAGACGTCGTTCTGCCCTAATTGCGGGAGGCTCATCGCAGGCTTCATTCTCCCAGTCTTCCAGGATAATGGACTCCATGATTGAGTTCATGGAACGGGTACGTCTCCAGAGGAGTTCCAGGTCGCACATCCTACTGCCGGTCGTCGAGTCGACAGGTGATTTCGTAGTTGAAATCTGCGACATTATCTGCGACTTTGAAGACATACTCTTGGTTAAGCGACGACGAAGGATCCTCCTGAGGCTTGTGACGGAGCCGGAGGGCCTTATGGGAGATGCAGAGTGGACAGGACTGATGTTCCTTTGATCTGGGCACAATCGACGCGACAGAGCGGCGGTTACCGAAGAAGAGGGCACGATTTCCATGATTTTCGAGACGGCCGGGGCGAACCACCAGATAAAAAATGTGGCGAGCCACCGATATATTCCCATCGCTGGAAGTTGAAACCGGTTAATTTACTGAAAATTAAGGCTGCATCAACCCGATACTTAATTTTACAAAGAACTTCATATAACATGACAAGAACTCTTAACCGATTCCTCTTTCCCCTTCATTCATTGAATTCATTATGTAAATTCACATAATCCCTCGAACAAATATTAATAACCGATGAAGATGGAGTAAACATTATGAACTGGCAATAACCTCAAACCTCCCCTGAATTTCGTCTCCCAGCGGAATGACTTTGGGTGGGTTTCACTCATCAGGCATCCGTTTTAACTGGTAGAATACCTCATGAAATGACAATAGACCTACGTCTACCGAAGAAAAAACGGCACTCACCAATTCCGAAGATTTTTGCTAAAGAAAATACAAAGCATGCTAGCACATTCATTTTGCTTCTTGACAGCGCTCCACAAGCTAGGCGATTCCCAAGCAGGATTGCAGTGTTGGTTATCAACTCGGGGTAGACAAGGGACGGACGAAGAACGATGAGAAACGGCCCGTGACCCTAAATAAAATTCTCAAAAGTATAAAAAAATGTTGCAGTCAAGCAAAAACATACCACACCTAACCCGTGGTTCGAAGTGTCCATCACAGCAATGCAAAAGGTTTCATTCTCATGCCCCGCATCTAAAGGTAGTCGCATTAGCAAATCAAGGTATGAAGTGACAAAAATGTATTGGCTACCTGATTGAAATATTCACCGCTCCCCGCTTGCACTTAATAAAGAAATTTAAAACCCCTGGCTTTCTACATCAACCCTGAAAAGGACGGCATTTGCAAAACTAAAACACTACGGTGCAACAATGTCACATGGAACGACGCCGGCGGAGTTGGGTTGGTACACTATTAGAAAAGCTGAATGGCCGACTATTTTTATCGGCTAAGAAAAAATTTCCACTAATTTCCACAGAAGTTTAAAATAATCCTTAATTGAGACACTTCAAGTAAAAGGACTTTTAGTGCTACGCGTATACAAATGGGGTCATAGAAAAATATAGGAAATACAAAAGGCAGATTATTAGACTTTTGTATCATCAATAACATTTATTTATTATATAATATTGACAGATATCCGCCGTAACTTGGCGGAAATCGCAAAGCATGGTTACAAAAAATCTTTCTCCCATTATTAATCAATTTTTCCCTACTTTAACCAAAAGACCTTGAAGCAATAACAAACGAACTTCGTCACCCTCTTTACATCCCTCCCTCCATACTGTGTGCTCCCCTTTCTTCCAAATATTAATTACCCTATTACCTGTATACATTTGCCCTTTACAATAAGGGACGTAATTATCTTACGGGTTTACTTGATGATGAAAGTTTTTCGCTGAAATCGGCTTTGAAATAAACATATTTTGATGGCATGAATTCAATTATTTTATACTAACACAAAATTGTTTTTTGAAAATCGAAAATGCACTTAATCTTTATGTACCTTAATGAAAATACAATTTCAGAGTTTATGAAATATTAATAAGATATATCGCCACACTTAGTGTTTCCGATGGTATATCAACTAAGGTGAACAAATTTAGCTTTCTACGCGTTTGATTGAAGGATTGACGGTGTCTAGACTAGGCTCAGTCGTAAAACATCCTTAATGGAAATCGATAATTCATTCAACAGCAAATGAAAAGAACATTTAAACTAACATTGATTTAAACAAACATTTATCCCACCAATCGATTCAGCAAATCGAGATTGCGTGAGGCTAGTTCTCTCTTCATACTATTCCCTATGGCAGCGGGATGATAGTCTCCTAAGTTATGTCACATTTGAATCTGGGACTTTTCCTTCAGAAACCTAATGTCTTACCTGATTTAATCAAGTAAGCACGTTGTATTACTGGGTTAGCCGATAAAACTTCTTCATATTTATTGGCATTTTTTATGAAAATTTAACTTTTTGCTGACAGTTGTGACAGTGGATCACTGAGTGAAAATGGCAAATAAAAAATATTTTCTCATTATTCAGATAAATATAATGCACGTTGCATGAGCAAGGAGCAGATCGCGTTTTTAATGGGGTACAATTATAGAATATTGCTTGCATACATGCATCAAACAAAGCAATGCGAAATTATGTCGGTCCGCTATTCTATAATCCGAGTTCACACACGTATATTTTATATTCTTTATGAAGGAAAATTAAGTCTCGCAATTGTACTTTATGATATATTTGAAGTGATTATAGGGTGATGACTCTAAAAATACAATTTTTACTTAATATTTGAGCAAAGATTGCCTTCAAACGGTTACTAATTTGTTTAGAGAATTTTTTAACTGTAATAATTAGAAATCACTAATTCCACAGTTGAAAACAATAGCTCTTACAGATTTTAACCTACGGAACACTATTTTCAAATCAATATATAACGGCCATCATAGCCTGAAAAAATGTAAATCCGTACATGGAAACAGTGGCATTAACCTACGAGGGAAAAATAACCAACCTTTGTATCCACTTATTTGGTTTTACTAATAATTTGTAAACCATCTTTAAAAGGAAGCAAAACATTCTACAGTAATACAAAGCTTTAGCAATAGCTTTTACAGTTGAACTCTTCCAACCAATAGGCCATAGCCAATACGGAACCCTGCTCATTAATACGAGCCTTACAAAAACAATATGGTTTCAATTTGTTTCACACGAAGACTAAACATACAAAGATGGAAATCCATCATGTAATTCAATATAACTCTACGTTGGATGCAATCCAAAGGTAACATCCTCTTAAATGAACCTGAATTTTGTATGAACCAGACTCACAGTTAATACGGCTAGGAGTAGAACGACGTTTAAGACCGCATAACCTAATAATAGAGCTGACCACCCCACTTCGACTCCTTGCAATCCTGAAAAGTAACAGTGAGTTTAAAAAACTGTTTGGTGGAAATATTTTCTCCTTCTTTTACAAAAAACTATTCATTCATACCTGGCCTGAATTGCTTGATATACATGGACGTACTAGGATGCAACTGCATCTTGGCGATATTATCAACTCTAGCAAATGGTTTCATTGGACCTTCCTGGAGAGCAAACATCTACGAGAGAAATATGAATCTTGGGCATAATTTACGTATTATATCTTAATATATAATCTATTAAGAGTTGCAGTGCATCCAAAATCCTACCAAAAATATCAAACTAAGGGAGATGATGAAGATTTCATTAGTAAATAAATGTTCCATTTTGTATCTTCATCAGCTGACTTCGAATTTGATGAACCAAATGATTTCGTATGGTAAAATTTTGTTAAGGTTGCCTCTATACAACAATAAACAAAAACAAACAATCAGATACTTTTAGAAGGATACTAGAAATGAAAAATACTCTTTCATCAACATCACAGGCAGTCGCATCCAGCATTCCAAGTGCCTATTTGATCACATCTGAACGTGTAAAATTTCAATCGATCGCAGTTTCATGATCTGCAACAGTTCGAACGCAGTACATAGCCACTCACTTTCTCTCTTCGTATAGTTTCACATTCATCATTATTTGATGCCCATCCTTAAGAATTGGAAACCGCTAAAATTCAAGGAAACCACGCTTGAATATAACACCACAGATCTATAACCGGCTAACACCACAGATCTATAACCGAATGAAGCGCATAATATCGATGATAATTCCTGGATAATAATTGATCCCGAATTAAAAGTTTTCATCTTGATCAGGTTTGGACAAAAAATATCATAAATTAAACTTATACAATGATTTTTGAAATAGGACTTTAGTCATGATAGCTAATCATTCGCAGCAGTAACGCATAAAATCGTTATACAGTAAGTGCATAGTCCATCTTCCCCAACACGATTGATAGCCAGATGAAGTATCTGAAGTGGCAGTATTTAATTTCGTTTCACACCGCCTGAAGCAGAGTTAAATAATGCAGCTGATTAAATAGCTTTAAAGAACTCTTTGAATGAGGCAGAGTTACTCGTTATCGCTCCTTTACCTTAATATGTATATACTTTGAGAAGGTAATTAAGGAGATCGAGGAAAAAATTGAGGGCTATTTCGAAAAGAAAGAGTGCATAACGCTGAGAAACTTGCTTGCTTATTTGGAGAAAGAAATAAACTTGAATTGAAAAATGACGTCCCTCGAAAAAATTCTTAAGTCCATGGGATTTAAGCTTGAGAAATTGAACAATGTGAGGTAATTTCTAATGGCAAATGTGGGTATCTTTCCGGCAGCCTTATGTGTTTGCGTAAAATGCATGATCTAAGTAATGCACTGAAATGGAACGAGTAAAAGGGAAATATATTTTATTTGGATAAGATAAGGGCCAACCAAAACGTTGACCCACGCAAGATTTGGCAGGATGAGAGTGGCAATGGAGGACGGTAGGCACCTATTGGTAAAGGTGGGAGAGCTATTAGGGCACCATGTAGGCTCCGCAGACACTAGTTTCCTTGAAAGATGCACATTACCCCTCCGATCAGAATCTATCAGCGATGACTATCAAACTGATGTAAATGCGCTGGTTTTTAAGAGATGATTAATTCATTTTTGGATGTTTGGACATAGAAAACATAAGAGGGGTCATGATAGTGATGGGCAACGCGAGCTATCGCTCTGTAATAATAGGAAAGGAGGCAACTACGAACTTGAGGAAATGTGATATTCTCGGGTGGCCAGGTATTAGGGGTATCGCCCTTGATGCAGACCGAAATTGAGCGAGGTTAAACTCCTGAACAAATGCTTTTAAGCCGAGAACTAAGACCTATGAGTTAGTACTTCTGCCCATCTATACTATCTCGCAGAAAATAGGACATTCCCATCATTTTACTACCATTTTTACCCTATATAATTCATATGGTAACAGGTGAAGTAGCCAAAATAGAAAAACTAATGAATAATGAGTATGGAACAAGCGACGGGAAAAGAATGGGCTAAATGTGTCAGAGAAGCTGAAAAATTGCAATACGACTATCGCACAGAATTCCGCTTGATTCCCTAATGGAATATATTGTTGATAATCTGTAAGATGAAAGCAGAGATTTCACCTCCTGTGATGAGGCTGAAGCAGACGACATCCCTTCCGATAATTGCTGATAACTTTTGTTATTATATAGTATTGCTTCGATGTTTATGTGGGTGGGAGGGAAACCCCCAAAAATATAAAATCATTAAATAATTGTAACTTCGCCAATTACAGTCCAAAGGATGGGAAATACTATATGGATCTTGGTTAATAGTTCATAACCAAGGTTCCAAGGAACCAAATGGTTCGTTTATCGCGACTACTCACCATCCAACGTGCAATTATTCGACAAATCTGACGACGCTGTTCGGCATAGCTAGGAATTCCGTCCGAGTTATATGCGAGAGGGAAGAGGAAACGCTCGATACTCGATCTGCGACGTCCAACAGGCATGGATTGATGAAAAGGAGTTTTTTTATTAAGGGTGAAAATACCGCAACTAGCTTTACTCGGAAGTTTATCGGAATTGCATGTATCCAGGATACTCAGAGAATCGGAGGGTATCTTTGGACCAGGAAATCGAATTTTAAGAAAAGCATTTAAAGGATTTAAAAACTTGCGATACATCCATGAGCCTATTATTATAACTATTTAATTTCACATTAGTGAGTTAAATCATACACATCCCCTTAGGAAGAGGAGGAAAATAATTGCAGCAAGAGATTCAGCCAAACTACAGAAGTTATTGATACAACATTTCAAATTCCTCACAGTAGCATTAAAGGATAAGATGATTTTTGTGCTATGGCTACACTACCTAACATAAAGGATAATGTTATACATGTATTTAACACTTATTTAAAAGTTATGATTTCAGGAAAGTCCCAAAGTACCCAATGCCTAAAACAATGCTGACATAATCATAAAACATTGATTTATTCACAAAAATGGCATTATTAAAGGCAGAAATTGTTTTGTATGCGATACATATCGACAGGTTTCCTATTTATGTAGGTAGATGTAGATTTGTGGAAGAGAGCATTATATTTGCAAGGGAAATGGAGTTGTTCATGGTGCTATAGATTAGATACCAGACTTTACCCTACAATTTAAAATTATACTCGCATTTTGTTTGTTAGTGGAAAGGGAGGAAAAGAGAGCAAGGGACGGTTTCTCTAAAACAAAGTCTCTGGGATATACAGGATCCTAGGCTATTGCACGCTCTTAGTTTATGGAGATCCCCTAAGTACGATTATGTATAATACCTTGTGTCTACCATGTTTCCTGACTCATAAGACACTTTTTTTATATTTCTGATTAGTGCTCTTAACCTTGTAAGATAATCTTCTCTCACAATGACAGCAGTGGTGTTAGTAGTCATTTCCATACAAGTGGTGGTCGTACTCTGGGTACACCTCCATTTGACACTGTATCCTCCCTTTAAACATTTTAAACAATCTTCTAGCCGTAATCAAGGGAAGAACAGACTCTCCATAAGTCTCCTGATGCATTAACTAGGCCTTGGGTGAAGGCAAAGCAGGATTAAAAGTAACTTATTACTCGTCCCATTGTTGATACAGGCGAACTGAACATGTGTCAACTTCAATTGCTGCCACTGATGTAATACTAAGGCCAAATCAATAAAACTTATACCATTTATCCATTTCACATGTTAACTAGCCATTTGATATTAAATTTGCAGTTGGGATAGAAAATACATTTGACTCTAGATGGTTGGGTGAAAAAAAGCTCTACTACCTACGGAAGAGATTCCTTCAATAGGGGAGATCACAAAAATTCCCTAAAGTTGTTCAGGTAAAACTAGTCTTTAATTATTATCTTAAAAGCACCACAAAAAGAGAAAGAAATATCAAGCATACATTTTTGTATGAATTGCATTTCTGAAAGAAATCATTCCAATAACTTCTTACAGAATTATTTGTCTAAATATGGTAAAAGAAAACCTAAATTTTAATGAGTATGTAAATTTTTAAACTCATAAAAAGTATGCAAATAATTATTTCACACACAAGGCTTGCTTCTTCATAATCCAAACTGCTAAAAATAATTTTTTGGAGAGGATGAAAGATAGAAGATGTCCCCAACCAATCTCATAAGCCGAGTATTGCTAAGAACAATAACTTTCAAAATTACTTTCAGGAATGAGAGCAGATGTCATTGCCTAGCCAGTCTCTCTACGATACATGTACTAGGATTTTCACCTCATCATTTCATGAAAACTTCAGCTGAAAAAATTTAAGAACCTGAAACCATCACAATTTAATTTCCTTCCAGATTTACCAGATGGTCTGTCTTACACTCTACTAACCTCACCCATTTTCCTGGCTACAGTCATAAATTCCAGCCTCACACATTGCCATCTTCTTAATTTACATTTGATCCTTTCTCCCTTCTCGAACCGTCCCTCCTACACAAGTCACTTTATACATTCTCCTATGACACTCCCTTAACTTTTAAAAAAACCACCCAATCCAACTCATATGTTGGTTAAATAGGTGAAAGGTATAGCACTTCATATCATACTTAGCCCTACACAAATTCACACATAAGGCTGAGTGCTTATGACCTGCTAGGAGTCAAGTTTCTTTCCTTTCCACGGTTTTCCAGAAAAATATGGTACCAACAAAATCACACACCTAAAAGGGTCCCCAGAGGTGTTAACACACCAAACCTAGGTCTCCTGGTCATTGGCCCAGAGCATGGCACTCCATTCAATGGACTACCAAGGCCCCAACTCTCCAAAGCATATTTGTAATAATATACATATCATCTCATCCTACAAAAACTGCTACCTAATTTATATTTTACGTCAGCAATCGTACATGTAATGATACGAGGGTTTTATTTTTAAAGTATCTCATTATTTTTGGGCATTAACTTTATTAAATTTTAACTTCTGTGAATTATTAACATAGGCACAGGATATTTACGAAATAGTAACATAAAATGAGAAATATAAAACACAATTAGAAAGATGAATTCCACCATAACATTAAAAAATATATTTAAACTATCAAAAGTTTCACAATAAAATTTTGCTCACAGTAAGAAACTGAATCATTTGGAAAAAGATTTCAAAGTTATTCAATGAAAAAATAGGGATGTAGCATTTTTATATAATTCAAATTTTGGCACAAAACATATTTCATGTAAAATGCTGATTTAATTTTAGAGACAGTTAATCATTTTATTTTTCAATTTCTTCTTACAGCCAAAATATCGTTTTATTAACTAATTTTGAAGATTTGAACAGCCAAAATATTCTTTGGCTATGTGAGTGAAATGAAGCATCTGAATATAAATATTTGCCAATACATAATAAAGAAAAAAGACTTACTAAACAAGCCGATATAGGCTTTTTCCAGTCATGGTTTCTTTTAAACCGTTTGATTGTTTACATGAATGTTTTTGGATTCATTTTCCCTTTAGAAAATTAAATGGTCACCCTAAAGGTAAATTATTTCAGTCATAAAAGTAAAATGAATAAAACTAAAATGATTCACTTGAATAACCTTGAAAATAATAGCTAAAAAATTAACTTCTTAAAAATCCCATATCCCAATATTAATAATTTTTTGGGTTGCAAGAATTTAAACAGCTGAGACTACTTAAAGGAACATTTTTTCTAGTAAAATTAAAATGTGCCCAAGGTTCACAGGTCGGCATTTGCACAAGATATTATTTCTGAGTATTTAACAATCAAACTGGACAAAAAAAGCCAAAATGATGAAAAAATTAATATAACATAGAACAAAACCTTTCATTGTTTTGTTTGACCTCCATTCGGTAGATTATATGCGAAGGTCATGTATCAAGTATGCAAGAAAAGTAAGGAGTGTGTTTCGGACACAAGTAAACTAAGGTGATTTTCGAGTTAATTAACAAAAGTGTTTGTTTTTAACGTTTCATTGAACTTTAAAAAAAATATTTTCAGCAACTTCGCATTTGTTTCTGTCATTGTCCCAGAGGAAATAGTGTAACAGTATATACCTATTTGGATACCCTCCATTTGCTGCATATCCATTTTTAAAAAGGAAAGATACAGCAAACTTGCTTCACTTCTGACTTAATGAAAATGCCACGTGTATCTTTAATATCAGAGTTAATAATGTTTTACACAAAATGTGTTCACATGCAACAACACAACTTAATACTATTTACTATCTCCAATCTCAACACTCATTTTTGCCTCTTTTGATCAAAGTAAATTTAATAGCCACGCCAAAGAAAATTTAAGGATCAATTTCAAATAGCATACTTACAGCATAAAAAAATTTGAATATTTCAACTAGTTTCCTAAAATAGGTTTAATGGTTCTGAAATGGGATTGAGAGAACTCACTAATCAAGGTCATATTCAACAGGACCAAAATTGAGTTCGACCACATTTGAAAGTCCCCAAAACACTTTGAAAATTACCAAAATAATTTGTAGATCATAATGGCAGGAATTCTGCGATATTGGAGTAGGATTTAATTGATACATTAGCAGCTAAAATATTTGATTTGTAGAGAAAAAGGTTTTTCGATAGAAATGGCCAAATTCATTCGGATAACAAGATGTCAATCCCACGTAATTTGAGTTGGAAATAACAAAAAAAATGATAGTTTCTCAAATATTTCATATTTCTCACAATTTATTTTCCAACATTGTTTTTTACTTAAGTAACGACAAAATTCCCTTAAGAGACAGTGACAGATATTCCCCAACAATTTAAGAGTACACTGCCGCTTCCCAGTGTTCAAAGACGGTTGGGACCTACTCAAGTGCACACTGATTGCAGGTATGATCCTTATTTTTGATTACTCAACACAAACACCTTTTTTCCTTCACATGAGCGGGTGCCGCATATTTTTGTTTACCAAATTTATTTATCTTTAATTAGTATAGTCCTATGGATAAAAATGAGGCAAATGTATGAAAAATTGTCCCATTCTTTAAATAATTCTAGATTCTCAAGGTGTAAGAGCTTTTCTTAATTGGATTGGAAAAATCATGCCGAGGGTGAAATTTGTATTAAATAGACATGATCCACGTTAAAGCAATCTTGAAGACTTTTCTCATTGACAATTAAGTCCACTTAATTCAGATTTAAAGGAGTAAATGATTCCTTGCCTAAAGAGATTGATGCATGCAGAAGTAAAACATATTTGGTCCAGGATTTAGAGATACAAGTAAAAGGAGATATTCAGAAGTAAACAGAAGAAATAAACTAATTAATGAAAGTGATTATATTCTTGCACTCATAAATAAAATGATTGTTTTAAATAACAGCAAACCATTAGCTTTAACTGTTTATCAAATCCCATTTCATGTTTTTTAAAATCCTGATTTTATGCGCACTCAGCACTTTGCTGTCAGATCGTTTGTAAATCTCTTAAAGCACTCAAATCTCCTTTTTTTTCTTTGCAATAACTCTGGAGTGACTTGATTATCATCATAGAGCCATAACTTACTCCAGAAAAATTCTAGAAATCACAAATTTCCAAAAATGTCTCATAGTTAAGTGAATTCTAAGAATACTTCATTCAGATTGCATGAAATTCATTATCCACAGTTGAAGAGAATTTGGGAGTGAGATGGATAATGGATTTTGCGGGACATCCTAATGTGTAAGGAAAGTTGATTCGCTATACAATTTATTTCGAAAGTGTTTACACAATAAACCTGAAATTTAGATTTAGGGTGTGAGACATGATATATTTCACTGATAACAACAAGAGATTAGACAATGTTGTAATGATTGTACAATGCATTAAGTTGCCACTGTTTTAATGTATCATGCATATTTTATGATAGGCAGTTGTAGTTGCTTCACTAAAATAGCAAACATTCAAATATCCAAATAAAAGCATTTATTAATTCAGACTAGTTCACTTATGCCAATCGAACATATAATTTTGGTCATTACATTGATCCAAATTAATGTACACGTTTTTAAAAAAAAGCAGTGTCAACAACTTTGTAACAATGAAACAATGACATTTGAAAAAAAAACTTTAAAAATAAATTTAAAGTCCAAATTCACCATAAAAAATATAAATATTTTATTGGTGCAATTAAATAAAATATTGCTTCATGAATGCCACTATCAGATGAGTGGAGTGGATGGAAAAAAAACAATTGAGCAAGAACTATATTCACATTCTTACTCTGAATTTGTACGATTAATGAACTCATTCAAATAACAAATTACCATACCCCAAGTAAAGAGTCAATGAACTTTATATGGAAATAACATCAATTTTTATAAACTCAACTTGGCAACATTCGTAACAGAATTTTGGAGGCATATTTAAAGCTCTCTATCAACAAAGAAAGCCTATTCACGCTCACAAGTATAGTCTATTTGTCAAAAATACTATACCCTATTTCTCACCATTCAGTTTTATCTCAACTATGAATAGCAAAAAGTACATCAATGTAGAGGGCAATACTATCATAGGTGGGAACTAATCACTCAATTATTCTAAACACAACTTTGATTAAGTCTTGGGGTCAGATTTTTGGACATTGAAAACTGCTTTAATAGTCCATTACGCCACATATGCTGGAGGTATGAGAATTACCTGTTATTATTCAGATGTTAGTACAATAATCACTTTTAAAACACTTATTGCTAACGATGAAAATTCTAATAAAACCCAAAGTTATTGTTAGAATGTCAAAGTTTAAAAATGACCTCAAAGCGTATAAGTTCAGAGTGGTAGGTACGTTGGTACCCAGGGAAATGCCATTTGAAGAAAGTCTGAAGGCAAGGTACAATTTTGGGGTATCACAGTTTGACTAAGTTACATGTTTGTGTAAACTCTTGCTGACCAAAGTGTTCCACTTGAGTATAGAGGGTAAAATCTACCATTCAGAAGATGTTCTTGGCATTGAGGCTATGAGGGATTGAGATATTTCATATTGATGGTCCTGGGGGGCAACAGAATCACAATGCTGCGGAATTGGAGTAAAACTGCATGAGGTTTAAATAAAGTGCAAACCGATGATTTCCAAGGGAATAATGACTTCTTCACTAGTATTTTGCGGGAGTGCCTGAGACAGCAACAATTTTCACCCAGCGGATAACACCAAAAGCCTTAGTGAAAGAAGTTTATAAATACATTGGTATTTAGCATAAGGTATTTTAAGCCAACAAATCACTTGAGAATGAGACTATAAACTAGTGAAGGTGAAATGAGAGGGGGACAGTGAGGAAAAGCAAGTTTTTTTTTGTGCTTTGATAAACAGTTAAACCTTTGAAAGTCTATCATAGCTGCACTAAAAGGAAGAAAATTAGTGATTAAGACTGCTTTTTTTAAGTTTACCATCACTTCCAAATATATACTGGGATAGTATTTTAGAGGGAATTCAAATGACTCAAATACTTCTTATGGAAGTAATTTTTCATCTGTTAAAACTAACCTAAATGGATTTAAAAATGCAAATTTGGTGCTAAATTAATGTCTTTTAATATAATTATTTCAAACCCACTGACTCAGAAGAAAATTGCCGAGTTACAATTTGTGCCAAATACAACGCATACTTCCATCTACACCCGAGTATGCGATTCCCCAGGGCATTAAATTCTGGTGAGTGACATTTTGAAGAAAGGGCAAAGATGGCTGCTTATCATTTGGCGTTATTAACAAGTATACAGGGCCAGAAACATGACTGTGTTCACTATTTGACAATGCATTATTTATGAACCACTGGCAACAGATAAAGCAGTTATTGAATGTATTTAAATTGAGTATTTATAATCTACCAATAATAACATATAGTTGATCACACCAAGTTTATTTGACAATGAATGAAATAAAAATATTTTGGCTACGACCCAGGGACTAATTATATAATGTAGGGAAACCAACAGGAAAAGATATGCTAAGGTAAAGATGATGTTATATTCTAACCTGTTTGGAATCCATTCAAGGAATACTATTCCTCAGTATATTTTCAAACAAAGTGCTTTTCAGAAAGTGCATAAATCATAAATATTTTAGTTGAACTTTGGTCAGTGGAGAGATTAATCAAAGAAGGGTTACTGTAAGAGTTCACAAACTTTTCTAAAATTAATGGAAAATTAAAGTAGCTTTTGAATTTGAACTTGCATATTTTGATACTGCTCACCTCACAATTTGCCTTGGGAACTAGATATAGCGTGAAATATCATGCCCAAAAATCAGGATTTACAAAATGTAAAATTGAATAATACTAAGATAATTAGGAATCTTTAAATTCAACAACTTTCATGGAACTTCTTTCATTGACCTGATTTCGTTTATGAGCGTGATACGAGTTAAACACTAACACTACAGCAGGGGTGATAAAAATCAAATGTTAAACTGTTTATCTTTCTCAAATGATAATTCATCTTTTGATGACAAAGATTTTTGGTTAACTGACCAGTTGAAATCATTTACCCTAATAAGTAGAATGAGAATACCTAGCCCTGATAACATTTTGTTTTGAGATTATAATAAAAAAATAATATTACCTCATGCAGTAAAATTAAAGTTGCATAGAAACTAATACATGTCAAAATTTGTGACATCTGTTTCAATCACCATCATCATTAAAACGGAATTTTACACTTAACATGCCTGCCAGCTTATTCATTTGCTCAAACTAACGTAGTATTATTCACTTAGTTTTGAAAAATTCTTTGCAAATTTTATGGAATTTTGTAGCAAGTAGGATAGAAAAAAAATAGTCTGAATATAAAAAAAAAATATTATTTACAGTGATGTATACATTTTGTGTTTTTGTTTGTATTAAAATGGTTAAAGTTAATGATTAGTAACAACATATTTTTATGCATTAGTGACACACACTAAATCCATTTCACAATCTATTATTTACTTTACACATCATCACATAAATGCATTTATTGCTTCTAAAGTTGTACAGTAAAATATCGGAGTGCAACATACTTAAAGACCGTTAAGTGGTGGTTACGCTATTAAAACTACGTCCTGTTTCAAATGATATTTCCCTCAATTAAAATTATAATGATGGTAAAAATTTCCTCATTGAATATTAAAAATTCTGGCAAGAGAAAAGGAGACAAAATAATTACAGTTGTGTTTCTACTGTAATCTGACCATATGAAAATTACAATGTCACCACATGTAAATGGTAATTTTCTAATGATACCTAGGAACTCACAAACAACACTGCACAACAATAGACTGCCAGTGATATAAAAATTATTTACATTCACACACAATAGTCATTCAGCAACTTGTATCACATTAAATTTTCATCATAATTACCCAAAAGCGTCATACAATAAACTATAATACATTAATGTGAAAAAAACATTTTGAGTCAATAAATCAAAAATCAATATTGGAACCAGCGATAATATCATGTATCAAAGGTCAAGATTTATAGATTGTGGAATAGTACAATAGAAAATTGCATAAATTAACTGCATCTGTTCATGAAGAGGAAAAATCTTCAATCGTTTATGCATTCGTATAAACCATACCTGATTGGAATGAGAACAATAATGTCATGTTGTTAGTACAGTTAGTATTTTATACATTATAAACAGGGGTAATTCAACAAATGGGGTTTACAAAAAAGAGAAAGGCACACATTCTCCATTGGCAAACACATTTCATTTATGATGGCCAAAGATAATTAAATGCAGATAAATTTTACGCATATTTACAATTTTACCCAGTAAGCCTTTTGACAAACAATTATGGCAAGCAGCACGCAAGCTAATTGAAATGATATTACTCTTTAGTTGGAATGCTTGACATAGACTACTGAGAAAGGCATAGATTTCTTTTTTTGCATTTAATTATAGCCAAAAGGTATTTAGTCAATTGAGTTACCATAACGATTTCATATAAATAATATCATTTTGGATAGTTTATATTGAGCAACAACAAAACATTAAAATCCTATTCTAAAAATGCCCTGATAAACATTTTTCATATTATCTGTGTTGAATATTTCTTCATGTGATGTTGAAAATGTAACAATTTTAAAGTAACAATACTTGTAAACATCGTTAAAATTCGTTTCAAAATCAAAGTTGGAAATATACATAGAGCATAAAAAGGGATGTTAAAGGATGTCTTTGACAAACTTGACAATGATTTAGGCTAAAACTCTGGCATGTAAAAATGCCTTCTTTCCCACATTTGTTGAGAAGGAGACTCTCATATCCTTCGTTGCTACAACTATCCATAGGTAATATAGTGTTCCTTTGTCACAGTACTGAGATTTATATTCATGCAGCATCACATCAGTCTGAAAGACTACATAATATCAAGAAGATCTACACATTAATTTAAATAGGCCGATTCACTCAAGACACGTACATAGAGCAGTTGCCCCACTTTGAAAGTAACATCGTTGGCTGAAAATGCAGCCTCACATTTTCCTACTCTAATCAACAACAGTAACAACAACAATAACAACAAATGAAGGAGTGATGAATGGGCAAACAACGCCATGAATGCAAACCTTGATAAATTTGATAACTCATTTCACAACACCATAGAATGTTAAGAAGTTCATGCTCCAATTCACAATACTTTCCCCAAATGGCGATAAGCATCACACCTTCTAAGGGAGAGGCCATTCTTGACAAGAAATAAACAGGTTACCACTTTTGATTTGCATGGCATTTCACACATGGAGCAGTAAGTGGAAGTGAAGGCAAATATTACAATTCAACGATAGCTACAATGACATACATTTGGAATTTTCTAAAAATGCATAGCATAGATTACATGTAGATAATTTCATCTACCATTATTTTAATACATTTACCCATTACACGCTAAGTATAAAGATAAAGATCTAAAATCTAAAAAAAATATATATTTACAGCCACTTAGAGGTATATTAACTACTAACTTCCTGAACAAATTAGGTCAACTATAATCACAACAAGGCATTTTAGAATCTTAACAACAACTTCTGACTTAAAATTGGATTACGTGATAAGGTGGGATAAAAGTAAAAGCGTTAATTACTGCTTTTCAGAGGAGGATAAACCTGTGCTGTGAGTGTAAAAGTGATAAAGAAATTTCAAACACACAATACGTACACATAAATAGTTTAGCATATTTTTATGATTGCATAAAACATGAGGGAAAAATCTATTACAGAGTTAATTTAACAAAATGGCAGCAATAGCTTAAATCAAAACTAGACAGTAATAGTTTTTACTTCATCAATAAACATAAAAAACCTAGATGCTATATTCAACCATTTCAGATTTTGGAAAACATATAAAAAAATAAATAAGAAGTCTTTTATGCCAGACTTTTACGAATGCAGAAATAAATAACTAATTAACTGGAGCAGGTAAAAACCAGTTATTGTTTTGTGCACAGTTAAAGGAGATTACCATATAACTCCCCTCTACAAGGATCTAAGCACAGTAGGGACCTATAGAAGGTTTGTTCCTGATTTGAAACCCTGCTACGATCCTAAACGTGATTGTCTTTCTGTCAAGATATGAATGAAACCATTCACATCATTATATTTTTAATGGCTCTTTGGTCATCAATACATAGCATCTGGTTTGATTGTTCATTATGCCATCACATAACCACTTATGGAAGTTCAATTATTCACAGCTCAAAACAACTGGGCTTTGAAGCAATGCTCGTTAGATCAAATCCTTGGCAGAAAATGAAACATTCTCTGATACATCATGGCCAACACTGATGGTGTATAACCAGAGAATTTTAAGTTTAAAAACTGCTAGCAATTAGCAGTTTGCATTAGGCTCATATTTCACTCCCTATTAAACAACAATTATCCAATGGAAGACCACCCAACTAATGCCAATTTTTTTGCGACAAAAGTAACACGGCTTAATAACAAAAGCTGTCTTTTACCTCTTCATTAATATTATCTTCAGTATCATACCTTAAGCACCATTGAAGAATTTTTGTGCATTTGCCATGCCAAGCATTTATCACACAGGAAATAATACTGATCAAAACAACAGTATCCCATTTTTACCAATATCTGTCCTAATAAGCACATCTGCATGGATCCTCTTTAGCAGTGAAACTCAGCAATGATTCCCACCTACTCTTGAGACTCTTGAACATCTGTATTGCAAAAAGATATTACTCATGAGATTTTAAAATGTTAGAAAAATTAATATGCAATCAATTAATAAAAAAATTTCAACATAAAACAAAATTATGGGATGAAATAAATCTTTGATGTTAACCTTTGGAGAATTGTAATTTTTAATTAAAGTAATTTAGTATGATTTATGCAGAAATAAGAAAATTTAAGAGATTGAATACAAAACACATGCAAAGAACAACTTTTATACATTTAAGTTTTCACGTTATTTTTACCATGTGGGATGACATGCATCTACATGAATTGAGGAAAACCAAATTAATTTTACATTATTTCTTAAAAGAATCTGATCATTATCTATATAATTGCTAGCTGTATGATCTACTCTTATTGTTTGGCATATTATGAGATTTTGGAAGTAGCGATATCTTTTTCTTAAATTTACTTTTTCCAATAATCTCTCATAAGTCTAAATTATTAATTCCAATTCTGAACCTTTGAACAACCTCTTTTCTTCCCTAACCATGCTTAGCAATTTATTGTTTGTTCCCCTTCCTTACAATTTATTTTACCTGTATGTTTAAAGGCACGAATGATAACCGACAGCCCTTATCTTACTCCCCTACCTCTTACTGCCATCCTGTTTCTTCATTCGATACCTTCACTTGTGCATTCTGATATTGTACTGATTTTGGATACGTAGCCTACTCTTCTTGTTAACTTCTAACTTTTGTATTATGGCCATTATTTGTCCTGAATGTACTCTGTAAAATGCCTCCTCAAAATTCAGGGTATTGGACAAAGATATCTTGACTATACCAATTAAAAATAGACACCCAAACAATTTATGGTAATAATAATTCCTTAGGCAAAAAATAGGTCAATGACACTAGGTTTTGAAACTATAATACCAGTATATAAACAATACTTGAGCAATTCATTCTTCATTAGGATAAAATAGTCTCCTGCCAACTTTTCGAGTTGCAGGAATACATGGAAGACGTATGGCATCAAATGAAAATTAAATGGAATGTACAATAAAAGATTTATGCAAAATGCTCAGCACATGAACTTTTCCCATTACCGGGAGATCTTCAGTTCTTCTTAGCAAGTAGAATGCTAATAACTTTTTCTGGCCAAGAAAATTGAAGAAATACCTCAATTCAATGCATAACATATTCATGAAACTCAGTATTAAAATAAAAATTACATTAAGATATATCAATACAGTTATCTATTATTAGGCATGATAGAAAAATTATTATCCTGAATAATGAAAAATACTAGCTAACCCACTCTTCACATAAAATATTTAGGCATTATGCATTGCATTATGGTGATTTAAATTTCTCATTCTAATTCAAGGAAGAGAACTGTTGATCAACACCATGCAGGTGTTACCTGGAGGATTGCGCACACACTGTGGTCAAATTTAATAGATATAATTATTTATCAAACATTGGACATGCAGTTAAATTAAAAGGCTTGACCTTATGATGACATAGCAAGAGATATTTTCAAATAACTATAAGGTACCAGAGTTAATTGCAATTGAGCTTAGGAATGCTTAAAATCACAAAACCAGCTCCTGATCCTTCTTAAGTTCATACATGAGGTAATAACTCTACCGTTGAGATGAAAAAATTGCCTCGACCACAATAGCTTAACAGACTGAAGAACTCAGCTGGACATTGAGGGATGTGGGTTCGAATCCCAGTCAAGGCGAATGATTTTTACACTCTGAAATTGTTGCATTTTACAATAGTAGAACTCAGGCTGCCTTCAGGCATCAGAGATAGGAAGTACAAGAGAGACAAGAAGGTGCAACACATCTCAAAAGCTTCATCAATTGTGTCTGCTCAATGACAAACATTTTTCATAATAAAATTTCACAATTTTGTGTTCCATCAGGTTGATGGCTCTCCACATTGCATTACTCTTTTCCATTGCCCTATTTTCATAAGCTGTTCCAAGATAAGAGTAACAGAATTTTTTCAAAAGCATCACATTTATAATAACTGAAATCTGATTAAGTTCAAATTCTTTTTGAAAAATGTAATGTTATTACTATTTAGTGCCACTAAAATACACATGCATTACAGTGTGTCATTTGTACATGCTCAAATTATGGCATAAAGTTACAAACAATTAATGGCAAAATTTTTCCCTTCCAAAGCTAATAATTTTCAGGCACAGGTGAGAAGAGATTCCCTCATGATTGAGAAATAATTGACAGATGGCAACTTCCAATAATATTCCTGCAGGAGAAGCTGATTTACATAAGGCATTTTTTCAACCTGTTCACTATTGTCAATAAATTTGTAATTTTTATTAAAATTTGCATGGAAATTTTTTCAGTACTATTATACCTAATGTAGTCCTAAGGTAGAGGACTTTCATATTGAGTTACTTCATTTATTTTCTGATAATTCTGGTTTATACATTTGGCACTCCAGATGCAAATATATTATGTGCTGCATATTTACTAGCTTATTTACTTGGAATTTATTCATTATTGATAGTAGGCATTAAAAAAAATGAAATTTTTGGAAAGACCTAAGGGTTATTGTGTGGTCAATAAAACAGTCGAAGACTGGCAACTCATCTTTAACATTGTCTTAACCACATAGAGTTGACAAGAAGCCAGATTGAGAGTGCATAAATATTCATATTTGCCATTCTTCAGGCAATTTTAAATGGAAATCAAAGTGAAAAAAAATTGAACAATATATTTAAGTTCAAAGGCCATTAGGAAAAATGGCAAAAAAATTAATATTTAATTTGAATTGATACGCATTAATATTTCAATCAAATAGTACTTTTCCAAATTGAACAAGTTTTGATGCTTTCTCACATCTTAACTTTAAACTTTCCCTTGAGATTCCAAACATTTAATTTGGTCCCTTCATGAAGGAGAAGCTAAGAGACTTCACCACAATTCTGATTAGACCGAGCACTACAGAATATGCAATAGTTAGGTCTCATACAGGGACAGGAGGCATGCAAACACTACTGAGAAACAAACACTGGTAGTACATAAATATGCAGTACCAATAATATAACTGATGTGAGTCCTACCTTTGGCTTCAATTAAAGATTTTCTCTTTTGAGGTCACTGAGAAATACTGGCATCAGTACTTGGTGTTGCCTGGTAATTCAATTCTTCTTCAACCCTAGGGAATCTACCTTCGTATTCTTTCTGAAGAGCTGCACGAGCCTGAATTATAGAAACAAAGAGAAAAATAATTATAAACAATCATTACAGTTCCTTCTTCTGAGAATATCAAAATATAAATAGTTACCAATTTCCATATACTGAGGATGAAGACATATGATCAAAAACAAGGAAACAAGAAAAGCCCCTAATGCTATAGTTTCAAATTACTTCTGTAACAAGTTATAGACATGAAATTCACTGCGTAAAGAGTAAACATTTTTTTACATAATTGATAGATAAATGATTCAATAAAGATTATTACTTGAACATTATCTTTAAAACCAGTTGTCCAACCATGAGGAAATATTTTAAATATGATATGCTGTAGTTCAACTTCACCTCCTGTGCTTGCAATGGTACATGAATAGGTCCAGGGCCATTGATAAGTCAAGGATCAAACTTTTTTTACCATATTGCCACCAAAAGATAATTAGCTCATCATCAAATCTTTACAAGCACCCCAAAAGAACCTGCTATCTGTGTATCCATCACATGGCCTGATTCATAACATTAATACCTCATCAAGGAACTTAATTACTGCATTTACTTGTGACATTAACTTGAACAAATATTACATATTTCTCATATTAAATAACAAGAATCAAAATAATTATTTCAATTTAAATAAAAGCTACTAATTCAAATTTAACAGTATCTTCTGAAACTCTAATTAACTTAATTGGAACATCATTATCACTTTGAACAATCAAATGCTTCTACAAATGAAGAATAATTAAAGAAAAATACTATTACATACCTTATTTTTTTCCTCTTCAAATCGAAGTCTCACCTCCTCATGCTGCCTCTCAAGCTCTTCCCTCTTCTTCTCATACACCTGAGTCAGCCTCACTCTTTCATTAACACCCTTCTCGACCATTGAGCTAGCCACTTCTCGCTTGATTCTAAAGAACCATCATCCAATAAGGTTATAATTCGTTTTAAAAATAACCAACAAACTATACTAGAAACTAGCTGATAGAAAATATTGACGAAGTGATGAAGATGTCCTTATAAGCACAAATTAAAAATTGCATTGAGGATGAGTTAAAAAAATATTTAATTAACTAGAGAGAGATAAGTATTTTAAATTGGATTTTGATAGAATGACACATAGGATAGCTACTGTTAACAATTTCCCACTGTCAACCATGCCAACAATTTTCAATTTATGATTCAATATCACAATTAAGAATAATTAAATTGCAATTTTATCCACAGTATTTCTTCAAAATATTCATTTACGAGACAAAACCTGTAGCCTATATTTAGGTAAAAGCAGCAGGTAATTAATCTGATGAACCAATAAAGGCATTTTCAAAAATTAGCTATGCATTCCAAATAATTGCTCAGCTGCCTGGAAAACATAATAGACTGAAATTGTGCAACATTAGTTGTCACAAAATGAAACTAAAATGAAAATTGAAAAATCATGTCAAGTGAGACTTGCTATTGGAGCATGTATAAATTGAATGACTCAATAAAGAACTAAGAGGTTATAGTCCATAAAAGGTTTAGGGATACATAAGACAGGGGTCCCAGAAGTACACAACCCAACAAATAAAACACAAAATTTTTGGAAAAAAATGTATTTATTTACCAAAATAATCTCCTTTCAGCTCTATACAATTTTCCCGGCGATAATCAATAAGTTTGATACTCTTTCTATAGTAAGAACTGTCTTGCTCCTCAAAATAGCCAAACTGCCGACATCACTTCTTCACGGTTGGAAAATCTTTGACCACAGAGCCATTTTTTCAAGTTTGTGAACAGAAAATAATCCCAGGGGGTAAATCTGGCAAACAGGGTGCATGAGGTAGCAATTCAAATTTTAATTCATGCATTTTGGCCGTTGCAATAACAGATTATTGAGCTGGTGCATTGTCTTGATGAAACTACACTTCCTTCTTAGTCAAATACAGCCACTTTTGCTTGATTTCTTCGCTTGCTTTGAGCATTGCAATAATTTTGCATGATACTCGCCGTTGATAGTTTTCCTTTTTCAAGATAGTCATTGAAAACAATCCCATGCACATCCCAAAAAACCGATGCCATGACCTTGCCTGTAGATGAAATGGTCTTCGCCTCCAATGTTTTGATTGTTCTTTAGTCTCAGGTATGAAGTAATGGACCCATGTTTCATCCATGGTTATGAAACGGCACAAAAACTCTGCTTTGTTGCTGTGAAACTTTGCTTAGCACTCAATTGAAACATATTCACGACACTGGTTTTGCTCGAGTGTGAGCAAACGTGGCACCCATCTTGCACACAGCTTTCTTATGTCCAAATTTTCAGTAAATATGTGATGTACTGCACTTTTTGAAATGCCTACTATGTGTGATTGCTTGCGCACTTTCAGTCAATGATCATCCAGTAACACTTGGTGGATTTTCTTCTCCGTTTTTGGAGTCGTCACCTCATTTGGTCAACCAATGCAATGCTCGTCTTGAGAGCTCATACGGCCTCGTTTAAACTCGGCTACCCAATATTTTACTGCTGAAAACAAAGGAGTAGACTCACCCAGAGTAGAATCCAGTTCAGCTTTTATATTGGTTGGGCTGAGGCCTTTCAAATACAAGTACTACAACACATAACAATGACCAATTTTCTCCATTTTCACAAATTCACTGAAAATGTTCACTATTTATGGTTGCTAAACAATTACTTAACAACTTGGGGTCTTCAACCTTGAAACATATACTTTTTAGAGTGCGTATTTTCTAATATAGTGATATTTTTCAAATAACAACCGCCATCCCTAAGTCAGGCCGGGTACTTCTGGGACCACCCTCGTATGTGAATAATCCATGAATTTCATATCTAATTCTAATAATGCATCTAAACATGGAAACCAAGGCGGGAGATCTTGGCATATTACCTTTGAAACCTAATCAATTATAAAGGAATTCCAGCAATAGAATTTTTAAATTTTCTAAATGCAAAACACCAAAAATATAAAAGGAAATGTTTATATAGATAATACTGAGATTTTCTACAGCTTCCATTACTCTCTCAACTAGATAAAATCATGAATTTCTACATTCTGAACATATTAGTACTGTTTTAGCTCAAGTCTTCTTACTTCTCCATGCCTCACAAAGGTATGATTATTTTGATAAAAGGTACAATATGAATACACCATAATGAATATGAAAAAATTGGGACTCAGTCCTTCCAACCTCTGAGAGACAGTCTATATTTTTTGATTTACAAATAACTCTTACAACTGAAATTTCACAACTTATCTATCAAATTAGAAACACATAAAATTGCTACAGAGTAATTTGCTCACCTGACCATTTCATCTTTATCTTTGTGAATCTTAGATAGAGCTTTCACCTCCTCTCGACGCATGCTTTGCAGTTTTCTCATCACCTCACTTGTCTCCCGCTCCAAAAACACATGCAACGTCTTCAGTTGGTTGACCTGTGATGCACGCATCACTTTGTCCAGAGTGGAGAAGACCTGCAGACATGATTTCAAGTAGCACTTTATCTTAAAAATATATTCATGATCAACATCAAAAATAATTATATAATTTCATAACTTTTTATTTCAAGCTAGGACTTCCACCTAACACAAAAGTTCAAAAAACATATTAATGACAAAACTAAAACCTTCTAAGTCAATAAATAAATCTGGAAAATTCTAAGAGACTGATAAAATGTCTAATATACTCTTCATAAATTGCAGGCATTCCCTTTTACAAGGCAAAGACAGAGGAAAGTGCTTCCTTTACTTTCCAGAATTTATTGCTTTCCCCAAGGATACTCAAAACATTGCCAAAATGTGCTTTAGAAAATTTATTTTTGAGATAGTAACATTCTTTTTGAAAGGGACTAAACATGCTGTATTTTAAAGCACTTAGAATCCTAGATCAGCTCTGAAAATAACCTGAATGTGGTCAACAAAGATGAAAGCAAGAGAATAATAGTGTTACCTATTTAAAGAATTGATGAAACAGTTTAAAATTGCAATCACACATGCCTTTTATTATTTAATTACTTACAATGTAACATTTATTTGGAGGTAAATGAAAAAATTTAATTGATTCCAAATTTAAAAGTAAAAAAAGAGGGTTCAGATTCATAACATGGAATATGATAATGTGAGTCTCAGGGGGAAAGAGTTACACTCATGTAATCAGCTACCTGGATTGTCGCGGAAAATCATATGGTAAACAATAAAAAAATGGGTCAAACCACTTTCCATTTGCAGAATAAAATAAAAAGTGATGTTTTCATAGCCATGAAATACTTAGGTATGTATTCAAATTGTACATTGTTTTCTTTGGATGCAGTAGTTAATGATGCTTCTTAGTCACATATGCCTTAATATTTTAAAAATGCAAAAGAATGAGATTATTCCAATCACTGTTTCTTTAACCAGTTCATCACTTCACAGACTTTATCGATTACTTTTTTATTAGAGAAGTCTCCAGCTTACATTCACCCTAAAATCCCTTTCATCTTTTTCATCTGGTAATCACTCTGATTTCTTATACTAAAACTGTTCTTCCATGGCTCTAGACTGTAGCCACTATTTCCACCATTCTCATTGGCATTTAAATGAGTTTCTTTATCTTTACTCACTCTGGCCACAAGATCATTCACTAGCAGTCTACCAGCAAAATCATTTGAAGTATGACGAGCATCTGCTTCAATATAACCCAAATACTCTTCACTTACACATTAGTGCCAACTACAGTAACACAATTTGACAACAATTTTAAATTTTTGCTAAATTCATGTTTTCCCATGATAATCCAACATTGTACAAATGTGAAAACATCACTAGACATTCATACTGTTATTACAAATGACAGGTTTCTTGCTTGAAACACTAATGGCTTCTGTTTTTGCTCTCACAAAATGACTTCCTGACATGTTTTCACGACATGTATTCTCTCTATGCTGGTTGTTTTCATAACATCCAGCATAGAGAGAAATTATAATTTTTTTCTATTTGATCAACAAATGATGGTAATTCTTCTTTCATTCAGCCATGAATTATTCCTTCATAAATGCCACTCTCATGGAATATGATCCATTTTATAATTACTGTTTCACTCAGTAGATCATGTCTAAGTATTCTTTCACTTTGCAAGTTTTCCTTTTGGTAAGCATTACTATAACCTTTAAATCAAAGAATTATAATTTATAACCATTCTCACACAAATTAGACCTTAGAACAGGTGAAACAGCACCACAGAATGTTCAAAATCTGGACAAATGTTATCAGTTTTTGGTATTATGGTGTGAACATGGAAATCTACATAAAAGTTTACCATTTGTACACAGTTAAAACATACAGTCAGCTCAAGTTTACACTAAACGTCATGAATGTGTTGTTTAGCTAATATGCTTCTGAAATGTATGCTGCTGTCTTCCTTCAGTATCCAATTACATATTTCATCATGCGTTTTTGACCTTGTATAGATCATTGCATGAAGTATTGTCATCAGTATAGGTGTTAGGATGAAATTCAATTGAAAGTTACCAAATCCCAACAAGAAAGTAAATGCAATCATTTTTGGGGACAAGCTGAGACCTGCAGTATATCTGCAAATGTGGTTTGGAGAGGTGACTTATAACCATATTTTACTGCAATTGAGTGATGTAAACATACAAGTGTATGGTATGGTTGCTACATTTGCTATTCACTCGAGCCTCCACTGTATCATTGATACTTCCTTGCTTCACCAACCTATAATAGGCACCGCTATAAAAGCATGTAGCCTTTTTAATATCAATTGCTTAAAGATTACTCCCGAGTGCTTGATAATGAAATACAGGCTCTGATACCCATGATATATATAAATATTTACTTACAGACTCGTGGTATTTTTCTTTCACCTCCTTTTCCTGAGTAACATGCTCTTTGAATAAAGCAAGAATTCTTTCTGAATGACTCCTTGGGAGACCAGGATACCGTGGTCCACCGATACCATCACCTTCACACTCGGATGATTCTGAGGTTGCTTCAGGTGCAATACCCAGTGTGGGAGCCACTTCACTGAAATGCACAAACAGCAGTGATATACATATGCATTAATAACTTAGTATAATGCAAAACTTCAGAAAATAAATATTTGGTTATTCCACATATATTTTTTATTAAACACAACCCGGGTTTTGACTTACAAAGTCATCATCAGGTTAAGTACAGAAGGACACAGCTTTACATAGTAGACAGAGAACAGGAGGGGGAAGGTGTTTGAGAAGTGGGAGGAGGGGAAATAGAAGGGAAACTGCTGTGTATGCTTGCTAAGCAAAACTGCTGGATAAACAAATATTTTAAAGCAAACATATGCCATGAGGATGAAAATTATACTTTGAAAAAGGATGAATGAGAGTGACCTCCAGTTTATGACAGAAAGGCATGTCTCCATTTGGTATGGGCCTCAATTAATTAAATTGCACCCCTGAGAGCTTAATTCCTTTGAATCCTTTAAAGGAGAGCTGAGTAAAGAGATGTAGCGTTTCCCAAATTCCTTTATGAAGTAATTAGTGACTAATGGAAATAAGGCTATGCAACTTTGGCAGATTGGAACCTTGAAACTTTAAATTATACATCAATTGGATCCTATTACACATATGGGGCACACATTTGACATCTGAGGGAGCAATAAGAAGCATTCAACTACACCAATTGCATTATATTGATTAATTTTCCTTAATGATAAACATAAAATTACAAATAAAATATTATTCTCTTTACTATAAAAGGAGAATGTGACTGAAATAAATTTTTTTTGAACAAATATTATGAATTACTCACATATTTTTACTTGATAATCTCTTGACTAGTTTGTGACTCATATAAAACTTTGGCTTGGCTTTTTCACTATCCTGAGATGCCCTTTGAGTTTGAAGTCGAAGTTTCTCCTATAAAAAATGAACAATATGATATTGAATAAAAAATCATAAAAATGACGTTATGTATAGTATAAATCACAATAACAAATCATGCATAAAATTGGAAATGGCTTTAATAGCACTGTTCAATTGAGAACATTGATCTCAAATATCAAATCTTGCCATGGATATCAAAATAAAAATATACAGAGACACAAAATTTCCTCTGAAACTGATAAGATAAAAATTTAGATGACTTTAAATTTGTATCACAATATTCAGTTTATCAGTTTTTTACCAGCTATTCAAATCATTGATACTAGCAATTTAAAGAAGTATTATTATTATTAAAAAAGGAAGAAATAATACTGATTTGAAACTACATTATGTGCAAGTAAGAACTCTGAGAACAGTATTACAATAAAGCTGACTCTAAGGAGGATTCCTTCTGTACGTGAAAATGAAATAGGATCTCACCACAGCCAAAGTAAAATATTGATCCACTTGGCCAACTCTGACAGAATAAGATTAGCAGAAGAAAAATACTAAAAAGATTTTGGGTTGAAACATTCCAATACCAAATTCAAACATAACTGGGAATAACAAGAAAATCCAAGGCGATTCATGGAAAGATTATCTAAAAGATATAGTCAATGAACATTTTTTTTCAAAACAGAGTCCCTGAGATATGCAAGTCTTGATTCATCTACATCCAAACTTTTGCAAGCTACCAGTGTCCAAGAGGATACAATTTTGCTTTAGCAGTTTCCGAAACAAAAATCTAAATTATACATAATTTCAGTTAGTTACAGTGGGTAAATGCAATTAAAATACCACAATATCCTGGGAAGAAGTTGAAAAACAAACATGAATGTTTGACCATGAAAGTGATTTACTGTTGTCTCCATAGAAACCAAACAGTTGTCAAACTTGCTCATGCTGTTGAACAGGAAGTATGCGAAAAAGATGAACTTAGATTGATAAACCTGTTTACTCTTTGGCCTCCTGGGTCCTTATCGCACAGCATGAGACCAGAAGGGGGAATGTTTTGTTTGCTTGCTGTTCAAGGCTATCTAACTATTTAGCAGCAATGCATCAGATTGGTTCATGCTTTCATGCTATATAGTGGCTATTGTGACAACTTTGAATTTGCTCTGACATCAATTTGTAAGTTCCTAAAATGAAAATGAGCAAACTGCTGCAGGCTTTTAAGGAAAGTGAAAAAAATAATGAAAAGACATTGAATAAATAGTAAATTATTTCATATAAAAAATGTATGGTGTGATGGAATTTTCCATAAAGAGGACGTGGTTGTATTTCTAAAGGACAAAGAAGCATTCATGGAAAAATCTGCCAGTTATACCATCTTTTGAGGAATGGCTAGCAAAGTACATAACAATTTGTTAATGCAGTATCGACATAAGGCCTTAAATTCATCTACTTCTTCAGCAGCTGACACAAGAGGGTGGTCATGGTGTGGTCAACTGTACAAATGATATGAATATCAGTGCATGGCTGAGTAGGGGCCCATATTATGCCAAATACTGTGATTGCAGAACGGTGATAAAAACTACATAGATACTTTAGGCTAAGTTAGAAATACCATGCTAACAGAAATCACACTTGGGTTTTATTTGTATTTTAAGTTTATTGAAAAGGGATTAATTCAGACCAATTATCAGGGATATTTCTTTGTTTGCATTTTAAAATGAAGAAAATGCATAAGTACTTCACAGTGCACTTCACTTTTCCATTGCCTCTTTATCTTATTTGGAGTATTTCGAACAAAGCAGTAGGCACCAGAAAACATTGATTATGAAACATAAGGGGCACCTGTACATGGAATTACCTAGTATATGGAATACTTTCCATTTATGCTAAAGACCAATTACACTTACCTTTTCATGTTTTCTACGTAAACTTTCCAATTTCTTCTCCATTTCAGCTTTCTTTTCTTTGACAAGTTTATTTTCCATTAGTTTTTCCAAGGGTTCGGCCATAAAATCTTGACTCACTAAAGAAAGATCCATCTCATATTAAATAATCATTATTCCACAGGATTCAACCCTAAGGTTGTCAGCATACAGTAAAATATTTTTTATGCCATCCTGGTATGAACAAAGAACTAATAAATGTTGGTAATATGAATTGTTTCAGTAAAGAATTCGGACATGGTGGGCACTAGCAATGGAAATGTAAACTACTAGAACTCCTAATATCAGTCAGTCAGGAAAAGATCCCAGCACTGAAATGAATAAATAGCCCGAATAGGAATTAGCTACGTAATTTACACATTGTGTTAACACCTGAGGGAGACTTCATATCCCATACAAGTTGAAATTATGAGGACAGAAATTTATATCCCAAACATGATAATTCATTAAAAATGAAAGAACTAGTGACTGACATCTTGGATCAATCATATTGCATCGATGAAAAAGATGTATAAGTGATGTGCCCCTGAATAATAAAAAGTATGATCACTTGCTTTATTACATCAAAACTATACTGAACCAAAAATAATTATAATCCTTTTAAACAATTTGAAGTTGAATAACTGTTTACATTCTTGTATACAAGGCTGTGTGCAGAGAAGGTAGAAGTGCTGACGTCAAGACTGCATTTCCGTATCATGCGTTAGAATTCAATAAACTTCTTGAAGGCTATAGCCCAAAAAATGTTTTAAATGGAAATAAGTAGTTATATCTTAATGTACAGCCAGCAAAAACACTGTACTTCAGAGGCGAAAAACACCATGGAGGGGTCCTTAGCAACCAAAGGCTTACTGTCCTATTACTCACAAATGTAGATGGGAATGAGAAGCATCAGCCATTACTGATTGGTAAATCAACTAGTCCTTGCTCAAATATGTAAAAATGTTGCCCACTTTATGTTACAGCATTTTCCAAAACATGAATGACCTCATAAATTTGAGGGTGAGCTTCATGCTCTGGATGCTAAAATAGGGTCTCACAACAGGAAAAAACTGCTGTTTATTGATCACTGTCTAGCCTATCCACCAAAGGTTCACTTAAGAAATATACATTTACAATTTTTTCCTGTAAAGAGCACTAGTGAGCTCCACAACCACTGGATTTAGGTACAATACACTCAATTAAGGTGCATTATCAAAAAATGATCGTATAGAAATCCATCTCTTTGCATGATTGTAGTAGGAATATAAAAGCATTAAATTGAATATAGTGGATGCTTAACACTTACACATCATTTCTGGCCCGTATTTTGAAGATACAGTGGCTGTATCTTCAAAATATAGCCTGACTGCCAATATAATGCTCCCAATATTTTTTCCAGCTTTCGAATGCCACCAGGAATACTTATTTTGGGCCAGCCTTTACGTCTGCGGTACAATTTTGTTGGATTCCTTCAATAGTTCTAATCAGTATCCTTTCGAGGTTGATATCAATATTTAAAGTATGCTAGAACAAGATTCAGAGAGTAAGGTGGCCGAGGTATCATTGGTATGCTGTTTTTGGCCAAAAACTCTGTAACAGTCAGTAGTGCATGTGCCACTGCATTGTCTTGATGAAAGCATCAAGACATTTTTCCACACTTGTGGTATCTTCCACAACTTGGTGTGTCTTAACCTTCTCACAACCTTTATATTGAGCTGCCCATTCACTATTCGGCCTTTGGGGACACATTCATAATGAATAATTCCTTCTAATCACAGAAAATGATCAACATATCCCTTTCACGTTCAATCTCAATATCCAAGCTTTTTTGGGTCATGGAGAAGATGGCCCCTTCCACTCCGAAGACTAGGTTTTGGTTTCTATATCATAACCATAAACCCAGGTTTTGTTGCTTGTGACATTATTTTTGAGATGTTTTGGTCATTAATTGAATGATCAAGCAGTTGCCAAAAATGTCAAAATTGGGAAGCATGATCCAACACTTATGCCAACTTCATTGGCTATCTCCCTGACCATTCACCAATGGCTAGCACACACTAAATTATTCACATTGCATAAGTTTCAGTTGCACTTTTCCTAAGGTTAAAACAAAATTCAATGCACATGTGCTGCTTCTCTAAAACCTTCCTTCTCATTGACACAAGAATTTGAACAGCAAGCGTGTGCAGGCTCAGACAAGAATTTCTGTTGTGCCGAGACAAGTCAAGATAGGGCCATGAGTAAGGTGGTTTTTACTCCTCACAGAGTAGTTGACAACACAGGCAGCAATGTTTTATCAAGAAGGCATAAAAAAACTTGTTCCACACTTTAACTAATGCCTACAAAATGATGGAAGCCATATAGAAAGATAGTTTAAGATTTGTTGTTTATTTTGAAAAAAATTATTTTTCTGCATCTGTACTTACTCTGTTTTATTACCAAATGGAAGTTACTTTCAAGACCTAAATTGTATATTATCTTAGAGTGGGTTCAGAATTCAATCTATTAATGCAAATACTTGCAAATTTACCACTTCATCAGTGTTAATTTTAATTTCTAACTTTATAAATATGAGGCCTGTTCAATAAAAGCCATCATAATTGTTTTGCCTATTCAAATTTGCAAAAAATTAATATTATGTTGTTGTTTATGTAATATTGAATTAGCAGAAATAATTGACTTTACTGCAGTAAGGTATAAAGCAGCAACGATTGAAAGTAGAAACATTTCCATTACACCTAAGTGAGTTTCTGATGACAAAAACACTTTTCACAATGATCCTTCACCCTGGGGGAAATGAAAAATTTACATGGAACTAGGAAGAGGAACATGATTTTACATTGATTCTTAAAGGACACTTCAGATTTCACAGTAGGTTGACTGCAGAAACCAAATGAGCTACGAATATTGCATATGCGTATAAATTACAAATAGGCTAGCTGAGACCATGGAAAATGTGAACTTGGCAATAAAATAATTAACTATTTTAAGGGTTTCCATAATTTATCAGATGTTAAATAACTCATAATATCCAATGACCATTGTTGGTACCGTGCGAAGAACTTGTTTTTACCAATTTATTTACTAGTAAATCAAAGTGCAATAAACTCTACATGGAGTATTACGTGCTATACCGAGTTTCTTTTTATATCAGGATTCCTCTGTAAATACATTTACTAAATTACCCTGACCCATAGCAGAATTGCATAATAAGGAAGTAGCCTTCTGAGCAATCCCTTCTTTCCCATTGATCACTACCCTGAATTTTTCAAAATATTTTAAGAAGAGGTAAATGGAAATTAAGTACCTTGAGAAGTAAGAATTGGAGTTTTTGAATTTGCTATTTGTAATTCAGCCATGCCTGTTGCTAATGCAGAATCAGCCACAGACTCCACTTCTTCAGAAGAGGCTGCAGCCCCAACCGCATCATCGGATGTACTGCTTTTACTAGCAATCGTCGATATCCCTTTTGTTATGGTACAGACAGACTGCACAACAGGGATGCTGGGATGAGGTATACCAGTATCACCTGATGAAATGGACTGTAGACGTTTTGTTTTCACAGGTTCCTCCTGTGAAAGTTTAAATCATAATTAAAATCATGTAACATGAAAACTGCTCTCTCAGTATATTTAATGAGGGTAGTTTGAAAGGTTCTTGGAATCACCACCAGACGTCAGTACTAACACAAAAAATTTCCCACTTAATATTAGGCAATCCTTTAGGAGTAAACATGTAATACGCCAATGCTCTGGAAAGAGATCTGTGGTGCCATTCTGTTGTTGTTCCTTTGTAGTAATTTGAGAAGATGGAAAAATTGAGATTTTACAGTGATTAAATACTTTGCAAAGAAAGGTATTACAGCAAATGAAATACATGCTGCCCTTCAGAACACTCTGGGGGGACCCTGCTCCTTCATATTCAAGTGTACTAAATGGACAAATATGAGTAAAATTGATCAGGACAGCTAAGATGATGATCCATGTAGTGGTAGGCCAAACTGTGTCACTACCTTAGAAATTATCGCAGAAGTACATAGAATGGTCATGGAGGATTGCAAACTGAAAGAGTGGGAAATCGCTGAAGCTGTAGGGATGTTATCTGAATGGGCATATAGCATTTTAAAAGTAGAATTGGAGGTGAGAGAATTATCTGCCAGATGGGCTGCAACTCTTGATGCAGGATCACAAACTCATCAGAAAGGAATTTCCGAACAATGCTTTAACCATTTTAAGAGCAACCAACAAGATTTTCCATGCCATTTTGTGACCACAGATGAAACTTGGGCCCACTTCTATATCCCAGAGACAAAACAGCAGTCTAAGCAGTGAAAATATATTGATTCACCACCACCAAAGAAAGCTTAAGCCAATATGGTCGGCTGGAAAAGTGATGGCTTCAGTTTTCTGGGATGTGAAAAAGATTCTGCTGATAGATTATCTTCCCCCTGGTGAAACAATTATAAGACAATACTACGCTAACCTCCTGGTCCAACTACAGCAAAATATAATAGAAAAAAGGCCAGGTTTGGGAAGAAGGAATGCCTTCTTTCATCAAGACATGGCATACCCACACACAAGTGTTGTTGCCATTGCAAAAATATGTGAACTAAGATATGAATTATTGAACCACGCCTGTCTCATTCCCCTGATTTGGCTCAATTAGAATTCTGTCTCTTCCCCAAATTCAAAATTTTCCTTGGTGTATGAAGGTTCTCTTCAAACAAAGAACTAACAGCCTAAGTAGATGGGTATTTTTTCAGGCCAGAAGGAATTTCACTTTCGAGATGGGATCAAGAAATTTGAACATCAGTGAACCAAGTGCATTAGCATAAAGGGAGACGTCATTCCATTCCAAGAACTTTTCCAATTACCCTCATAAAATCCGACCCTAATGAGCTTCAATTAAGGTAGTAGAAGGTACAAAGCAAAATAATCTTTTACATAAATATTAGGGACCAAAATTTAGACTTATGTGGCATCAAATGATAGTGAAACCTTAAATTAATTATTTTGAAACCAATGAAAAAATGTGTTAAACAGAGGTTATTATAAAGTTGAGGCTGGATTGACATATTTTGAAAGTCTATTTTCATATTTTATAAATGAAACATATAACAAGTTTAAAATAAATAATTCAAACAAATTTTTTTATGTAATATGGTGCAATAAATCTAAATAGAAAAGGCCTTATACTGAAAACTAGGAAGTATATTTCTCAGGCATACAGGTTAACAGCCTATTTATCTCGCCATCTCTACTAGGCAGTGACACAAGCATATTACATAAATTTTGGGTTCAGGAATTAAAAATTTCAAGTTTTAATTGAAGCAATTTATATTTAATGTTGTTGGACTAGAAAATTAATCATAAATTATAGGGTCATGCATTCATTCAGGGTCCATAGATTCAATGTTTCACTCCCTGCACAATCAAACATTAACTTCCGAATGTTTTTATTTTACAGCGACACAGCTAAGTAGCATTCCCGTGAATTTAATTAGTACTTGAATTTGTGCAAGTATTTTATGTATTGATTAATTTCCACATAGGTCATTACAGAAAATATCTCAATGGCTCCAAGTCTAGAATTGACATGAAATTGAAATGCTCCTTGGATTATCATTTTTGTGTATATTCACTAAAAGTTGACATTTATATGAAATATTTTGCTTATTTTACATTTCCAGCTAAATTTAAATGAGCTTTACAAATACACTGGTAATTATAACACATTTTAATTTATTTCTTAATTATTGTGTTCGAGAAATAAATTGTCAACATGTTCATTTGGATAAAGGAAAGTTTATATTTTTCTGGTTGATGCATTCACTGAATCACTCAAATATAACTACCTAAGGTTAGAATCATACTTCTCTTTGACATTAATTTTTATAGCTTACAAGGTTGAAACGTTTTAAAGAGTTTGAAAGTCAAGGAATGTTGGAAATTCTGAGAGAGGTGGATACAAATTTTAGGCACGTAATAGGAAAATGGACAATGGCATTTTGAATCTGAAAATAAATGAAATAAGCACACTTATGAATTACTATGAATACTTCAATTCATATCATATTATTTCTTACTTCCAACAAATATTCCAATACTTAAAAATAAAGAAGTAAGTCAATAGACAATATTAATACAAAGGTTTCAGGCTTAACTATGTTAAATTTCATGATCACTGGATAAATAAAGTAGTATTTTTTCCTGCAATTTTTTTTACAGAAATTTAGACTCACAGGCTGCATCATCAGGCATAATATATACCTTTTACCTGATGATTTCATTTATACGTCAAAACCGGTTGCAGTAAAATGAAGTTTTTTTTTGTGAAAAACTACAAAGTTTATTTATTCAGTGAATAGAAAATATTATTGATGTTATGAATTCATACAGACACATGATAGCAACATTTAATGTGAACTTTAATGGTTTTGGAACTATCAACATGTAATTGTTAGCAGTGAAGAAGACTTGTTGAATTAATGGTATGCTGACCTAAAATTAGGCATTCATCCATGTGAGAAATTCATTACAAAATTATCCATATATTTATGTGAGAAATTCATTACACAATTATCAGTCTGAGAACTACTTTAATTACATTTATTGCAGAATGAACATGTAGACAATTAGCTATGGGTTGGCACCACTTTTTTAGGGTTAGAATGTTGGTTTGGTTCTTTGCCAAGATTTCATTTTCTATAATGATAGTGACTGGATAGATATCAAGCTATCAAATATTGCATTAGTAAATAAAAGCTCAATCTCCTTCAAAGAAATTATTACCTTCAAAGAAGTTATTCATATGGTTTATGGATTTTTCATTTTATCATGAAGTTTTACACATGATAGTTGTAATTTTTTGTTTCCAAACTAAGAGGTTACTGTACAAAGGTTATAGATACACAATTACCGCATTATAAATTTTTAATGTATATATATAAAAGTTGTTACATTATGGTTACTGTCCCATACTTTTATAGTACTACTATAGTTAAAAGGCATGAAAATGTTTGCTGATATGGCATGTTTCCAATACTTTTTAGATACTCAACACTTTTCAGATATCATGCGCTCAAAACAAATTCAGAAGAGAAACCCTTCACGAGTACTACCTAGTTAAATAAACCAAAGTTAATGAGTTTTATCAAACTGCTAACCCACTCACCTCATCCACAGTTTCTTCCGTGGGCCCACCAGAAACTCCTTCTTCAACAATGTCATCAGTGAGCACACTGAGTTGTCGGGCCCTCTTCTCCAGTTCTGACTGATATTTGATAGGGTTAGCCAGAGCCTCTGCAAAGTCAGATAGGCCATCAGGGACATAATCCTTCACTTGCACTAAAAGAAACAGAGTGGCTATCAGATGGGGCTGTCCCACTTCATTCCGCAGTCCTACATGACGATACCCAGGGCAAAGTCCAACCACTGGTAACACACGATGCCCAATTGGCCGCCCTGAATCCTCATAAGCAGCTATTCGAATACAAGCCAACTCAGGCAACACCACCTATAAAAAATACAAAATGATGCATATGAAATTAATTGTCCAGAAGCTTGTTAAGTTTACTCCAAAATATACTTTAACTTTTCAAGCATTACAAGGATTACGCAACAATATGAGTGGTGAAAAACCCTCAGTGTGATTACTTGAATCAAATTCCTAGTTAACATGTATTTTGCTTAATCCGAATGCCTGGCTCCATATAGTCTGGATTAGCAAGGGTTTACTATATACCTTTATCTCCTACTAAAATGTTACAAGTTTAATTAACGTATAAAGACTTGCTCACCATATAGGACTACTAACAAAACAACTATTTAAGTAAAATGGTGAAATGTTCATTGTTTACAATAATTTTTTCTAATAAAAAATATCATATACATAGATGAACTACCATACACATATTCAAGGATAATGATAATTTGACCATTCCTTAGCATTATTGGATCATGAAAGTTGCATTGAACATTAATTTTTCAGGCTTTTTCCGCACAGAGCCTTATTTTACAAGTTGGAAAAACCAAGGACCATGACCAAAAGGAAACTTCTTATCCTCCTCTGAGTACCTACCTTCTTAAAAACAAAGGGCTCTTCATCATAGACTGGATTAATGCCATTGTTGGGTACTATTTTTGTTTTGAACTTTTTGCGTACTGTATCTGCTGGTAGGCCATACATTTCAACTTCAACATATGTTCCAACCCGTTTTTCAGTTAAGCAATGAGCAGATATTACCTAAAATAAAAAAATAAATAATCACTAGACAAATATAAGTAACAAATCATTTTATTTGCTGATCTGTTTAATCCAAAATAACATTCCTAGGTAAAAGGAGTCCTACCTGATTTATCAATGAGTGATGATAAAGACATGCAATACGGCTAAGTGATGCAAATGTAAGTGCTCTAAGAATCTCAACTAGATATTAACAATCGCCTACTTCTAGAAGTACAATACAAAATATGAATGTATCAATAATTAGAATAATAAAATGAATATACCACAGGTGCTTTCATGAAAGAAGAAACGTCCACTGGGCGGAAATGCTGACCATTATCCCTTGTATTTTCAGTTTGCCATAATATTTGAACATAAAACCCCTTTAGATACATCGCATCACAACCAAAGTCAATATTCACCTGCACAGAGACAGTTCCGGCGATTATACCATCTACAGTTGACTCAGCAAATGGGTCAAATCTTCTGTCCCGTCTCCTCATAAACTCAGGTTTCAACAAGTACCCACATCTGTAGTTGTACTCAAATATACCTAAATTCAACTGCATAGCCAAATCTGGAGAATAAAAATAGTGAATTCTACATGTCAAAAAGGGATGCCACTACTTGAGACGACACAATGCAATGTTCATGGGTGGTAGCAATGCTGATAAGTGAGGGTAAGAATGTATGCATACTAATTTTCAACAGACTCGGTGCTACACAATAGAGTGAAATTAGGCCAATAACTACAGATTATTGTGTCAGAATTACTGGCCATAGGTAAATATTACGGTGAACTATAGCAATGCAATTATCAAATAAATGTGCTCTTGGTGATATCAAATATTTCAACAAAGGTTAATCAATACAAAGTTTAAAGAAGTGATTTTTATGATGAATAGTATAGAGGAAATCACTAAGATGTTCCAATATTATGAAAGCCAAATAGTGCAAAAGGGAAATGTCTAATATTTCTAAACTGGCTTTTCAATGAAAGAGTTGAAGTAAAAAACCAAGTCAAGGTTCGCATCACTCATTTTTCACATTACCTAGTGTTTGATAATTAAGAGCCACCAGTTGACATCCTGCATTCCAAAAGACTTGTGGCATGAAATTGGATGAATCAAATCTGGTCCCAGCGGGATACACTCTGCTGAGTTGATGCTTGTTGTAGTTGACAAATTCAATAGGCCTCTCTTTCAGGAGAGTTGTTGCCTGCTTCTCATCAAAGGATGACATCTCATAAAATCTATTCTTTTCTGCATTCAAAAGAATAATGCAAATTAGCAATGTCTACAGAGTCACAAGAGTAATGTGCTTAATTGGTCTATGAAGAGCAAACTGAACATTGAATATTTTATACTTTTTTGCAATACTTTAACATACATTTAAATGTTGTCAATTTATATAATTACTTTAAATATCAACTTAAAATATCTCTTAGAATTAGGTACAAAGAATTTAACTCACAAGTTTCTTCAAATTCAACTTATGAGCAACATAAGGGTCGCAAACACCTTTATACAAATGATGTTTCATGAATTTGAAAAAGGGTAATTTTAAATTTTCATTTAATTAAATTTTTACCAGGATTTCTTTAAAAATATTCCATATAAAAAATGGCATATATAATTATAGGGATATTTTATAACCTGAGATAAATTACGAATGAATTTAAAGGAAGTTTAAATCTTCGTAAAACCAGAAGAATAATGTGTTTGTTGATTTTTAAAACCGTTATTGCTACAAATGGAGAAAGCAGATGTGAAGGACCAAATCTTTCGGTCCAACTTCTCATTTCCCTTCCTAAAATCAAATATTAGGTTAATAAACCTCTGTAGAAAATCATTGAGAGTGCCATTACACTTTGTTTGTTTTTAAATAAATGCTTAGAATCAAGGACAGTGAATGTTACAAAAAATGATAACAATAATGAGTGATTGTTATATCATTCATTCCTGACAGATTTTGATGATCAATTTAAAATTTGAAATAAGATAACATTATATTTAAAATGTTCTTAGTAGCATGCTAACTACATAAAAAAACTGATAAGCCATCTTGGTTTAACTTTTAATTTTCAGTTTTCTCCATTTTGTCTTAAATTATAATCTAGAAGTCTTATGCTAATTGGAAAAACGGAATATAAATTTTTAAATGGACTGTACATTTAATAACCAGCTCTATTAACCAGCAAAGCTTGGTTTTCCAAGTACATATTATTAATTTATGTATTGTAGAATATTGAACCAACAAATCCTGATCATGATTTTGAATTTCAGTGCAAGTATATTATTCTGTGATCTGTATGACAAACGCTTGCAGCTTTGAATGACGCACTGTTTCAATTACATGGGATGGAATTAATGCGATTTTAGTTTATGCTAAATCCTAGTTTAGTTAAAGTATGTTACGAGAAAACTTACTTTCAGCACTCTCAAAAGAGTTGAAATGAACAGGCTGGACATAATTAACCAAGGCGGAGATCTCAGCACCAGCCTCTGATTCCTTGGCTGCAGCAGCCTTGTCTGGTAAGGGTTTGCCTTGCGGCTTAAGCCCTTCTGCAGTCTCTTCATCCTCCTCCTCTTCATCTTCCTCACTGGTGCTGTCTTCATCATCATCTAGTTTACCGTGGAAGAAAAAATTAGGAACCATTAATTTCCCAAAAACTGTAATAACTCTTATAAATACTGAAATGAAATTATTGACTTTGCAATTCCACATACTTTCTTCAGAACACAACCCAGGTTTTGATGTTGAACACTATCATCAGGTTATGATGTTTAACACCGAAACCTAGATTGTGTTCTAATTAAAGCGTGTGGAATTACAAAGTGAATAATTTCATTTCAATATGTTACGTAAAATCCATTAGGTTACAAATTGATGCTTCGATCAGTTATTTACCATTAAGTTGCGTTGGAAACAATAAAACTCTCATGAAATTGTGAATGCTTCAATCAGGATAGCTCATAATTGAAAAATAGTCAAATCGAGAAACAAAACATAAAATTGGCCACAGTTCAAACAGCTCCATTAATGGTTAACTTACCGTACTTCTATATATCGGACTTCCAGCACATATTTTAGAAGGTTTAAAGGGAAAAGGTGCTTCAAATTGTTTCCTAGTCCTATTTTGCAAAACTAAAACAAAAGTTTTTCCATAGAATATGATGAAGGGGAAAAATTTTGAACATTCATTTAATTGTTATTTTTGTACTATCGCTTAAAACAAGCAAAGTCATACTTGAACAACAGCAGTGAATATTGCTTTTCATGAGCCGAAGTTAAATGAAAATTGCCAAAAATGATCACTCATACATATCCTTCCATTATCGCAATATGATGAATAAACAAGTAATATTAACAAATGGGCTTAAGTTAGGAAGGGAATTCACTCAATTTACCACAGTTGACTTGGTTTGTCACAGTTGCTTTGAGTAGGCAAACTAATGGAAAATTATTCACTACTATCTTATATTTAACTACCTCTTCAGAACATCAAAACATGCAGTACAGAGAGACATGGTATTAGCTACTTTGGAAGCAGAAAATATTAAAGATTACCATTATCTGAGAGAATCTGTCACCTTGGCCACATTTTCCTTTATATCACAACTTTACTCTGGTGACTACTCCATCTTGTATCACTCCGGAACAAGTGCAAGTGCTAAAACAATACTAGGGAATCCTCTGTGAGACTGAAGAAAGATGAGCTACTATTCCAACCCTTCCCTTTTCTTACTCCATAACACCCTTTTTTTTTTAGAGATGGTTAAGGCTGATACTTTGAGGAAATCCAGTTGTACAGCATGAAGAAAGAATTAAAGACTTAGTGTTTCCCGGAATTTATAAGCAAAACCCCTTTAAAATAGGAAATTATGTTGCCACACCCTGTATATCGTCAATAGGTGGGGTTGGGTGGGGGAGGAGGAAACTGACGTAGGTGTCGATGTAAGCAGAGAGAGGGTGACCGGGAGGAAGGGGAGGGTTTTGGTGTATGATGGTTAGTGACCGAGTTTTGAGGGGGGAGGTCAGGTAGAGTGGTTCTAAGTTAGCAATTATGTAATGTCTAGGAAAGGGGAATGGGAAGAGAAAAGGTGATAGCTAGTGATATATCTCTGTACACTGGTCAGTATGTCCAATTGTTCATGGATGTCCAACTGTGTTCCTTTCCTCTCCTTGTGCATCGATCGCAGCATGAAGTCCTCATGATAACCCTTGCCGAGAAGATGGGTTGCAAACTGTGACATTCCTGTTCCTTTGTTGAAGTCCTGGCTATGTTTCTCTACTCATACATGAAGACTTTTCACCATCTCTCCAATGTCCGACACCTCACGATCCCTCCATTGTAGGTGGTAAACTCCACCCTGTTGAAGTATCTTCACAGGATCTATCACTGATGGTATTAGGGTTTTGAGATTTTTAAATGTAAGAGGCTGTTCTTATTTTGAAGTCTTTGAGGATTTTTTATATTATGATGGAGGCTTTCCCTGTATATTTATCACTATCGCCAACACTGCTGTTTGGTGGGGTGGCAGGTATGAATTTCTCTCAGTGCTTATTTCTCTTTATTTTTGTCAGTAATTCATCAATGGCTTGCTCTGTGCCATCTCTTTGATGATGGCTATTTCTTCATCAAGGGCTATGGATATTTAAAGTATAATCAAAGCCCTAAATCTAATACCAAACTTATATGTTCCATACTTCTAGCTTCTTTTACTAGTTCAAATTTCCAGGTAGCATGATTTCTATCCCTACAGTATTAAGTGATTTGATTTCCTTATTTATCAACTCCAGAGACATGTTTTCCATGTAAACTTACATAAGATAACTAGATTTTACAGCTACGAATTGGCATCTTATCATTCATTAACTCTCCCAAATGAAAAAAATAAAGCAAACATGAAGCAAATTTTGGCATAGCCAACTGAATAATACATTAAAAGGTTTAAAATAAAAATTGAAGTGTATTTACCATTCATATCTTCATCTTCTGCACTTTCCTTACTTCCTTCTTTTTGCAAAGGAGGGTGAGGAATATCCCCATTTCCTTGCATTTCTGGAAGTGCTTCCAAACTTGCTTCTGATGCATGACTTTTCTTGTGATGATGCTTCTTCTTGTTCTTTATTATAATCTTTCTTCTCAGAAGAGAAGGAGGCGGTAGCAGAACACCTGGCTCAAGCTACAAGAGTAATACAAAAAATACATGCTTTTAATAGCATCATATAATAACTAGGCAGCAGGATTAAAAATTGAAAAATGAATTTACAGCCAGCCAACTGTCAAAACAAACCTAATAACAAATGTAACAAATAGCTGTAATTTCCAAATATTTAAGTTAAATTTATTGCCAAGCCCTAGAACTTTAACCATTGGCAAATCATTTAAAATATTATTTTCAACAACAGATTCATCTTACAGAAAATACATGTATTCCAATAATAAGGGAACGATGTTCTAAAAATCAATATAATCTTTTTAAAAGTTCATTTAAATAGAAAAATACTAAATTTGTTGGGAGTAAGAACAGTTGCATTCTTAAACATTTGAAGACTTCATTTCAATGTTAAAATGAAATGATTCACTTAAGTAAAGCTTTCAACTGCTGTTCATTGGAAATATTTTTCATGAGTAAAGAGAAAAATCACTAACTTAAAATAAACAGTAAATAAATAATTACCATAAAAAACTTTAGGGCAGAACAGTAGGTTGACAAAGATGTTTCAGTTATGAAACACAAGCAACACCCTAAGATTAATTTCACATGCATCAATTTTTAAAACTATAATGATTTTTTTTCAATTTAGAAAAATTATATTTTCTTGAACCACAATTCAAGTTAATACTGCAAAAACAACAGCAAGCAAAGAAAATTTTGCTTTACAATGCATTTGCTGTTACTATTTTAGCCAGGGACAAAACTTTAAGGCTCATGAGAATATTATATCGGTTGAACAAGAATATACTGAGGAAAAAACAAATTACTCACCTTATGAGACTCTAATGGGGAATCCAACAGATTTTCTCCAAATATTTCCCGACAATATTGCGCTATTTTTGCTTGCTGTCTGGGGTTACAGTGATTTTCAAAAGAAAGGACAACAGGAAACTCAGATGTTTTGAATGCTGACTCTGCTATCGCCTCAATTACCTCCTGAGAAAGGAAAAACACGATTAATACATAAAATTCAAAATGCACTTCTCAGGCCTATATGTTAAAGAAACAGAAACTAACCTTAGCAGAGATTTCAGGTACAAAAGTATAGCCATGAACTATAACAGGCTCATCAGTCCGACCATTCCAAAAATCTAACTCAACACAACGGCACCCAGCAAGAAGGCACTGACGATAGACTTCCACCGAGGACTTTCCAGTTAACTGGTGGCCTAAGAATAATGTGAAATTGTTATAATAACAATTAGTACAAAATTAAACACATACCTGGTCAGTGATACTTGTATAAATGGAAATGAATTAGTCATTTTAAAGACTATTCCTAACATTGTCAAATATATAGACCTCATTAATAGCTGGTATTATTACTCAATTTCAGCTAGCTATTCATAAGAGAAGCTAACCAGCTCTAAAATTTCAAGAATCGTACTATGACCATTTACTAAGAGTTGAATTATAGGATAGCAACTTTTCAGCTAAAGGTTTTCAGGAATATACAAAACTCAACTCATACCAATGATTTTCATGCTTATTTTTAGTGAATTTATAAATATTTGAAGAGTATAAAAGACTCAGTTGTGGAAAAATCAGCAAGAGCTCTTATATTTCCATACGAAAAAATAAGACCCTTTTTTAAGTGGTTTAAAATCATCAAGTGTTAACACAAATAGATTGATGATGTATCTTTTTCAATCTAAAAATTAGATTTTAGCAAGAATGCTTCAACCTAAAAGAAAAGTTATCTACTTCATCAGAAATTTGCTGAAAAAAATGCAATATCACTAGGAGTTTAACTAAATAACAATTTCAATAATTAAATATTTATAACACACATTGGGGAAAATTGATTATAGGCTCCTTATTAGAGATTTCATCCCGAAAATAAATAAACTGGGTGTTTAACAATACCTAAGATCCCATCAGAAAGAATCCACTTTTTATGATTATCATGTATTTAAGGCTTGACAATGACTTTAACAGTCATACTATTGGCCATTAATATACATTTTAAGTCACAATATAATTTCAATTCTAAAACTAGGCCGAAATATTATTGAGTGGTTAACAAGCTTAACATGTACTTTTAATTCAGGCATATTCTGAGCTACTATCCTCTTTAGAGAGAAGAAGGGGTGTCACTAAGATTATTTCAAGTAATGGAGTCTTCAAAACTTAATATGTCTCCACAGAGAATTTTATACAATTTAACAGGCTGGACATCCCTGGGATATAAGGTGCCAAGTATTTCAATAGTACATATTAATATCTAAGGCTTCTTTAATTAATTAGAACAATTGGATTCCCATTAGCATGATCCTCGCAGTATTTCCAACCTAATACGGTGAATATCATTCTTCACCACTACTATGCAAAATTTTGCAAAAATTTTTGTTTTCCAACTTTCAATAGCTATAATTACTAATAACTCTTTTTTTAAATGTGATCTGAATGAGATGCAATACTGTCCACCAAAGTGCTTTGCAGATGTGGCCTAAGGAAGTTGGTTGATCTTACAGATGTTTATACAAAATGAAACTTAAGTAAATTTTTTAACTTTTCTTTTCTCTCCAAATGCCTCCCATTGTCCATGACCCAAATAAACCTTTGATTCATCACCAGGTTTGCCAGAGGTGGAACACCAAAATTTACACAACACCCACCCTCAAGGCGAACTCTAACCCGAAAACTATGGGAGCAGGTGAGTGCATTACCCATCTGATTAATCAAACCGATAGTTATTTTAATGCAGAGATTTTAGTTAAAAAGAGGCAGATGGGACAAATGAAAAGTTACAATATTTCAGAAAAATACAAATGTTGAATTTTGCATGACTGGGAAAACATAACACTCAATCATGTACTCATATCCTCATCACAATACACCCGAATAATATAACTGAAGTTTTTGTAAAAAAATACTAAGGGGCAGGAATAAAAACGAGTGACCATATATGTATCTTCAAATATCACTGGACAACATTTTCAAGAAAACATAAGTAAAATGCTGGTCAACAGGTAGCATATGCTAATACCTCTGTCAGTTCACCATCATTACCAATCAAAGCTTTAACAACCTTGGTATACCTCAATTTATATAGGATCATAGAGAAATCTCATTTTAAAGTTAAAAGAACATTTATAAGCAAATTAATAAGCCTAAAATACCTGTGAGGTAAGTGTTGTGAGATGAATTGATGAAATACTGTGATAAGGGTTGATCCATATCCTGATTCAAATCTAATTTTGATAGAGATACAATTGGATTGTCTTCACTCATAAGGTACCTGAGAAATCCATCAAAACTAAATTGACCTGTTGAAAAATGAAAGATATTAAATAAAGAAAAAAGGACAGTAAGGGTATGAAAGCATGGTAATAAATAAATATAATACCTTTTTGTGCATTATACTTGTTTGGCTCATACTGCTGAATGAGATCTTTTGCTCTGGCTGTGTTTGCATAAGGGTATAAAATTTCATTTAGACGAGGATCTCGCTGTGTTTTGTTTAAAAACTCCACAAACTGAGCAGCTGACATTAACTTCCTCTTTGATGACTCGCATCTGAAATGAAAGATTTCGTTAACTAAGCAAATCTAATCACCCACCACAATACACACACACTTCTGAATTCATAATACTTGCAAAGCTAAATAAAATGCAACACGGCTAACGTTTTAACATCATAGATAATAAAAAAAATGAGGTCACATGAATTTCATAATAGTCATCCCTAAGAACAAATATGATGTTTCTGAACAGTAACAACTTAATCTCATTCACATCTGCATCCAGGGTATCTAGCACTTTGGTCAAAAGAAATGCATGACTTTCTCCTAGTTTTTCCTGGACTGCTTGGGCAAATTCCTGGTTTCCATAGGTCAGATAAACTGCCATATTATGGAATATTTCTCAAAGAGCAATCAAAATTTTACCAAAATAAAAAATTAAACGTGCTTTCTGCAGTGGTTGATGCATTAAGAACTTGATCTCTCACACAAAGACAAAGTTCCCCAAGACAAGAGGAGTGGAGTGTATGAATTAAAGTGCTCGTAGTGTAACACAAAGTATATGGGGCAAACAGGATGAAAATTTAAAGAAATCATAAAAGAACACCAAAAATGTGTAAAGAATTAGAACCAAACATTCTTCTTTGTGAAGCACCTCATCGATAGTGACCACAAAAGTGACTTTGTGACTAAAATTCTTCATTTTGAAAACAAAGGTCAAATGCTCAATGCTTTGGAGCAGTTGGAAATTTTGAAATGCGTATGTTGCAAGGATGAACTTGCCAACAAAATTTTGTATCCCTCCCACTCCTAGACACACCACTCTTCCAAGTCAACAATTGACACCGAAAGATGTAATTATCTTCTTCTCCCAGCTTCATTTTAACCTGTAAGCCTTCCACCCTCCCTTTCCCTACCTCTCTGACTCCCCCTCCACTGATCAGAAGGTATATATACCAAGTTTGCTTCAATGAGGACCACCTGACGATGATGTTTAACATCAAAAACTGGATCGTGTTTTTAAACAAAGTGTGTGGAATTACAAAGCCAATAATTTCATTTCAATATGCCGTACAGTTCTAATTGTTTACCCTATGCAACTTTATCCAAAAACCCCCATTTAAACAGAAGTTAGAAAATCATGCCTGAGTCAAATAGCACTCCTTTTACCCAAAATAAAGTAGCAGTGAACACACACATAACATAATTAAAGAAGTTCTCTTGGGTTTCCCACTGGGTCAGGTTGCAGTACACCGATGTTTCGAAGGCTGACTCTGCCATTGCCTTCAGGGTGAAGTGAAGACTTCACCCTGAAGACAATAGCAGAGTCAGCCTTCGAAACGTCGGTGTACTGCAACCTGACCCGGTGGGAAACCCAAGAGAACTCCTTGAATACCATACGCCGGGAAAATCTGAGATCCTTCATAACATAATTAGTTGCATATTTTTCACCCCAGTGTAACTTACACATTCATAACTTTGATTACCAACAATAGTCACGACTCTGCAATGTTCAATTAAGCACCAAACAAAGGTCTACATATCTTTATTATTATACGTAATCTACTAGTTAAGGTAGGTTTTGGAGGGACACAACCACCTGATAAATATCTTGTCTCACCTAAGAAAACACAACCCAACATCCTACTCTACAACAAATCCCCCCTTGATTTCCGTATACTTCCCTTCCTTCATTCTGTCCAACATCCCCATCCCATTTCGGCCCCTTCCCTGCTTGCCTAAAATTCTCCCCTATCAGTCTTTGACATCCTATTGTCAATCAATATGTTTTGCATCCAAGTTTTCTGACTCCTAATAATTTTGCCCAACAATCCCTTCTCCTCCCCCACCATACTCATCACATCCTCATTTGTTTTTCTTTCAGTCCACTTCACCTTTTCCACACCCACATTTCAAAATCCTCCAATCTAAACCTATCATCCACTGCCATTGACCATGTTTCACCAAATTTGATAGCATTCTAATTGGCAAAATATTATGATTCCTGCCTGGGTACACTTGCCATTATTTTGTAAGAAAAGTTTCAACTTGTTCTTTTAAGCAATTTTTTTACACCTATTGTTGCAGTAGACTCCTTTTGTGTTTTTCGTTTAAATGGAAACACTTCAATTTCGTGTGGTCATAAAATTCTTTGTTATGGATGGCTTAACCACTAAGGTAATTCATCCAAAGTAGACAAAACTGCATGAGGAACCTGCTCCTTCAATGTCAACCATTTAAAAGTGGGCAGCTAAATTTGAATGCAGTCGCAAACCCTTCGAAGATGACCCACATGGTGATGGCGAACAACTGCAACCAAACTGGAATCCATCGAAAAGGTGCATGATATCATGTTGGATGATAGGTGAGTGAATGAGTGAGAGAAACCTATGGCTGTATGGATACAGGGAAAAGGGTGCAAAACATCTTACACAAAGATGTATGGATGCAAAAGATCTGCACAAGGTGGGTTTTGCTGAATGCCGATCAGCAATGCCATTTTTGCAGCAATGTTTGGACCAATTCAAGAGGGAACCGACCAATTTTGTACAGCAATTTGTCCCCATGGATGAGACATGGGTCTACCCTACACGCCAGAAGCGAAACAGCAGTTGGAGCAGTGGGTGGAAGCCAGTAGTTCAACACCAAAGAAAATGAAGTCGTTTGCATCTGCCAGACAGGTCATGGTCAGTGTCTTGGAATGCGAAAGGGATCAAGTTAATTGATTACCTTGAAAAAGGCAGAACAATTACAGGCCAAAATTACTCCAACCTTCTTGACCAGCTGGATGCCAAAATTTGTGAGAAGATGCCTGGCTTGAAGAAGAAAAAAAATCATCTTTCACCAGTATAACCTGCTGTCACCTGCTAACATAGGTGCTTTGGTGATGGGAACACTATGAGATTTTGGGTACAATTTGCTTGGTCATCCCCATATTCTCCTGATTAAGCACCCTTAGACTTTCATCTGTTCCCAAACTTGAAGATATTTGTTTCTGGGGAAGCACTCCGCACCCAATGAAGAAGTTGAGAGGGCCATAGATGGATATTTTCACAGCCTTCTAGACTCACTTCTGGGAAGAAATACTGATATTGGAGAAACACTGGAACAAGTGCGTTTAAGTAGGAATATAAAATAATTTTTTAACTGAAAATTGCTGTCTTTCATTTTCAGGAGAACTTTTCACCTTACCCTCAAATTAGGCCAAATAAAAAAAAGGAATAAATAAATATGTATTCCCATAAAAACTGCTGTACCACTCTTACTCATGCAAAACCTGACAATTTTGTGATGACTAAAATATATCCATTTTAATAGCTGTGATAGCTAGCACTGGTTGTTCAGCAAAAACTGAAATGAAATTCATAGCTTTTTTTGCCATTCCTCATTATTTTTGTTGATGAATGAATGGAATACATTAAGATTTTATGCTTTGAGATTCTTTACTTTCTTCAATTTAAGTGCTTAGTAATTTGAAACGCCCAATGCGCAAGAATTTGGAAACTTTCTTGAAGCAAAATACTGTAAGATTAGAATTGTTTTCTGGATATAGTGGGGTTTTTCAACTAATTACTAATGCCTTGACCTTCTGGATTGCTTCAAATGCTTCCTACTATGAAACCAACAGTAGATTGTGTAGTTTTGATTCATTTTTTCCACATGTATTTGTCATAGTCATATGCTAATTTTCTTATTGCCCTTTACATTAAACTAATATATAATTTATTTTTCTTCATCAGTTAATAACATTTGAACCACTATATTGTTGCATTTTCAATTTGATTGCTCAATTTCCATAATCAACTTGAATGGTAATTTCACCCTCAAATAAGAGAATTTTTGTAAATAAAATTAACAAAACCACGGTTAAATCACATTAGATTTTAGAGCAAGTGATAATGGGCCTTAGGACTTAGGTGTTCTTAGGTGTTGCCAGTCAAATTCCTATCATTCCTATTCTTGCATTATGAAACAAATATGATTTCATAAAATCACTGGGTGAATTACTTCCATGAATATCATGATGAATAACACTTGTCAATAATTAATTGTAAGTAATAAATAAAAATTATTTTTGTGCATATTTTGATTAATACACAAGAGGAACAGAAATTTAGAAAACCTAATAATGAAAAAATAATTTATGAACAAAAATATATATACTTAAGGATCGTTACATCTTTAAAACAGATAAGTACTTACAGTTCATCAAACACTTTTTCTACTTCACTCCTCTGAGCAAGGTGTTTGTAGAAGTTAAAGAAATCTTCAAACTGGAACTTCTGAAGGCTGAGAGCATCATTCTGTGAATTATTATGAATAAAGTAGTAATTAAAATACATAATAAATTATTTTTCCCTAAACTACCTAAAACTACTTCAAAAGTGACTTTCATAACTTATAGAGCTAAAATGTGTACTTGGCAATCATAGTTAGGCAGAATAGAATTAGCAGGCAGGATAACCCAACCTAATTTCAATTAAAATAATTATATCAAAAAGAAATGCACATACTAATTACATATTACAGCATGATCAATAATATACATTATCACCTAAATATGTATATATTGCCATCTATCTTTAACACTTAGGTCTAACAACTCTGATTAAGATTGTACATGGTAGATTATCACAGAACAATGTACCACATATTATACAACTCCCATGACTTCAAAATCTGAATACCATTCTTCCATGCTAACGCAACAACTATCAGAGCTCCTAAATAAGTGGGTAACATACTTGACTTCTCAATACATAATGATCCATAAATAAATATTCCCACGCATTAAAAAATACCTTTAAAAGAGGATTGAAATTTTCACAATAAATGCACATCTCTGAATACTAGGGAGATAACAGGGTTTTGTGACTAGGGAAATCTTCACATTTCTTTCATAATATTTACTCCACTGAAGGAGAGGACATGCATTATTTCGGAGAGGATAATGGGTCAATATTAAACATGGACATATACCAGCTCTGGGAAATCGTTATCTGTACTGAAACATCCAAGATACATACAAATTCAGCTTTAGCTGACCTCCATTGGATCATAAAAATTCAGGCAGAAACTGCTCAGTTACTGAAATGGGGACATCTGTTGAGGTGCATCGAAAGGCAAAAACAACACAGCATTACAATTATTTACCCTGACCGAAATCAAAAGATTCGTTTTGTGGCTTGGTGAAGGTGAATGATTATCACCGTGAAATTACAACTTCAGTGTCGCATGAACCTTCAGCTAGTGTTCATAATATAGGGCAGTTACATGAGAGTCCTGAGTGTGACAGAATATTCCAGAACATCTCTTTTCATTATATTAAAAAATATTACTTCCTTTAAGGAATTTTACAAAGATTTAGACACTAAAAAACTGAATACAGCATTTTTGTGTGTAGCCATTTAGAAAAAATGTAATTCCAAAAATATTTATACCATTGAAATAAATAGCTGCAAATATTTTCAGTACCATGTTGAAATTTTCACGTAGTCAATGCTCTTTTATACATTCCAAATGTATATTAAATGTTTACAGTAGCAGTGAAGTTTTATGAATTAATTTTTTCCAAAATTTCCAAATTACTTAAATAAAAAGGAAGATAATGTTTACTCTTACACAGTAATTATTTTGAAAAAAATTGCATCTGGTCAATGTAAGTAAAAAGGAAATGCACAGATACAGCTATCAAATAAAATGCAGAGGATATTAAATGTAAATATCTAAAAAACACACAAAAAAATTAAGCACATGTAATAGCTGAAGCAAAAACGCTGCTTATGTTTGAACACAAGTACTTTCTGCGCTGATGGCAGCCAACAGAGAATCATTCCACAAAGTTGTTTTGATTTTTGGAGCTTCAGATTAACAATCTACATACATAAAGAGGTGAACTTGCTGTAAGGAACTCTTTCTGGGTTCAAATATCCCTCATTTGATACAATAGGAATGAGAGGTAAACATTTTATTGTAAAAAGAAGGATTTGGATTTAAGATCTTGGATTCAGTGAACAGAAGTTTCATATTTTATTAATTTTTCATTTGACAAATCCAAATTTACATTATCCAGGCAATCCTTCACCGTACACACACACACAACAATGCCACAATATTTTTAAACCATGAAAAAGGAAACATTTTCCAGTTTATGACAACTGAGAGTCCAACTACACTTTCATTCAAAGCCATTGAGATTACCACTAATACATGGTTATTCATAACTTAAACTTTTTGTTACATTGATAGATGTTTGATAACACTTTCAATTGGAGTAATAATTTAAAAAACCATGTGTGCACAACAGCAATACTTCCTGTTTATTTTTCTTCACAAACCCTCAAAAATACTTTCAAGATGTAAAAGATTATCAGCCAGACATTATGTTTAAGAAATATTTAGGATTGGACATAAAGCATGACACACAAGATATGATTCCTTAAGGACTAAGTTGAAACATTCAAGGAATCTTTTAAATTCCAGACTTTCTCAAAGAATTATGAAGGCAAACAACTACAGACTTATAATACAGAGAGAAATAGGAGTAAAACATTTCAGGAACACCTTTTTAAGAAACACATAATCCAACAACGCAGCACTGATTTCTGTCCACAGCAGAATGTTGAAAAGTATAAGAGAAAAATCATGAACACCATGTCGTGCTTGTTGCTTGTCTGGTTTGGTATTGCATGTAAGTTTCCTCTTGAGCTTTGAAATTGAAAGCCACCAACAAAGGAGGAATCAGAAAGGATAAGAGTTTTTAGCTGCTCAGCTAGTTCAGTGCTGCAGGAGCTTGATCAGAAAACTTGATCGCCAATCATAAGAGTGCATTCATTTGCATTCTGGGGTTTAGGGAAATATTGTAGAAGATGAAATTTAAAAAGAAAAGTAAGGCATTATCAAATTTCCAATTAGTACCCTTTCAGGACAAGAAGAGGACAGGAATGCAACCTAAAAGGGTCAATACCATGGAGCTCCAAGATTCCTTAAGAGGAGAAAGGATATAAAAAACTAAGTTGAAGTTCCATTGGAGGGGTTACATAGCCAAAGTGAGACAGAAGATGAACCAGAGCGGAAGTTGGATTGGAGCACGGAAAGGTGGAGAAGAATATGATTTTGATAAGGTACAGCAGATACTGAATTTGGAAGAACCATAGTAGCTGTAATACAGCCAATTATGCATTGAGCAAAAGAAAATTATTAAAATAATACAGGGTGAACAGCGTTAAAATATGAGACTGATTTAAGAGGCAAAGGGGTCATAGAAGCTTAAGAGACCAATTGATAGAATGAGTGGAGGGGTAATCAACAGGAAACTCATGCTCTTAGTTGATTACATTAACCCACGATTAAACCACCAGCCACATGAAGACTAGGAACAAGACCTCCATGGTGAAGGTATAGAGGTTACCCATCTAAGTTCCAACGAAGCCCAAAAATATTGAACTTCGGTGATATCATGGTAACTAGCATGCCAATGTAGCTAGGCCCTTCACAGACCAATGGATAAACATATAATTAGCAGCAAATGGGTTTTAAAGATTAAAAGAAATGAAGATGGAAAAGCAGAGAGGTAAAAGAAATGCTTAGTGCTATGGCGCTTCAGCCAGATTTCCTTGATTTACTTCAAAAACAATTTTATCGCAGTTATCAAAAAAGATGATCATATTATTGAGGAGTCTCTCCGCAGAGAGGAAGTGGAATGACCCTCATATTGATGTCAAGAGACCTTATCTGACCAAGAAACTGAATAAAGAAATCTACATTTAGCAATGCAATATTTTGAGATACAATCACAAGAATAGCACAAGCAAAGCTCAGTAAAAGCACCAATGAACTCCATTAGGTGGGAAAATATTCATACAATGAAATAAATTTGCACGCCCGAAAAATAGGTTATTCACCTGACACCAAATGATCCATAATTTTACATAACTCAAAAGGAAGATGTTTATTTAAAAATTGTGGATGACCTGGCATTTTTTGGTTGGAAAGGGAGGAATTGATTCAATTATTTATGATAGCTCAGTTTCTGGAAACTGTGGATTTAAGGAACTAAGCATATTATCTTTCATTGAGTGTGACAAAACTGGAGTAGAGGACTTATTCTGAGCCATGAATATTATGCATAAGATTTAATAAAGATGCTAGAGGCTACGGGATTATGTACAGTGTTAGCAAAGAATTCAGTATGAGTGATGGAAGAAGTGAGAGCAAGGTCTGAAATGAAAGGTTACACAGAAAGGCACTGCTTTTCTTGGAAGTCTTTTGCATTTGGCAAATAATAAACATCTACTTTATTGAATAGTAACCATCCAACAGAAAACTTTTGCTGCTTTTAAACTTGAGTTAACATTGCTCAAAATTGATCATGGACATTCTACAAATTGCCACTACTATATGAAGGGGAAGAGAGCTATTTTTAAGTGCTCGCAGAAGCTTTGAGGAAATGACCTTAATGATAAGAACTCTGCAATTAGTGTATGCTATAATTTTAATGAAGGAATCCATTACATAGAAATGCAGACTGAGGGCAGCACAATTGATGTTGAGTTTATGGCAATGAACGAAACTATAAAACAGCTGTTGTGACCAAGGCACTCTTCTTTGAGATCAAATACAATGTACTTGTGCAAACTCACTGAGCAGTCAACATGCAATCAAGAGACGATTAGCTTATCAATAAAGGGGTGGCTTCAGAAAGAACCAAGCATTTAATGATATATTGTAATTTAATTCAAGGACAAGCACCTCATGGAGAGGTTACTTGCAAGTATGTTTCGACTGAATAAAATGTAAGAAGTAGTAGTTTTTATGGGAGGTGACCGACAGCTGAGCTCATTTGCGCAATTAGGGATGGACAGGAAAGGATGATTGTTGGAGAGAAACCCGGCATCGGCATTAGCCTCCTCTTAACGAAATACGCCAAGGGGTTGCTGAGCCTTTTAAGAAACCTTAATGAGAAGACACTTTGCTTTTCTAAATAGATTTTTTTTATTACGACCTAGGTTTCATCACAGCATAATATTATCTTCAGGTCCTGAAGACATGGTCCAGGTCCTGATGTTGTTACCTTGTAACGAAACCTAGGTCATAATAAAAAAATTCTATGCAGAGAAGCAAAGTGTCTTCTTTCATGATGAAGGATTTCTACTATGTTACCTCAGGAACTGTGTCATTTAAGGAACCTAAATGTAAATGCAGGTGGTTATCCTATCCATCAATCCGGCAGTTTTATGTCACACACAAATAGCAATCAGTAATACACTGCTTGTGCACTTAATTTTTTAGGAGTATTAGTAGTCAAACATTCACCATAATGACAATTTAGTTTACTATCTTGTTTTGTTTCATCATGAGATATGCTTGATGGCATTGTTGTAACTACAGAAATTATTTAAAGAAACATGCTCACATACGAATAATACTTCTAATTTATTTTCCTTCACCAGCCCTAAATAAAATCCTGATCATTTACTTAGTTATCAATCCAAAAAGGTTCTGGTGTGTATGTTATCACTGAAAACACATTTGAGGGTTATTCACCAATGAATCATTTAATACCACATTCAAAATCAGCTAGTATGGAAACTTAACACTAAAAACATTAAGAAATGACTCCAATTAGGCTGAATTCCATCATTTATGAAGAGCACACAACTTTTTAGGAATCTCACTAATACTACATAATACTTAGTAACATCAGATTTTACATAATAATCAATGAATAGCAAAACTTGAAATAATAAAGATTTCAAGGGATGGTCATTCATGACCAATTTTTTTGCATGTTGTGATTTGATTTCAAGTACAAGGAACAATGATTGAGCGAATTTTTTCAACCCTTCCATTTTCATTGGCAAGAATGACCTTTTTTTTTTAAATTACAGTGACTATGGCATGCTTTTGGAATATACTGGGTGTGAGTGTATGTATATGTATAAATATATATGTGTGTGTATTTGTGGGTGGGTCGCGGTAGTCCAGGGGTAGAACCTTGGACTACTGACCTTGCCTGGGTTCGATTCCTGGGCAAGCCTCTTGGCCCCTGCAGCTCCACTCAAGCTATGTGATTTTTTGGGTAACAGATCTTCCGGGGAAACCATAACCAGCACAAGGAAAGGAACTAGCCCCCTTATGTGTGTATTTCACACGCCCTCAGGCTTAGCACAGGGTGAACTCTACCATCACCTACCAAAACCACCTTCAGGTAGATAGGTTTCGTACAAAATAAAAACTTTCATCTTAGGGCACATATCAATTCTATTTAGATCGTAAATAGCTTGAAAATACAGGGGGAGAGCAAGCTAAAGAAATGAAGACATTGCATTTAACATTTTGAACAAAAAAGAAAGAGAGCAACTGCAATGTGTGCGGTAGGCCACATTTAAAAAAATGTGAGGTAATTCAGTCCTTACAAGGGCAACACTTATAAAATCATAATACATATAGTCCTTTGGCCTCTGAAACATAAGACAAAGAGCTTAATGTTCCCTACCTTGCCACTGGGTAAGCCAGACAAGTCAAGAGCTTTTTCGACACGTTTCCTATCCTCTTTATTCTGGGCAAACAATTTCACAATGCTGAAAAAAATAAATTTAACATTCCATCATTAAACTGAATGTGTCTGGGATGAAATCAACAAACAAATTTTATCTTGACACACATCCAGGATACACATAAATATATTAAAGCAAATAAAATAAGGAAACTCACTTTTTCACAGGTACTTTTCCTGATTTATCTGTCAAGAGAATCAATTTCGAATAAGCTTTTTCTAAGAATCTAATTGCAGAACTGTTTAACTGCAAAATATTGTAGGCCAGCTTCAAAAGCTCATCAGTCCATAGCTAGAGAAAAATGTTAACATTTATCAATAATTATTGTTGCAATATCTACCTCAGCATTACCAAAACTATTGTCTTTCAGGCAAAACTATAGCTTCTAACTGAACAAGGCAAAATTATTTATCATAAAAATAAATGAGTTTTTAGCATTAATTTCATCACACAGCAGCAAAATAGACACAAAACTAGGTAGATTTATAAAAATATGATGAACATTTGTATAAAAATACTTTACATGGAAGCTTGAGGCAATGCATAAAAATTTTAAACTTATTGAAATTACCCATCCATGCAATCACCTCTTGTTCCATGATGAATAAAGTTTTAATGGAATTTGAATAAGTAAGTAATACCTTAGCTATTTCCTTTTTTGTGCAACAAAAATTAATAAATGTCAGGTTTACAAAATCTGAACCACAGCATACAGTGACTGTTTTTTCTTCTAAAGTGTCTTGAGATCCCATGGTAACAATTTGCCTTAGCTTGGGGTCCTGTCAATACAGCAAAATATATTAATCTGGTTAGAAAACAGTAGTGTTTTAAAATACCAGAAAACATTAATTGTGGATCATACAGCTTACTTTAGGGACTTTTGCATATTTCCCAGTTCTGGTGTCCCTGATAGTGGCTATGTCAATCAAATCCATTTCCTGAAAATAAATTATAGTTTAAATTCCTACAACTTAAGTCATAAATATTTTTATGTTATCAATGCTTACTGGATGCAGCAGGTTTTCAATTTCTTTCCTGGATAGAGGGACATCCAACATAGATTTTGGCTAACAAAGATCTGTCACTAATGAACATGTATCAAATACAAGACAGCAGCATTTAACCCTGACCATTTTTTAAACTATAATTCGAAGATAATTGTAACTATTTCTTTAATCTAACTAAATTGAAGAAAGTGAAAGCCACTACCTCACAAATAAAAGACAACAGCCATGACTAGATTTAAAGCGCAAACAACGTCACTGACAGATGTCCTATGCACCAACCTAACAAGCTCAGATAAATATTTACCTACCTCAAAATTTCTTTAAGTACAGACAGGACTAATGAAATGACATGCAGTACTATAGGCAAAATTAAATCTTAAAAGGTGTCCGCAAATAAGTAATCAATAACCATAGAAAGGCATTTAAAACAATGTTATAATTGATTAATCATTATGTTTTTACTGCAGCCATACGCAATGAAAATGGAATAATATAATCTTCCCCGGCCAACTTAAGTAGGGATAATTTAACACTTTTAACAAATTTTAAGTTAAACTATCAAAAATGGGGTAGGTGTAATTGCTGATATTATTTTGTACACTATTCTATATAACATTAACATAACTACGTTAAAGTAATGAACAAGTTCAAAACTTCTTTCTTCTTTCTTATGCAACCAAGGCTCACAACCCTTCAAAAATATGTAGCAAGAAATATATAGCGACACCGTTAAATTATCCCAGGTTATGTTAAACTCTACAGCAGTAGCTTGATAAGTCAATACTGTGAATGACAAAAGTTTTTTTATTATAATGATAGTGATCTCTTATGAGGTGAGAATTTCTGCAATGACAGTCTTCTATCAATGAATATTGTGCAACTGCCAAACCCTAACGTACTGTAGGACTTTCGGTAAAAGAAATATATTTCAACAAATATAAAGAAAAATAATTTTTACTTACCGAGCTAATGAGCATATGCCAGACAGAAATATTTTAACCAAACATTGAGGAAAAAATAACGAATTATACCAATATAACAATCTATTAGATTGAAAAAATTTCCAGTTACCTTATTTTGATCCACCCAATATAAATAGAATCCGTTTTTGTCCACTCTGAGGGTGGCTGGTATTCCCACACCCGAATCCTGCAACAAGTTGCTTTCGGTAAATTTCATTGGAATTTGTATTGTAAAAAATGACAAGGAACGTATCTTATTATTATTGGAACACATGATTACAACAGTGGGACTTCAAAAAATTATGGACAACAACGATCGATGACATTCTTTCGTAGTATCAATGCCCATCTTTGACATTTGACGTCTACATGTCACCTTTAAACCCTCTCTTTAAACGACTGGAACCACTAAATTGTAAAATTATAACTTATTTTAAACGCACGATACATAAACATGATAGAATAACTGGAATACCAGTCACAAATCACTATTTTACAGAATCCCAAACTTCGATCTAACATGTGCAAGCAGGTGGTTTTTAAGAGCTTTAAGCAAAATTAAGTAGAGGAAATTTTGGACGATATATACCAGAAAGTATTTCCATATGCTAGAGTAAACACTGAATTTTGACATACTTCATCCCATTTGATGAACTTCTCTCCATCCTGTAGTGCCTTAGGGACTTCTACGGGCTTCAGATGTGTAGTATGTGCAGATGATTTAGTGCCAGCCATGCCTAAGACAAATACGAATATGTCATACCGAAAAAAATAAATCTACTGGAATACGGAGACACAAGTGTTGATTTTTTTCCACTTTTCGTGTGTGACAACAAAAATAATTCTTATATTCATTTCTTCACATTCCCAGCTAACTCTTAGAACGTACACATGAAATCCCCTACCACACGAGAAACTCGGTATGTAACAATTGAAAGTCGTCCCTGATTGGTTGGCATTTGAGGAATTCAATGAAAATATATTCAGGTAATAAGGACTCTAAATTTAAATAAGTAGTCGCACGTCCTCTAATTATTTTGAAATTAGTTTACCAAAAGTTTCCATTTAATTTTACATCTCGTTCATGGCATGAAGGAGTCGGAACAAAATTTATAAAACATATAAAGTTCAGGTGTGGACGCCAATCAGAACATTTGTATTATATGGGTAAGCCGGTAAGCTTGATTCGATGGGAAATTCTGAGGCGGATGAATTTTTGGGTGGCCTTCCCCAAAAAAGTGGCGCTACCAATTGGTTTTACCCCAGATATAATTACGGGCGAAAGTGATTATGTGATTCACAAATATGAAGGTGACTTTGCTGTAAGTGGAATTAATTGGTTCATTTAATTTTTGCATAGGGTCTGAACATATTAAGGCTCATCTTTAATTCATTCCAATACTTAATTACAAATGAGTTAAAATGGTAATTCTACCGTACCCATATCGTACGCATACGTGGTTCTCAAGCCATTAAATTGGAGAAAAAACAATCTTTTGTTCGAACGTTTATATCGTGGTAACCTGCACCGTATGCATGGTGATTAAAAGGTATCAGTGATGTATTTATCATGAATTAGCCCTGAAATAAATGTGATTGCATTAGTTATTCCCCTGATTAACCGTTATTTTGCACAGTTCTTGAATTGTGAGTGGCAAGTCACCCAAAGTAGGGGATTTAATTCTCTATTGTTTGACAACTGCCTCGGTACATTCGTTACTACCGGCTGCCTTTCATTTTAAAAAAACTTTTAAAGTTATGCAGTTACGATGGCTAGAAGAGGTTACGTAGTTAAGAATCAATGTTTTTCGTGTAGAACCTAGGTTCTATCAGTGGTACCGGAGAATCAAAATTCCAATCCATTTAAATGTCTTGATGAATAAATTATTGGGAGGAACTCCTGAAGTTATGGTACGAGATTTACAGTAATGAAAGGAAATGCTCTTTCTACTGATTATTCATTATCCCCTTCCTGTTATTTTCTTTCCAATTCATGCTTAAAGTTCTATACAGCAATTGGTGCCAATATGGCTGCATACATGTATTTCTACAATCTATGACCCACTCATTTAATTTGTTATCCAATTGTTTTTTGTGTATTTATTTTGGCATTGCTTCATGAATGTTAATCCAATTCTCATCCAGATTTTATTTCCTCTAAATGTCTGTTATAATTTTGGCCCATGAAACCTCATATTTTATTGATATGTAGCATTCTTTCTCAGCCCTGATTACTGTGAGTTGCATTTTATAGGTCTGACCATTCTCTTCTGATTATAATCACTTGAGTAACTTGACCATTTATTAACGCAATTAAAGTTGATAATATTATGGTCTCCCTAAACCTCATAAATGTCACTTGACCTTTCTTCAACCACGTTATCCCTTCCCTATTTCTTGGTTTTGTATTTTCCTTAATAAATTTAATGTGGTTATATATTTAATCAGCTAACATATGCAATATGGACATTTCTTGAAGATTATTAAGTTCTTAACTCTTCAGTATTTTTACAAATAAAAACATCTTTTAGGACTAGTTATGTGTGAGTGGACACTAAAATATGGAAGCATGGCCAATTTTAGAGCAAATAAAGCTACTGTAGTAAAACTATACAATAATGGTGGGTCTGTTTTATGGGAAATTTTTTAGGTAGTTCTAGGAATGAATTCATTACTCCAATGTATTGGAGTGATTATAACATTTTAATTATTATCAAGTGAACTTTAATGATCAACATGTACCCCAAAGTTGAGTCTCTCTTTCCTCTTTTTTTCAATAATGGCCAACCCATTTTGTAAAAAAACTAAAATGTTATTTTTTATGACCAAAAGAATTTATATTATATAGTACAAGTACGTACTAACATAGAAAAATCTTTTCTTTTCCTCTTAATGAAACAAATGATGTTAATCCTTTTACATTATTATTTACTCTCTCCAGCGGCCAATTTTTTTCAACAGCAAGTAGAATACTCAGTATTCGCCAGCAGGCTATAAAAACAAGTCTTATAAATATTGAAAATCTTTTCTTAAATATAACTGACGTCTGTTGCCTCTCCTTAAAAACTACTGCAAAATCAACTGCAATGTAACTTTTTCAGAAGTAAATTGTTAACTTTATTTTGGAAGTCCAATTAGATATCATAATTTGTTCTCCTAAAATAATGTGTATTCAATCATGTAAAATTCGTATTTTATTTTAGAATATTCATTCTAAAACTTTTGATAAGGAATGTGACATTGGCAACCTATAATGAGACACTTTTGATATAATATTAAAATAATTTTATATACTAATACATATACGTACTGTAAGCCATTTTAAATTCATATTCCTCAATGATTGTTCCTTCTCATTGTTGATTGAGTTAAAATAACATTAAAAACCTTGTGTTATATTCAGAGGCGTATTCAAACCTTAATCTTGAAATCCCATGAGGTAATATCTAACTGATTCCTTTCCAATCTCAATACTTTAAATATTATTCAATGATATATAGTGGTGAACCTTTAAAAAATTTAATTTTAAGGTCCTTACACCATTGCAAAGTGATATATTTATTTTAAAATCTACAAATACAACAGTTAATATCATCATTCGTAAGTTATTACTCCTATCCTTTTAATAGAAATGATCATAATTTAATGGTGAAATGTTGGGGGGAAGTGCAACATTATCAGTTGCTCTTTTTTTTTACCAGCAAAGCTAATTTTGATCTGTAGTTTCCTAATTATACCCTTTCGAATCGATATGCACCATCCATTGGTATCAATAATCCTCCCTGTTCTTTTTACCAGTTTCTGATGCAATAAGGACTACCTCATTGCCAACATTGTTTCATATATTTACTATTTAAATACTAAAGGGGCTAGGTAAGTCATGTGTCAGTATATGTTACAAAATACATATAATGCCTTCAACCCATGCACTACTCATAAAAGTAGATTTTCTTACATGGACTGGAGAAGGGTACATATTTTTTATTATTTTCTGAGAATTATACCCAAGTAAATTAATTAAAAAATCAATTATTTTTCTCCTATCCTTTCCATTTTAATCCTATTGGCTGGAGTAGCAAACTCCAAATCATAACAACTATAATATGAGGCTTGTTGAAACAGTATTCAGCCGTGAATTTTTCCTGAACACAGTAGTGATGCTATTCCAAAGAAACCGCGGGAGATGCTGCAACAGTAACTTTTAACAGAGTCATCTGCTGATATGCATTTTGATGCAACAATTTCATAGTGTAAAAATCATTTGCCTTAACTGGGATTTGAACCCGGATCCCTTAATGTCCGGTCGAGTGCTCAAGCGTTAAGCTATCGAGGCATCCTCTTAAATTATGAAAGCTATTGTGGTGCCACTGCGCTCAGTGGAAGGGGACTGCTTAATGTGCATGTTTGAATTTTTTCATTGTCTTTGAGTGAGCCAATCACTGTCTACCGGCCACTGAGTGAGGTACTGTCATACTTGTTCTCAGCTTTTCGATTTATCTTAAGATGACTCAACTAGTTGATTTTGTTGGATTGTACCCTTAATCCCATGATTCATCTCCAGCACGGAACCAGCTGGATGCCATCAACACTGATCCTGAGTTTCTGAACATCATGACAACTGGACGACCCAACAAAATCAACTCTTTCACTCATTATGAGAAAAATTGATATGTTACAATGAACACGTATGACAGTGCCTCACTCAGCAGGCATTGACTGGCTCCTCAAAAGACAGAACAAATTCAAGCCTGCACATCAAGCTGCCTCCTTCCATTGCTCACTGTGCCGTCACCCTAGCATCACTGTAATGAGCTGGAAAATTCAAGTTTGGTTCCATTTTCAGCAGGCCTCATGTGGATCGGGTTAAGCTCTTTATTTTGCGTCAAATGCATGCAAAGCAAATTGATTAAGGAATAGCATGGTGTAGACTGTGATAAGAGGGGAGAATGTTTGACTAACAAGAAAGGGGCAGGAATAGGATATGGATGTTGGATGGAATGAAGGTAGGAAGGAAGTATATGGAGATGAAGAGGGGCTTGTTGTTGAGTAGGATGTTGTGTAGTGTTTTGTTTAGGTAGATACGATAATCATTTGTTAGTTGTATATATCAAAAACTCACCTTAACCAGTAGATTACCTATAATCATAATAATCCTGCTATACTCTATATTTATATTGTCCAATGACCTCATTACCATTTTGCCATCAAATGTAATCATCCCATTACTAAAGCTAGTCTCATTGTCTTCTTACTTCCTTCCTTCTCCTCACCCTCTTCTTCATCCTTTTGTTGATGATCCAAAGTATTATCTTGGCTGCATGTGAGTTCAAACTTATGGTCCTTAGAGTCTTCTCTCACTGCTGATTTTCCCATTTTTGAAATTAGAATAAATACTGATCCAACAAAGTTCTTTGGCTAACATATCAGTGTATGTGTAAACTCTTTGTTGTCAATTTTCCTAAACCCTTTACTTTTGAATAAGGTGACCGGGTGTGTTCATGTCTGTGTGCAGATGGATTGTTTGGTAAATGCAATGTGGTTTACAGACTCATGATCCCCTGAGTACATTTTCTTTCCTTGCATCCTGTGAGGTGGACAGCGTAACTCGATGTTCCTGTTGTGGAGCTTTAAATTGTAGAAATTTATTACAATTTATTTGACACTTGCATGAGACGAGATATTTATTTTCCCAGTGGTAATTTGACACCTAACAACATAAATCCATTGATTTTCTTCCATGTAATATTTATTTACTGAAAGTAGCAAATAGTTGGAAAGAGTAATAGTCCTATCTCATGATATTAGAATTCAAGCTTCAATGAATGAGGCAGGAGCCAGTTCTTGGGAGGTGGAGTTGACCCTTTCTTGAAATGGAAGAGATCAGGCAATGATAATATTAAGGGGCTACAGGCCCTGTGAGTGAGAGAAATATAAATGTACCAAAAGGTTTCTGTCGCTGTTGCCTATGTGCGCTTCTTGTAGCTTGGAGTTAATTTGATATTTGAGGGCATACAGATGCCCAATAGACTTTATTCTCCAAGGTGGATATGTATGAACACTTGCTGAATATGAATGAAAATATAAGCTCATAGCCCTGAAGTGTGCAAGGGAGGAGGAGAAAGTGGGCATGGAAGGGTAAAAAAGATAGGAATTTGGTGGAGTAGCAAAAATAATTAGAAGAATTACTGATCAGAGTAATTCTGATGCTGTAAAAGTTATTTTACTTGGCCACTTGGACATATGCTGCTTATTTGGATTGTCATTCTGACTGAGTGCCCTCTGTTGGCTTGTTCAATTAATTTCACATAAGATAATGCAAGTCTCAAATTTGTCCTCCGAAAAACTCCTTTTTTCAGGAAGGGTTTATCAAGTCTGCATACTGCGATTGCTATCTTCTTTTTGTTCCAAATAATGAACACAATGTAGAATGTACACTTGTAATATATTTTGAATTCATTGAATATATAGAAAAATCTAACAGAGCTAATTAGTGGTCCACATACACAGTAAAGTGAAATTATCCATATTATTTTTGTCTGTGTTGGCTAAAAATAGTTTCCAGAAAACATAAATTTGTAATATTTGTGCATTGGAATTTTGCCCATGTTCATTACAAGTTATTGTAAGAGCAACCATGGGATATCATGCGCTAGCAACGTAAAAATAACCAGTTTTAAAAGTTCCTACAAATGGGATTGAAAAAAGATGCTACCTATTTCAATCATAGCTGACCATTGATGGCATTTTAAAATACTAGACAGAATGGACATCATATAAATGATGAGTATTCTACATTAGATACACATTGTGCTTAATGATTTATTGGATTTCCTAAAATCAGGATGAGGATTTTGTAAATGATTTGAGTCGTATTTGATAAATCTTTCATGTTCACGTAGACCTGCAAATGTTATTTGTTGGCATACTGGTTGGTAACATAGTAGCTAGAAAGGATCATTCAAAAATATTTATGTATAGTAAATGTTTATATAAATATATATTTTCCACCCTTCTCCCTTTGCGTCCCCTTGCATTCTGGGCCAGCCAAGGAATGCGACCGTTAGGGAAAAGGAGAGGGTGACATCACCTCTCATGGGATAGCGTGCACATATATTGAAATAGGAGAACTGATGAAATATGGATATAAATATGTTGTTGAACTGTTAAAAGAAATTATCTCAACTCCATTGAAATGGGAGACAAGCAACTCTGTGGTTAGGGGATATGGCTAAAAATAAATTGAACTACCTCTAGAGATTGAAATTAAATTTAAAACGCTAAAACACATCAGGTGACCTGATGATGTTATACCATAACAAAACCTAGGTTGTAAATAAAAGTTTTTTATGCAGAAAAGCAAAGTGTTTTGAATTTAATTTCAATATGAAGAATTTCCACCAAGTGACGCCAGAAACTGTTTTATTTACCTCTAAAGAAATCATATGTATCATTAGGAGGGACAAAATCTTCCCATATTGGTCCTTTTTTCATATAATTTGAAATTAGTTAAACCATATAATCTTAGAAGTAAAGATTGATTCACTTAGAAGAAATCAGAGTTGTCTCCCAATTATGAACCCGGCGCCTTCTATCCAGCAGCAAAATGCAATATAAAATAGACAATGAGTCATGTAATAGATGGGCTATCATTGCAAAGAAATCATTTCTAATCTCTCCTCCACAAACTGAGCCCTGGACTGTGGTGGTTACAAAACAATGTGGCTCTTCTTATCTGATCATTAGTTGATAGTTTTCAAATGTCTTATATTCAATGCTGAACCTCATGAACTCTGTCACATGTAGGTACTCCTCCTTAAATTTTAAATTTCCACTATATTTTTTTAAATAGGTCGCAAGAGCTTATTAAAATGTTGACATGAAAGCATAAATACTGGAATGCATATATTGGAAAAAATATGAAATATGGAAGCATAAGATTTAAACATAAGTTTAGAATTTTTATTGGCTTGTAAAATTATATTAAATTAATTAGAACTTCAATTAAACGAAAGAGTTTCTTGAATTATTTTTATTTGGTACAAGCTAACTCAACCTGGGAGGTCAAATGTGGAAATCTTTGAAGGTCAGATCAGCTTCCATGTGCTGTGCGGTGCTTGTAGCATAGAACTTGAAATCTGGACTCATCAGGCAAATTCTGTTAATCTCACCATCCTATTTCATTCCGATATGGACGACCAGTACATTCATCACCTCTCTTCTACTTCCAACCCCATGCAAGCATTAAGTTAGGCATAGTTTATCCTCACTCGGACAAGAGTGAATGCATGTGAAGACGGGATCGTTGGATACGAAATATCATGCAACGTGGTCAGCTATCACGACTTCTCATTCGGGGAGCGGTTTCACCTCCAAACTCTCCCACCCACCGTTTAAAACAGTCAAGGACGTCCCCCCAATCCCCTCGGCCATTGTTTTTATTGGTTGGGGGGAGGGAGGATAAGACATGGGCGGCGGGCGACCCCTTGCAGGCTGGGCCGACCGAGGGATGCGACCGGCAGGGAGAAGGTGACATCACTCCTCGTGGGACAGTCCGTTCATCCATCCATCCCTTTCGAATGCGCTTTCGTCTCTCTCTCTCTCTCCTGACATCCTCCAATCCCATCCACGCATTCACCCCGAGATCTCCCAAACCCCTTCCTCCCCGCCCCCTCTGGCCACCCTCCTTTCCCCTCCATCCCCATCCCACTCCTTCCATCCCAGATGACCCGAGACGCGAGTCAGTCCTACGACCGGGGAAGGGTTTAGTGTGAAGGACCGAGGCAGTAGGACGAGGGCTTCTACGTTCCCTCTTTTGTTTCACCAATTGGACGAGACGTGATCGGCATGACTCGACCGAGGAAGAGGAGGTCATTCGCGATCCTCTACGTCCACTTAGCGTGGATATACCTAGGTGAGTGTGTCTGAAGCGAGGGATTAATCTTATTTATAAGGAGAAAAATTTGCTCTCTGAATTTTTCCCAAAATAAAACTCAGCGGCAGGAAGGCAAGGGTAAACGCGCTTATGTGAATACGGGGTCATAGCCGGGGAAACTCAGGGAAAGATTTTGATGAGAGCTGGCACCTCATCGTCGAGACAGAGTATGGTTTAGTGATGCTTCCGACGTGCCTTTCCCCAAATAAATGTGTTAATACTTGACTATTGGAGATTTACAAAGGGGTCGAAATTGTTTGGTGGCTAAAATAGTGCATACTGCCTTCCGCGAATTTGTCCTGGGTTTTAATCCCGACCGTGGATTATTATCTCTATCCAGGTTCTATGAGGAGAGCATCCCTATATTCTTACTCTGATCGATGGGAAGGTGCGCTTAGTAAAGCTTTAACTAAGAATATATTTATATCCGTGCTGGATTTGTTTAACTTCTTTAACCCATCCGTAACCTCCAAATTATCCGCACAATTCCGCTGGCGTAAATAACGTAAAAAGTTATTTCTCCTAATCTTGCTTCTCTATCTTTCAGCACTCTTCTTCTTATATATGCTACTTGAAAAATGGTACAATTCTTTAAAAACTTCTCCCACAACTCTAGTGTTCATTTCAAACTCAATTACATTTTCCCGTCAAGAATTAATTTCCCTTGCCAACCTACGGCACTATTATTTTCCCATATTTCCGAAAGTATAATGTTTTCAACTTTCATCAATCAGGCTGTGAATATTTGGTAATTGTTTCTACAATTACCAAATATTCACAGCCTGTAATTCACATGGCAAATGTATTCTTCATAGAAAGTCAGACTTCAGTTAAAACAAAAAAGGTAATCAACGTCACGCCTGCAAGCGTAACTTTCTGATGCTTCCCGTTTTCACCGAAAGAACATACATCCTAGAGTCCACATTACTTTTTATTTTACTAATCTAGGTGTGGATGGTTTTTTTCTTAAAAATGACTGTTGATAGAGTCAAAACCTGGGTCCGCAAGTAAAATTTTTTTTCGGGTTTCCTAAGTTGGTTTCTTTCGCATATATTTCAAATATGACTTTTTCAAAATTTCAGAGGTCTTCAAAATTTTAAATTACCAGTTAAAGAAAATATAAAATTGGGTTTTCTTTAGTTCGTCCGGGAATATAATGACGGAGTGATATTGGCCTCTTGAAATTGGCCCATGTCTAATGACTGAGAATCAACTAAGACTTCCTAAACATTCTGGAAAATTGGGTGATTATGAAATATGACAATTGGCGTTCATCTATTTTTCTCTTTCATATTTCATTGAGTTAAGTAAATCAGAAAAGAATATTAATTTAGAGTTGGCTATGTTTGTTTCATATTTCCACAATAAGTGGTAATAGGAAATAATCGATTTTGTAATTGGCTATTCAAGCAGAATTCCTGGGTTCGAATCTCGGGAATAACGAAATTTTCAGTTGGGTTTTTATTTTTAATTGGCGGCGATGTAGAGTGCACTTCATTAAAATATGCCATTCGTGGGACGATAAATCTATACATCTCTGGATACCTTGGGGATTTCTTATACGACGTTCTCGTAATTCCAATCAGGAAGACTAATGTCGACCACGGCTTTCATCCCCTTCCTCAGATCCTTCTTGACCCTATTAATGCCCCTGCCAATAATGATTAAAATCACCTAAGTAGTTAATGGTCTCTGATATTAATTTATATGCAGTAGTTGCTGCTCTTTGTAATTTATTTTACCCACAGCCTTGAAAATAGGCATATACGCCTACATATAGATTTGATACGTAGAGTTTCATGAAAAGCATCACATTTTAGCCTCTTCATAACATTAAAATATTCTGGAAAGTATCAATCAAAAGGCTCAGCTGTATCTCACATTGTGCATAGGATTTTATGGGACAGGTACATTGGTCGGTAATAGCCATAATACGCTTCATTTCCAACATAAATATAAGGGTGAAGTTAGTTTTGGTCCAATTCTGGAGAACAATGCCTTCTAGAATACACGTACTAAAAATTTATTGGAAAAATGTTGCGACGCCAGGAAGAAGCCTTGCCAGAATATCATCCGGCTAGTATTTTCTAATACGGAGTAGTAACTATCTTTTTACTTAAAATAGTAATGGCGTATATTTCTGCTAGATAATATGGGTACTCTTGATTCGCTTGTCAGTGGCAGAGATGCTTTGAAGGACATTGGTTAAAATATGTGTTTGTGCGTGCGCTCAACGTGTCCATATTGCCATTAAGTCAGTGAGGGTTAGTCAACAGTTACACACTTAATCAAACAGCCATTCATTGATGTTGGACTAAAGGGCACGTAAATTATTTTCGAGATATGATTTTCCGTTTAGAAATCTTTGGAGCGGATCGCATCGATATGTTTGTCATGTTTTCGTGAAATGATTCAATTACTTTTCGGGTGTTTTATTAATTGTCCGCACTATAATCTTGTAGGCTGGATTTAAAAATTTAATACCTATATAAAAATCCATCGTGATATTTTCACCTAAAGTTAAATGTGGCATTCTAAGTTTTATGAAGGTAAAAAATGAATTTTAAAGACTATTCCAAGGCTTGATTTAGATTTAAAGTTGGAAAGAAATAAACTCCATTTTTTCGCGTTGCGGCGGCTGTTTGAACTCTGTCGGGTTTTAATAAAATAAATGGATCCTCAATCGCAACGTTATTTCAGTTGAAGGAGCGAAGTCATATCTTTAAATCTGAATACAATCACAGGCTTTACTTCATTAGTCTTCACAATTTATTCATAATATCACACCCATTCCGAAATTATGCGTCTCAAGGTGAATTTATGTGACTGCGAGTACCATTATTGTCTCAATATAAGGATAGATAGGCACTCATTGTGAATAAATACGGCCATCAATAGCTCAGAATGGTCGGTTTGGCTTTCAGTATTCGAACAATGCCCAATTACCAAGTATGGCACATGGCTGATACTGCCAAACCGTTCTAAGATGGATTTGACAAATCTCATCACTCCAAATTCCTGTCAGCTGACTTCTTCATTAATTGATCACTATGTTTCATATATCACCAATACATGTATTTTATTCCTCTGCAATTCTCTCTGCGCCTATTTTCAAGGAAGACAGTCCTGGAAAAATTCAAAATGTGACCATTTAATGAATACTTTCACATTTTCAATGTCCTTATCCTTCTCTCTTCAACAACTCTTCATAAACTATCTTTGATGGTAATTTGATCAATTTGAACTCCATTCTCCTGCAACACATTTCCTATGCATCCCAGAGAAGTACACACTATACGCGGATCTCAACAAATACTTTTTTATTTATAAATTTAGATATTCTGTTGGATGAAAATTTTTCTTTTGGAAGAAAACCATGGCTTGCGTTTTCCTACCATTCCTTATGCTATATTTCTTCTTTTCCCCTTGCTGGTAATTCTGCTCAAATGATAAACCTGTTCTTCCTCTTATGAATTTAATCGCCTTTTTTAAGAGCTCCGTTGTCTTCTGTCCACTTTTCACCAACCACTATCTTGGTTTGATTAACCAACTTGCGCTTTTTAGATGCATCATTTTCTCATTATTAGCAAGCTCATTCTTCATATCTCATTCGACTACTGCCGTCATTGCAATCTAGTTTGCAAATCGCGACACAGTAATTTGTTCTTAGGTTGCCATGAATTTCTGCGATATTAATTTTTGTTTCATTTCTAATTTTTTTATCGAAGCGTTGAAAATGATGGGTGAAAACATTCTTACCACAGAATAATAAACAGGAGTAATCCTTTGTTTATCGTTACTGTTTTTCTAATGAGTTCAAATTGAATTGTAGTTATATCATCGAATATGGATTTTTTAATAAATACATAAAATCATTTGATTATGCCAGAAGAGTGGCAAAATTTTCCGCTATTCTTTTGAGAAAAGGCACCTTTAGTGCCACCCATTAGTTTTTAAATACTTGCTAAAGTATTCTATTACGATAATCAAAGTATCTCCAAAAGGTTACAATAAATTCTTGGGACCTTTGTAAGCATAATATCTGTCCAAATCTGTTTGCGAATTAGTATCTTCTCTATCGTCTTAGTCAATACATGTATTGCATTCAACTTCAATAATATTTACCTTTCTTTACCTTCTTAGAGCTCTTCCAGTAAATCTGATCCTGTATTTATTTCTCAGTCTTTCATTTCATTGCTTCCCTCCCAAATTGAATCATATCTTACATTATCTCCCTCGAAGTCGCGGCTAATAATTCCCAGGCACTTCATCCTTTTGGGATTGATTCATATTACCTCACATAAACTCTTCATTCCTTCCTTCCTGAATTCTTCTGCCTTCCGGCCAATCTTTTTTCTTTTGCTTCTACATTTCCGCCGTTTTTATTCAGTTTGTTTCGGTTTCTTTTGCTTTCATTAGTCCGACTATTTACATCGAAATCCAAGGAGTTCATTTGATTGATTTCTTTTGACCTGGCTTTTTCTTTACTACTTATTGGAGTTTACTTTTAAGATTTGTCCTCCCACTATCTTCTCAGAATGATCTTGATTTTCCAAAAAATAGTCCCCGCCAAGATATTAGTACGACCAGCCTTAGTCGAGTTTATTTTAGATTTTCCAGTGTTTTTTCTTAAATTCATTTAGCTTAATTGAAGTTGGTGCAGATAGGCATGTTGGACAGAATGAAGGGAGGTAAAATTTATGCAGCATTGAAGAAGGGTTTACTGTAGTGTGGGGTCTGGATGTGTCTAAGGCGAGGCTAAGAAATTAGGCGGAGTTAAGTTTGTGTCCATCCAAATCCAACGTTAAACGATAGACTACTAATTAATTATGCATCATAAAAATGAAATTATGATAACTGTTGGTATCTGAAACCGGGTAGTTCTCATTAGCAATATTTAACTCGATTCCTCCTTTAATCAAAAGAATGTGGGCAAGTGGAAATATTTCTGTCTCCTGGAATTTTCGATGCGTATTTTATTCGCTATTAGTTTTTAAACAGCGGGTTTGCAAATACAAATTTATATTACCAGAGAATTCTAACGACCGTCGCCTACTTCATTCTGCTTTCATATTCTACATTTCCTTATTACTTTTCCTTCTAAATCTTTTCAAGAAATTGTATTCCCATATGCAACAATTACTTAGCCTTTTTCTTAGCCTAGTACATTTTTTTTAATACACCCTTAAAACCTTCCTATACCTCTCTCCCTCATCATCTCAGTCTGTCAAAGGCATGTGAACTTGTGCCACTATGGTGTCCGTTGGCCTCGAGGCTATCTCAAGCATGACGATTCTTTCGTTGCACTGCAGATAACTCTTCACTCACATTCTGGCGCTCTTTCGGAGCGTTATCCACACTCGTGCATTTCCGTTCGCAGATCCGGTGTTCTTGACCGTGTGGTTTCCGCCCGGAAAGTTTCTTAATTTTCGAACAAAATTTCTACTCATTCATTCACAAAATACCTATTTCCAATCTTAGAATTTTCCCCTTAAAGTTATTTCAAGTCTTTCTATCAACCATTCCGGTTTTTAGTTCCAAATTCTTCACCGCTATGAATCGACATGACCTCTACCTAGTAGTCCCCACTCGGAGGATCGATCGAGCAACTACAGGCAATGGGGAACCTCCGGAATATTTCATCAAGGGAGTTTCATCACGTCATTTCCTGGTAAACATACACTTGAGAGTTTTAACTGCTGTTCATTGGGATAATAATGTTGTGGTTTCACTTCGCTTCCCATATCGCTGTCCTACTGTCATTGTGGGTGGGCAGTGAAATTGGAAATTTCACTTTGGCAGTGAAATGATTTCTTTGTAACATAAACAGAATACCCGGTAAACCGTCGCGTTCAAAGAATGTGTTAGGGAATCAGGCATTTTCGCATAAATATTTACTTGTACATTGATATGAATTTCATTTTGCATACATACCGACTCATACGATCTTCTACTTCAGCGGAGTAGCTCCCTTCTTTACCAATTATTTTGGGGGCCGATTAATATGGGGCCAACATTTTCTCAGTCTTCTCACTTTACGAGAATTCCATAGTATTTTTATGCAATCTTACCGAAAAATGGAATTTTAAGCAGTCCCAGAGCTGTGGCCTATTGTCATCGGCAGCTGATTTTGCGACGTCGCTCGGCTATTTTTACCTCTACAACGAGTAACATGGGTAACCTAACAGTTAATTTAAGTGCAGACATGAGAAAATAACGATAATGAAATGAAAAAATATGATAATTTAAATTGAAAAATCGAAATAAGGCGCGTGAGTATATTAATGGCGATAATGTCCAAAACATTTGTGACAGGAAAATTGATGAAAATGCACAATTATCAGAATGATCGACATTTTCAGACGAAGACCGAAATAAATGCTAATTCATTCTGGCAGTTATTTAACTGCCAGAATGAATTAACTGCCTATCACTTCGAAATGAGTGAAAATATATGACATGACATTCCTTGGCATTTTTCCTCTGAAATTAATTTGCCTGCAACTACGTCCATGAATTATGATGAGAGCCGGAAGAAAGATATAGCATCCTCTCTCAATGGATGATACCCCACTCATTCTAGCGTCATATTCGAACGACTTTATATCTGTTGGTGTCAGATTAATCCCTGAATGTGAGCTGCTTACAATTAATCATGAGTGGCGTCTTGTATTAATGTAGTTATTCAGTATACAATTTTTGTTAAAATATTATAAAACATAAGAAGGTGCTTTCTAAATGGTCTCTAGAATATTACATTTAAATATACTAACAAATAGGAGGGAAGACAAGCGGAGGAACAGGCACCACTACGGACTGTGTGACCTATAATCCCTCAGTCCAACGTACTAATTGTGTCTTCAAGGTCATCATAATGCTTTATAAACCATTCATTTTTTCAAATAGGTGCTTGTAGTGAACTTGCCATTGTTGATTTTCACGCAAGAACAATATCACTTCAAAATATCATCCAGAATCAGTAGCAGATGCCGCATTTCAAGAAAGTAAGGCAAAAGACGATTTTTGAGGTTTTTTTTACGAATAAGGTATACTGATATGGCTTTCCTGGTCATGCGCCTGCAGGAAAATTCTCATCGTTATTGTGAAAAGGAAAAATAGGAGATAAGTTCGGCTATGAAACGTCTTCCTGAAATGCACAATGTTCCAAAAACTAGAATTCCCGTATGCTATTCATATTTTCAGTTTGAATTACCCTTACGTATGTGAAATAATCTTTAAGGATGGGCAAGCCCCTCGTTTGAAATAATTGTTCACTAAAAATTAGGTGTCTCAAACCATTTTTAATGCAGATGGCCGCTCTAAAACACCTACCTTCTCTTTGTTTGATCTTTTTTTGCCTTCCAACTGTCAATTCCTTCGGCGCCATTCGTTATAATTTACCTGATGTCAACGCCGGGTCTCACTTTATCCGCGAACACTTGGCTCCAACACTGAATTAATTATCTCACTGAGCAATCACAGCCCAAAAACCTCCAATAAAAACAAATTTACTGGATGAAAAAGATATATTTTAAATTTATAATTCGGGTAAAATGTCTGTGAAGGATACATGTCTTTAGAAAAAACCCCAAGTCTCCATCTTTAATATCTGGGATACATGTTCACCTCATTTTGAACTATACAAACTTATAATTCCATCGTGTAACTTAAGACGTATTTGTCGACGGATTTGTACATTTTGTATTGATATTGTTTTAGGCAAATACTATGGATATGTAATCCTTACTACTTTCAGCAATGAGAAGTTATATTTCTATTTAGCTTGCTTTTTAACAGAATTCCATTTTATAATGGATTAAATATTAATGGAATAAGTAATTTATAAAATTATTTCAAAATAAATTACCTACTCGTACAGGTCGCTCGCTCGGTGGATCGCGTGGGCTATCGTGAATTGCCATGTATCCTTTAATGTGTTCACATCCGTTATTGAGTATCCCCTATTGTGCTGTGTATTGATACATTACAGTAAGCATTGAATCACCTTTTTGAGTTACTAAGCGGGAATATAAATGTCTATCCCATAGTGAGAAAATCAGACACTAAGCTAGTAAGGTAAACCTCTCTATTATCGCAGCAAAGCCAGTAAATAATTCCCTGTGAATGTAATTAGGTTTACCCTTGCAAGACCCATATTGACGGGAAAATGCGTTGACCCACCAAAAATTTGATGTCACCTCGTGAGAGACAACTAAAATCACTCATGTCAGTATTTTAAAGGTGCAATTTCCGTTTTGATAATTTTTGGATGTAAATTTATTGGTACTCATGTGATTCGCCTCCCAGATGTACTCACACTTCAAACCGATGCCGCGTGATCTCTCTCGAGCCCTTTTCCTGCCCTAATTAAACCTTTCTCTTTAACACTTCGTCATCTTAACTATGCACTTACCTACAACCACGCGAGCATACACTGGTTAAACCTGAGCCCTTGAAGCATTAAAATGCTAAAGACCCTTGGTGCTTAATGTTTAAGACTACTCCCACACCGATTGGGTACACTAGCGCATACTATTAATGTTCAACAATGGAGTCAAGTCCATTGTTAAACATTAATTAAGTCCATTTGGGCCATAGAATAAGTAACTTTAGGTGTTGCTCCGGAAGGGGATAATATAGAAAGTAGCTGCAACTTCATCATGTAACTGAACATGATCATAAATGACGATAATGAATCAACTATTTTCACATATTTAGTCTCTCCGCCAATCCGAGTAGGCACGTGAGCATTCCATACAATATTTAAGTTACGCGCGATACTTCAATTTAATGATGCACACTGATCTTATTGTACAATTTATCCTAATTACACAACTGCACTACATGTCCTTAACCTCCAAGTATCCCATTAATCATTCCCTAAACATCGATGTAGATAGATAATTTGTTAACGATACAAAGCCAGAGGTATTAAATGTGTAAAATAACAATATTATGCTAAAAAATCATACTTGGGGAAACGAGATACATAATTATCAGGAAATTAAAAAATTTTTGGATGAAATTACCTTCAATTAAAACATATTATTTTATTATTGAAATTTCTGGGTAAACGATTTTGACAAATTTCTGCGGATGTCAATATATTATGCATCTAACTCATTGATTTCACTAGACGATTGACACATTTTAAAGAGTTTGTTCTTCAATAAGTAATTGTTAAAACAAAGCCTTTGGAATATTAACTCGCCATCAGTTTTGCAGTAATTTCAATTAAAGTTTGCTTCCATTCGCATTTGGATGCTATGATTTGTTTCTAAGATACGATGAAATCGAATAAAAGTCAGGAATACAAAAAAACCATGTAATCAGTAGATAGAAGCCAATTCAAATAATCGCCCTTATTCATAATAATAAAAGAACTGACATTCAAAACTTCAATTGTAGTTCTTCAAACTCTGAGAATAGTTCTTTACAGATCACCGCTAAGAGTTTCAGAAGATCCCACGCCCAAGTAAATAATTCGAACCTGCCAATCATGGGATAAGCCGACACAATAGGGTTATTGAGGTCTACCTCGACTTCATCCCATAGATGTGTGTCAATCAGATTTGTTTCCAGCGCTGTAATAATAATTCCCTCTATAAAAATACCACTAATCTTTAGATGAGCAAAAGACCTGGAACTATTCCTTTAACTGATCTAAATAGGATAATATATGACTCAATTGAACTAGCGAACCTTAAGGAAAGCCAATCCATCATCTTCTTTCAACGACAGCATACTTTTTTTTCGTCACGTTTCTCACTCATTTCTTATCAAGAAAATACATATGAAATATCATTTTTTACGATTAATTTGGTATTTTATCTGCAGAGCTGAGGAACGGTGAGTGTAATATTGTGAACCATTCTGAGGTAATTAAACGAGGTCTTATAGTCATGGCGTATATAGTGACGGATGTAGGGATAAAGATGCCCGGCCTTTCGATTCTTAGAGAAGAGAAACTAGAGAAAATGAATCGCTCTCCTTTCACCTAAACCAACCCAGAATCCTTTATATACGTAAGAGGTGAACGCGTAAACGTTCATTGGAAGTTATTTAAAGTTCAGAGTAAGAGTTACTGTTTAAAGTAAGAATAATATAGATTGAGATGATGGTAAATTATATTTTTTTAAATCGCATAAATTTAGTACTCAATTGGGAAAGCAATACTTTGAATTTTAAATGCTACTAAATGCTCAATTTCTTAGGCTTACTAAATGTACGGGATTACAAAGGGAAAATATGTACCAATAAAACAAAAGGTAAAAAAATCTTTCACTGAAAAATACGTACCATCGTTATTTCTTGTTATATCATTCACAGAAATCTGTAAGATATTGACTTTATGATATTTTATCCTTACATTTCATGCAAGAGAGTCTAGTTTTTATAAACTTCGTGCGGTGATGTATGCTTAAGTTGATTAATATGAAGAACCTTACCCCGATAAACCTGGGGATCAGGTGGACTGTATACTGTATTTAAAATTTAAGCCTAACAGTCTTGTAACTAAAATCAGATAACATGGTTCCAAACATTTCAGTCTATAAATTCCACTCATAATCACATTCAATTTGCAATGAAACTATCAATATATTGACGTTACCGAATGCCATATTGCCACAAGTTCTGTAAATTAATTATTATTTGATCTCTAAAAGCTGGTATCTTTTACCTTTACAAGCCATTCGCAACAATTCTATATGGAAAATAGGATATTAATACATCAATGTAATGCCTTTCTATCTATGGATGTATATCAGCCAGGGGGCCCCAATTGCTTTCTCGCTTATTTATTACCAAGTGGAAAATCCTCACCCCTAATTGCATCCAACATTGCCTTCTAATCCACCCTCCTTTATCTCCTTCCCTTCAGTCATGACAGCATGCCAATGCTATAATAATATTTAGTATATGTCCCTGGTTACTTTAGTAAGAAATGCATTTTTGTTTTTTATGCGTGTACACTTTCGCTTCTCAGCCAATCTAGCCACCATTGTACCAACATTCCAAAGGTGGATGGGTGTGGGGTTAGAACGACCAAACGATACAAAAATAAAATCGGCCCAGAATTTAAGAAAAGGATCGCAAGTGCCTTTACAAAATTCACGAAAACTTCACGGAGCCTCAAAAACGCACAAAAAATATCACTTTAAGACATACGTAGAACGCCGTTTCGATGAACTAATTCACAGTAGGAAAATATGCGTATTCACAGGGAATAATCTCGAGGAAATGAATGAAAATGTCTAAAATTCACTTTGAATGAAATATTTTCCAAATAAGTGAGCTACGAAAAATAATTACGAGAATTAATTGATAAGCTAAGTATATTAGCTGTCTGTTTTCACCCCAGAAACATGCTAGTAGCTTTCTTGTTTCATATTTAAATTAGTGAATATAAATTTTAAACACATTAAAGTTCCCTTTTTCCCACTAAACACTCTTGAAAAGTATGAAAGTTTCCAGGTTAAAACTCGGGACAAGATTTAAAATGCTAATATACTTACGTGTTGATAGTTAATGCCTATCTATACCTAGCGCATTTCAACACAATCGGTGCATTAGTTTTGCTGTAAGATTGAGATGGACGAACAAACAGTTTTTTTAATTAACTTAATGAATAAGTACTGTTACTCAAGACTATTTTCTTGAAAATGTATAAAAATAGTATTCATTCGCTGTTTGTTAAGACACTGAATGTAATGCAATTTTGTGAAGGGCTACCACTCCGATTATGACTCCCAGAAAAACGGGCAATTTTTTATAAGGACAAACGCTTTAATTTTCCCTAAGATAGTAGGGTTATTGCGGAGCACTTTGATGGATTTAGATAAAAATCATATGGGCTGAATTCTAAAGAATCGTCAATGAATGACACCTCGTCATAGACGGGCCATTTGAGAAATCTGCTAAGAGTCGTATATTTCACGTATATCTTTCTACATATTACACTAATCAAGGCGAAATTTGACTAAAACTTTGTTCTTTGTGAAAATTACGTCCATTATTATTATTAGAAAAGGAGATATATTAGCTGTAGCTGGAAATTGCTGTTTTATTTATAGTTTTTAATTAACTAATTAATTTTATTAACTAGTGTAAGTCTTAATGAACCATACTACATATAACCCCGAAGTATTCCTTTGGAATGAGCTTTATTTGGAGAATAGACGAATAAAGAGAATTTTCCTCTTCGCCTGTTTAGCCTTTTTGCTGCTATGCTTTTTTTATCATCCAATTTCATATTCTTCCAGGAACGTAATGGTATTATAATGAGAGCTCCCGTAAAAATTCACTCCATCGGTATTTAACCACGATTTGTAAAGATTATATACTTAATTCAAATTTAAAAATTTTCAGGTGTTCTCGAGAGAGCTAATGCCCTCAACGATTCCAATGCTGCAGCTACTAATACATCCGAAAATGAACTTGTCATGGACTGTAACGCCGTTCAATCTGCAGCTGCTTACGGACTCACTTGGCTGTCTACAGAAGATAACCTGCCACCCAAATCCATTGTTAAGTATGCCGGTACGTACTCAGCTTGACTAAATTGTTGGCTTACTCATCGAAGGATTAATTTTGCTATCTTCTTAATTGCTTATGGCGTATGTACTTTTCAAAGTTATGTCCAGAGACGGGAGTAAAGGTGTTTAGAAAAGATAAGCGGGAACTTATACATGGATCGTGGCTTTGTAAGGTGCGGAAAATTGGTTGTTGAAGGAAGATGATAGTCTTAGAGTGGTGGCTTTTGTGATGTCGATGTGGAGAAGGATAGAAAAGGTAACATGGGCGGAAAGGAGAATAGACGAAGCACTAGTAGCTATGGTGGGGGAAGACAAAGAGTTGGCGGGAGAAATCCAAAGGAAAGATGGTTGCAAGCCATATTGATTGGCGATGGAATCTTGAAGTCTGTGATAGAGAGAAGAAAGTTACGGAGGTGAGGTAGGGGGGGGGGAACTGTCTTGTCGAAATGAATGAAGAGAGGTTGAAAGTATGTGCAATTGAAGAAGGGTTCTTATGAAGTCTTCGTGGGTTTTCCATCGGCTCAGGGTTTCAGATGCCGACGTTTCGGTGGTTAACGCCACCATCGTCCTTAGGGCGTTGATAGTCGTCGGAGTGAAGTGAAAAACCTGCGAAGACTTGCGTGCCGGGAAAACACCAAATTTTACTTTAAGAAGGGTTGATGGTAGTGCAGGGTGTTAGGAAGTTTGTTATTAGTTGAGGCTTTGAAGTGTAGATGTGCTCTGTCTGTGTCCATCGAAAACCTACCTTAAACAGTGGACAACAAAATAATTATGATAGTAGCATTTGCATAAAGAAATAATATTTATCCAATCGGGTTATCGATCTGAGAGAAAACCGAGCACATCTTGCTCTGTGTTTAAGAAAAATATACCTAGCGCTATATACATAGACCTCAGCATATATGAATGTAATAACCTCATTGCGTATGGTCTTCCATTCGAATTGTAAACATTTTTTACCGCGTGATCGAGCTCTTTAATTATCAATCACACTTGCTAGGTGTCAGAAATATTTATTCCAAGTATTTTTTAAACTAATTAAAATTATTTAGTTTCTGCCAGCTAGCCGCAGAGAATTTCGTTGCTTTTCTTCAAACGACTTATTATTATAGGTAATTAGCCACTTAATGTAGATTTCAGATGGGCACAATTACCAAATAATTATAATGTCTCCCTTAACAAAACACCACCCAACATGCTACTCTACAACAAGCCCTTCTTCATCACTGTATAGTTACTTCCTCCCTTCATTCCGTCTTACATACCTATACCATTTCTGCCCCTTTCTTGTTTGTCTAACTTTCTCCCCTTTTTTACAGTCTTCAGCATGCAATTGCCAATCAATATGCTTTGCATCCATTATTCCTGCCTCCTTAGGATCTCTCCCAACAATCCCCTCACCTCCCCTGTTATACTTAGCAGCTCCTCATTTGTTTTCCTTTCTGTCCACTTCACCTTCTCCATCCTTCTCCATACCCACATTTTAAAAGCCTCCCATCTATACCTATCATGCTACTTTAATGACCATGTTCCCACATTGTTACAATACTAAGTTCAACATCAAAGTTTTAATGAGCAATTTCTGAGCATTCTTACTAATCGTCCCTGTCAGCCATTATCTCCTCCTTGTGAATACTTCTTTCCTTAACCCAATTCTTCATCTTTTGTCCCTACTACTTCGACCATTTTGGTCCAGAACACTTCCTAGAGATGCCTACTATTCCACTTGCTCTAGTTTTTGCCATTCTATTTTAACGTTTAACTTAGCCTTTCTCTTTCTGGAAAACTGCTTTTAAAATTGTTTTATAAATATTTATTCTCTTCACCAATCTATTGCAATGAATTTGAAATTCATTCAGCAATGCTAGCAACACCTTGACTGACTGATAAACTAAAGCTTGGTCATCAGCAAATCTAACTTATTTTATGAATACTCCGCCGACTTTCATTCTGACGACTTAACTAAAGCAATGTTCATAGTTTAGACAGGCCGTAATCGCAGTTTTGATAGTAGTTTGACCGTTACAACTAACAGTACCCCAAAAGAATCAATCGAGAAATTCCCGCTTTGGTGGAATTCGGATATGTAAATTAAGTGATATAGTCAGGATTAACAAAAATAATGTTATTTAATTTTCACCTAGGCATTGGTGTGGACGAAGGAGATCCTTTCATCCCACAGTGCTCTCTCAGCACGCCTGATTTATGTGATTGGATACTTGCTGGAAAAAGTACAGAGTGGACAGTAACATCGTCTTTGGACCATTATCTAGGACCCATTCTTGACTACAGGTGGGAAGGTAGGTTGTTCATTTTTCTACTTTATGAAGCTACGATTTTTTCGGTGAATATAATAATTGGAAATGGTTCAAATGATTTTTATTGGAACCACATTTCAATAGTAGCTAAAATCCTTAAGTTGATAAGTTCACTGTAAACCGTCGAATTATTACCAGAGTGTATATATCTCCGGGGAAAGCTTCGCGGCTATATTTCCACAAAAATGTTTCCCCTTTGAGGCAAAACGGAAAGTGAAGAATCGAGGTTTACTCTTCCATTGAAGGGTTTAGTAGAGATTAATTTTATCTCTATATACGTTTATCGGAATGTCCTGTGGCATAATTTTAAATAAAAATTGGGCTGTGCCATCCTCGTACGATTCGAGTGGCAATCGAGATAGCCAAACAAGCTTATACTTCAAATACGGAAAATTGTTGTCATCTCAGCTCTGAACGAAAAAACACATAACCACCAATGAGTATTGACGGATTGCTTGATATTTTTTGAAAATGCGCAACGGCCGTCTCCGATCGAAAAATGAAACGAAGTCTTCGGCCAACTTCTGACTTCCTCACTAAGAAGAAGGAAACAGAATCTTGATAATGCTCAATATACAGCAAGATGCCCCGAAAGAAATACACAGAAAGTGTTTATTATAGTAGCTTAAAACAATATGAATTAATGAATTCAGTGCATAAACTTACTGGTAAGTGTAGTAAATAACATTAAATGATGTTGGCATCTTAAAGTTGTAGCACTCTCAGTTTTTCTGGTTGAATTGCCGAAATACAGTCGTTGAACTCGCGCACGAAAAAATGCCATGAAATACGTGCACGCGAAGGAAAATATCGAGACAAAAAAGAATGTGCGAATGATTTAAACCAGTTATTTACTGTGAGCTAAGAATTTTAATTATTCATTCCTCTTTAATTGCCTGTATATTCTATTTTTAAACTGTACAAACGGAGTATTCATGCCTGAGAAGAAGTTCGAACCTAAGAACCTCAGTTAGCCGCTGAGGGTGTAATTAATGGGTTTAATTACTATATGGAAATGCACATACTACTTTACTCTTTCACATGCACACATTTTAATGCACATACTTCTTTAATCTTGTTAATTTGTATCTATAAAGTCACTTCCTGAGAAATGCCTTAAATACTGGAGCAAGAAATAATGAGCTCTACGGCCTGTCAGTTAAATAAGAATGGGGAAAAAACTCCAATGGCCTTAAATACTGATTAGTGAATTGCATGCAAGTAAATAACTTTCAGGTGCTAGTTCCTTGAAAATGCGTCTAACGAGAAATACGTTGGTATATCGGGAAAAAGGTGGCACGTGGAAATTGGCTACTCCTGTTGTTCTCAAAGCCTTTTTCTAACGAATGTCTTTCCGTAAGAAGTTAATTAGCCTTAATACATGTATGATAACCAGGAAAATCAACACATGCCAAATTTGCAGCTTATCAACCTCTCGTTGTACCATTCCATATGCTATAAGCAGGTGGTGTATTTATTTATTTATACTCGTATGTACCCTGCAAGTCACCGCTAGGGTGTGTGGCCGGGGGTGGATACACACCAGAATAATTTTACCCGAGCATGACCCTACCGCGGTTGAACAATGTTAAAATGAATAGTGTAATTTACGGCTCAACTTTAGGAGGAGTAGATGAAGATATATTACAGGAGCAGGGGCGGATCCAAAGGGGAGCCATGGAGACCAATCCCGGTCCCTTTGACATTAATGAAATCTAACATTAATTTTACTAATAATGCCGACACTACGATTGAATATTTGTTGTCCCTCAGGTTTGGCTAGGGTTCGGATCTAGGCACTGGCAAATATTTTCAGAGGCATCTCGATCCCTACTTCGGTACCACGAGGAAAGCATATCGAGTGAAATACGCAGCCCATTTGCCAAATGGGATTTAGTGTGCCCCTCCTTCGCAGTTGTGACAGAGTTGCATTAAGGCTTTGAGAACCTTGGCAATGTTATCAAAGTCTTCTCCAATACTACGGCGGTATTGAAAAAGGAAGGGTCCACTCACAATGTTGCTTCATGTTTACGTGAAATTGTTTCTGCTAACTTTCTCCAGCGCACCCAAAAAGATTTTTAGCGCAAATGCGTATGCAATACACGTTTATGCCTAGTACGCCGAAAATCAATATTAAATGTCTTCTGGAGACCTGAAATGAGCGATATTTGGCTCAAATTCAGACCAAAAAAGCCTCTACACAAACCAACTTTAGACTTAAAGGCCTGTATATTATCTGTATGATTGAAACCTGATGGCTTCCATCAGGCCTAGTGTATGTATACGTCAAAAATTGGTCGATGTTAAGTATTTTGACAACTTAATGCTCTCAGTATAACAACAGAATTATTTACAGCCTGCTTGATTCTTTCATTGGAGAAAAAACTCAAAGGCTGTGGCCACAATTTTTCAACGGATGAAACGAAATTGCAAGACACACGAAAAGCATTGATAATGTTGAATCCTTGAACTCGTCCATTTTATACAAAATGATTGATTTCAATGTGTATCATTTCATTTCTCGGCTGGGAGAGCGTTTTCCTCGAGCTATAAAAAGAGCTTGATAAACCATAATATGGCACACTGCCACGAGGAACGAATTTGGAAGTGTTGACTTGATTGTGGGCAAGCACAGGAAGTGGTGTATATAGATATGAACTCGTTCGTGGTTGTGCGCAGAGCTATTATTACTATCCTAATCAAATTACTATTTTGCTTTTAAAAGAAGAAATATTATTCCCCTATGATAACACTATTAATTAGTACTACTGTAGTATAAGATCTGTCTATAAATAATGTGTATGTGGGTCTGCCAATGACTACCTTTCGTCAAGGATCTTGAAATTGGGATATAAACCCTTAAAATTCCACAGACGAATCAATTAACTTCTTGAGGGGGTGAGGCCACGATTAGGTGCCATTAAAATAGGAGAAAATTCCACCCACCCAATCCACTCTCCCTCTCTTGCTCCACCCTCTTGCTCACCCAGACACTCCCAAACACAGCTAAATAAAATATACATATAAATAAAATACCGTAAACACTCTCATCTGATGATGGCGTTTCACATCGAAATCCGTATGATAAAAAATCAAGTATTATTTGTGGAATAACCAAATAATGCAATTCTATAAGTGAGATGACCAAAAAGAATAATTTAATTCCTTTCATTTATACCTCTTTACATTTTCATAGGAACTCTTATTTTCAACTTGGCACATACTACCACTTACGCTCTTCTGTTGGCATAAATTCATCTAGTGTGTAATAATGGTGGCAAATGCCATCTAATTATTCACTTCCTTGAAAATGGCTGCCTTTTTGTGAATAACAAATTCTGTAGGACCAAATGAGATGTAGGCATTTTTAGTTAGTCTTTCGTGTAACTGACTAGTTGCTGAAGAAACAAGTTTTTATGGGAGAAATTTTGTTCTCTAGAGCAATTGGTTCTAATATCTAGGTATATTTGTACATATACGTATACTAAGAACAGAATCAATGTTCTAGGACTCTTTCTAAACTTTAATTGAAGGTTGCTTTTAAATACTGATTTGCGACGTTCAAGTATACATTATCAATTTGAATGCACATATTCATTTTTGAATTCAGTAACAGCAGTTTCTCATGGGCACCTCTATATGTACGTATGCGTACTCGCAATTTATTTTTGAGAACAACGAAATTCATAATGAAAATCAAGTTTGCATTAAGTTGAGTGATTAAAAAGGAGTTAATTGAGGAATTATAGCCTTATCAATCGTAAGATAATATCTAGTACTTCAAAATTAATATCCTTTATTTTACCGTAAAATGTCTTTCCTTTCCCCATTGATCCAAATGAATCAATTGATTATGACTGTTACAACTCATGTTTTTAGTTCAATCCACTCAAATATTTATACGAAATTAATTTTTTAGAATTTCCAGAAATCCGGACCGATGGTTCAGAGAAATTGCAGAAACCTATATTTGTGGGATCTGGTACAGTTGCCATCTCTGTTAAGACAGCAAGAGATGCACACATCAAATTGTCATTCGGTGAGGATCCAACTTCCTCGCCTACTTACTACATCATCTTGGGAGGATGGCTTAACGGCCTGTCCGTGATTCGGGCTTGTCCCCGGGGCATACCAGGACGGAAAGGAGAACCAGCTCTTGAACGATGTTACCATCGTAGGCAGCAGAATGAGGTCATTCCTTTTGTCTACCTATGGTCAAATTTATTTGCCTTTCTTGAGTCAAACTTAGCGAAATTGTTGTGGCATAATTTTCTTATAAAAATGAACTAGAGTTTTGGCTATCTATATATTTATAGAGGAAACCACCATAATATTGAAACAGAAATAATATATATGGGCCACCAGCCCCCTCGCAGGGTACCCCCTACCTCGCCTTACAAGGTAAGCTGTAGATGACCCGGCTTAATTTGGATTATAGTGGTCACATTAATTGGACAACGATCCTAATAGGGACCTTCTAGTATGCTACGCTGCCCGTGAGCCGGGTGTATATGGCGAGAATGCACTATTTGTGATGCAAGGAGCGTCCGAAACACTCACACCTCTCGTAATAAAACTTACAATACCACCCCAAAAACCTTCCAGAAAAGACAATTTTTCACCCATTGAAAAGTCAGATACGTACATAAACCACTGATCAATCTACGAGGGCGATTCGAAAAGTAAGTACTCCTATTTTTTCATGTAAAATCAAATTTATTCTCAACTTTGTGTACATCGTAGGAAAGGCTGAGTATTTAGCTATTTTTCTACATAGTCGCCTGGACGATCAATCAGTTTTTTCATCCTTGTAAGCAGCTTTTTAATACCGGCGTCGTACCTTTCTCCCGCACACTACCGCTTGATGTCGAATCCTATTTTCCCCAGAGGTCGATCGCCGCTGTGAGGCGATACTCTTTAAATATACGAGGCCTCGAAGCCATTAGGTGGAGACTCCAACGAATAATCCTCTTTAAAGTACTTTGCGACCGCCTCCTTCTCGGTGTGGAGGGGCATCGTCAGTCACGGCTTCGGGAATGGACGCCTTGAATAACTTCTGGCGGAAGAAATACGCTTCTACCTTTAAATACCTCGGCAGGATATTCACATACTTTTTCTCACCATCAGGAAAATGACACCATCTTTAATGACTGAGGGGTTCACTGATACCATTCTGAAAAAGAGAATCTTATCCGTTCCGAAATATGACAGCTTCATAATCTACATATGTATACAATGTACATTAGTTCTTTTTTTCCACCCTGAACGACTTCATCCTCCGGAACGTCGAACCGGTGTTGGAGGAGATATACGATCAGCAGGGATCATAGCAAGATATCGCAGATTATAAGGACAACTTGCCCATGTACCAGAACGCTGCAAATTACAGAAGCAATGTTATATCTCCCTACTACCACTATGACTCGAGTTGAGACATGGAAGGCGTTAATGTGCAGTATCAACGCAGCAATGCGGACGAACGTCAGTCTGGCAAAGGGAATATTAACGGCAGATAAGGAGGACGGACGTTTATTCCTGTTGACAGAAACGTCATTCGTCTCCTTGAAGACAATGGGATGTGCATATCAACGTTACCTTGCGACTAATGTGAGGGCTGAAATAACGGAAAGAATGCTAAATGACAGACCCTCAGATGCAAACAGGGTAATTAGCTCTATGGCAAAATTCAGGTTTTCTTCCATTAATACGTACGCGTTCTGCCTGCTTTTCATCTTCAGCTTCATATAGTACATTAGTGCAAAATCTTGCATGGGAGGCGATGAAAATAATGGCCATCAAATTGTTGTCTTCACTCAAGGGACTCTCGAGGAATTTAGGTGGTATAAACCTGGTGAGTTTGGAGGGCCCTCGCGACAGAGTTGTACTCGGCAAAGCACACCGAGTCTACAACAGGACAGTCCTGTTCCATATTATGAAGATTCAAGATAGAAGGCCTTGACGATTTTATTTGATTCGTAGCTCGTAATTACAGAGCTTCAGCTTTCTCTCAGAATTAGCTCTAGACCTTATTATATGACCAGGTGGAGCGAGGCATTAAGGAAGCATTAGTTCATATCAGCATTAATTCACTTAAGTTGCAGTGCAGATTATTTGAAGGAGAGTGTTGCTGAAGGATTTGGCTGGAGCTTGATGAAGTGCCAGAACTTCATGCCATTCATTCCAGACGCAAAATAAGTTTGAACCCAAGAGGGGTCAAATGAGCTCAGAGAGCTTACTGCTAGCTTTTCCTTCATAGAAATGAGTTACGGAATTAGGTTAAGGGGAAGTAATTCAGTGAAGCTCTTTTTGCCTGCTGGCTCTACAGCTCTGAACTGCAAAATAACCCCGCCGACGGCAATAAGGGCAGCTCATGGACTTGGTAGGGACGTGGATCTCCCTCTATGCAGAAGCCTAAGCAGCATCCTTTCAGTTAAGACTGAGACATTCCTCTTTGAAATGTAGAGGGTTAAACAGAAAACTATGCTCAAGGAGAGCAAATACCTGGACGTTTCTATCAAAAAATTGGAATGTATGTGCTTGGAGAAACTGTCATTCACCTTACTTTGTGCTGCAAGCTAAAAGTCGAAAGATTTTTGTCCTCGAAAGATGAATGAAATATCAAGATCTGCTGCATGAACGGTGGAAAATGTACCTATGCTACTCTGTGGAGCTGATGGTTTCATAATGGCATCATAGACATGCTCGCTGGAGTTAAGCTCACCGATAGATAAAATGAAATGCACCCCAGCCCATTGGATGGAGGTGGATTCTCTTGCAGAGGGCATGCAGAATGCTGTCCTCTTGGCATCACTTTGTCTGCTTTGAGTGCAGGCATGCAGTAGCTATCTACCAGCCGTGCCCACGGAGGCAACCCCCCTTCTTGGGTCTCTAGCCATTTTGGCAGCAATGAAACCCTGTGCTTGCTGAAAATCCAGACGATTGTTTCTACAATTTTAGAGAGCTTACATAAATTTCCGCTTCACAATAATAATAAATAATATAGTTTGCTGGCCCACAATATTTATGGTTACATATAATAGATGTATTAGGTCATTAAATTATTTTTTCCACACTGAAGCTGCATCAGAATTACATGCATTTGATAATTTAAATGTTCCAGAAGTTTTCCAATATTTAATTTTGAGTTTCTTAAAAAAATGCAAATTAATTAGTCTTGCAACTCTCATGCAGTTTTAGCATACAATAAATACTTTGAGATGAATACATATTTTTTTAAAATTCAAGCACTAATCAACTGTTGCATTAAAATTAAATTTGATAAGTATCTATCTAATTTAATAATCTGTTTCTACTATTGAACTTGAAATTAAACCACTTGGCTTTCCATTATTCTTTCCAAGATTTTCCACCAAGTGATGCCAGAAACTATTTTATTGTTTTTACTATGTTTTTGGCTAATAAAATGAAATTTTCTGTTATTAGGAGAAAAATGTTACATCGTCATGGCAATGGAAACATTTCATCATATCATTAGCTCCTGATGGTGAAATTTCAGTCAACCGTACTGAGGGGCCTCAATTATTAAAATGGAAAGATCCACATTCATTTGTCACAAGAGAAGGTGCAAATAATTCATTTTATTTAAACTTTAGGACTCAAGATACCATTGGAAAATGGAAAATTCATGCTGGTAAGTTTTTGCATCAATATATTTGTAAGATAAAAACATTAAATGGCTCATAACTGTTTAACATCTAACAAATATTAGTAAAACTTAATATTAATCAATGATGATACAGAAATGATAAGTGTGTGATGAATGTGAGATAGAAAGGGCAATAGGAATGGTTGACACTAAGAGAATTAAGAAGCTGTATATCACTGAAGATATGCGACTAGTGCACATACATTATCCATCCAGGAAAAATCAGTTCTTTTGACCCACCCTAACGAGTCTATGTAAGGATTACTTTTCAAGTATTTGCTTAAAAACAGTTTTGTACAAAGGTGCAAACTTCCATAGGCTCAAAATTCTGGTAGTGCTAAGTGCAAGAGATTTAAGATTAACTTGAATAGTTGGAATATGTACACTGAATGGTTTGTTAAGTCTTGATATGCACTGTTCTTTGGAGTAAACAGCAAATTGTATCCTTCTATGTCCGTAAACCAAACTCGTATCTTGTCAACCAGCCAGAATTAGTCTCAACGAGGGAGGAAAGGGGCTCCCGTCTTGATTTTGGGAAGAAAATATTAACCTTGTAGCAGGAATAGTAGAAGAAAGAAAAATAATGGAGATACTGAGAAATGGCAAAGTACCAATTATTCTACATTCCCGTCAAAATTTCAACTAGCCTGTGCCCATGCCAGGCAGTTATTTAAAGCTTAATAGGTTTCTATATTGTGATTAAATAACTATTTGTGCTATTTGAAGTAGTAATATGCATTAAACAATTACTTCATTGCAGCTTCACATTCATTAATTAAACCCAGCAAATCTGATGGAGAATTGGTTAGACTATTCAGTCCATATTTTAAAATTAATCAGTCAACATTCTGTGTCACTCTGCTACATTTCATGTCTACCAGGAAAAACATACCAGGAATGGGTTTGATGGTAGACAAGAAAACCTACGTAAATATGATTTCTCAACAAATTGGGAAGGTAAGTAATTTACCACTTGTCTATTTTCACTTCTTAAATTTAGGTATTGTATAATCCAATATATTTTTCAATTACATGACTTGAATAGGTGGAGAATTGATTTCTGAAAGTAGAGTTATATCGGCATCTTTTTGCCCAAATAATTGCAAGCACAATGCGAGGAGTATTGCAACTGGAAAGAGTTAGCAGTCTATAATCAGAATTTTCAAATGTTATTTCATATACTTCTGAGCAACTGAATGAGAAGTATGGTACAAATGAGTAACAGATGCCTAGAAGAAATGGACTGAGCTTAGAAGATGCCATGAAAATGAATAACGGATATAAAGCCTGAAAATTCTCAAAAAATCATCATGCTGCCATGCTCAATCTGTTTCATATTATTCATCATCTATAAAGCTGTTTCAACAGTTACCAGAACTACACTTTCCATAAATAATGAAAAAATAATTTTGTGAAATGTAAGCAATGCCAGAGCTCAGTGCCTACCTTGCCAATATTGGTTATCAATCGGTTAAGAAAAGTCTGAGTGCACATAAGAAAGAGTATGTTTAGAAGTCAGTTGTTCATTTCATGTGGGCAACACCTGGAACCATAACACAATCATACTAAGATAGATGGTGCGCATGGTCTAAATTTGAGTCGGAAGTAAAACTTCTCCAGAGAGTGTAAAGGAAATCCAATGGTATTATAGATGAAGAATTGGAACAGCCAGGGAAACAAAAAAAATCTTTAAATGAATGGGGACAGGTATTGAATTAACACTCTACAAAAATTCCTTATACTGAAATTTAAAATGCTGTGAAGTAAGGATTTAAAAATAACTTTTAAATAGGGTCCATATGCAAAAATTATTGGGTTATCAAATAATTCTTACCGAATTTTTGTTGATTGGTGTTCTTATTTTTACATTAGTATATGGTAAACTCCTACAACCTTGATGTGGTGATAGGGCTTGCAAATTCCAATGGCCCCTAGAGCTGTACTAGTGAGAGCAATGATATTTGCTCCTGGTGGGGTCACCCATTCCAGATAGATTGAAGGTTAGGAGCCAGAGGGAAGGTAGTCCACCAAACATCTGTCACTCAGTGAGGCAGCTGAAAAGGCATCTGACCACAGAGGGGCAGCCATTGGGTGATGGTGTCATGTTAAAAACACTTGAGGAAGATGAAAGGAAACCATCTCAATCATTAATCCCATGATATTTATGATGGGCAGTTTAGAGAATATGAGTCCTGGCAACTATGGGACTTAGCCCAATCAGTCATGTGTCGTGCCCGGCAGCAGGAGAGGCAAGGCTTCCGTGGTTGTCATCTTACTAAACCCTTGCAAAGCATAACTTGCAAGGGCAGCTGCAGCACAGAAGATGCAGAAGAAGAATACTGAATTTGTTAGAATAGGTACTTGAAATGTCAGGATAATGTTGAGGATAAGTAAATTAGAGAACATAAAGCAAGACATGGAAAGTAGTAATATAGAATTTTAGGTCTATGCAAAGGATAGCAAGGATTACTCGATTGATAGTTATGGAGTAATATAGAGGGGAGAGGATGATAGTCAGCAAGAAGTTATGATAATATTGAATAAAAAGGTAGGAAGAAACATGGTAAACATAGAACAAGCAAATACATGTTACCAAGCTATATCATAAGGAGGAACAGGTTGAGATGGTATAGGAGCAGTTAGAGGACATAATCACGTGTATTCATGAGTGAGGGAAAGGAGCTCAGTACTATCAAGGTAAAATGGGAATATATCAAAAAGGGATATTGAAAGCTGCAAAAATAAATATAGGAATTGTTAATTGGAAAATGGCAAGGAAACCATGGATTATGGATGAGATGATTAGAAAGTTAGATGAGAGGAGTTGGAAGAATGTAACTACCGAGTTAGGTAGAAGGAAGTACGATGAGTTAAATTATAACTGAGATGGGTTATGAGTAGAGTAAAAGAAGCATGGTGGAAGACACATTGAGAGGGTGTAGAAAGTTTGAAGAGGAAGGATGAAATAAGTACAGTATACATGAAGGTTAAAACATTGTTGGGAAGTCAGAAGGGAAAATCTGTGTTAGCAATTAGAGAATAATCAGGAAAAATACTTTTTGAAACGGACATGATCAAGTGAAATGGAAGGAATATATAGAGGAACTGTATGGTAAATAGCTTAGATGAGCAAGGTTGTACATGGAGGGAGAATATGATGTAGGTGAAGATAGCTTAGGTTCAGTAATACTCGACGAAGAGATAGAAAAGGCATTAAGCGGTTTGAAATCAAATAAGGCCAAGGGGGTAGACAACATTCCCAGGGAACTACTAAAAGGTTTAGGTAAATAGGGAGGGAGAGTTTTATGTACTTATTCATAGCATTTGTGAGAGAGGAATTTGGCCTGAATGCCTGGCAGTTAGTTCCTATTTCAAAAAAGGTAAAGGTTAAATGATTTGAGGGCCACAGAACAATAATTTAATTTCATATGCAGCTAAAGTCTTTCTTAGGATAATCAATAAGAGGATGGAGAGCAGCGAAAATGACTACTAAGGGAATGTTTGGATCCTTAGGGATCAGTTCAGGTTCAGGAAGGGGAGAGGCACGTATGATGCCTTTGCAGTAATGAGATAACTAATAGAGAGGAGCATAGAGTACTATCGGACATATTTGCCTGTTTTGTAGATTTTGAAAGGACATTTAATTGAGTGAATTGGGAAAACCAATGAATATATTGCAGAAAATAGGAATAGATTGGAGGGATAGGAGGCTAATCCCCAACCTGTGCATGTCTCAGATTGCTTAGGTACGAGTCAGGGCGAATCTGGATGGGCAGTCTTAGGAAGAGGAGAAAGACAAGGTTGCTCATTATTGCCTGTAGCTGTTCAAGGTGTGTGTGGAGAAAATGATTAAAGAGGCATGGGTAGAACTGGATAGAGGAATGAAAGCTGGTGGGGAATTCAGAAAATCAGTTAGGTTTGCTGATGACCAAGCCATATTGCATCAGTCAGCCAAGGGGTTGAAAGTATGCTCAGTAAATTGAATAGTTAGTGCAATACGTACATATGGGATGAGGATAAATGTAATTAAAACAAAGGTTTTTTAAGAAAGAGAAAGACTAAGTCAATGCTTAAATTGGAGGGCAAAAACTAGAGCAGGTGGAACAGTTTATGTATGTTGGAAGTGTTTTGGACCAAAATGGTCAAAGTAGTAAGAACAGAAGGAGAAAAATTGTGTTAGGCAAAGAAGTATTCACAAGGAGGAGAGAATCGCTGACAGGGACGATTAGTAAGAATGCTGAGCTTAGTATTGCAACAATGTGGGAACATGGTCATTAAAGTAGGATGATAGGCATAGATTGGAGGCTTTTAAAATGTGGGTATGGAGAAGGATGGAGAAGGTGAAGTGGACAGAAAGGAAAATAAATGAGTAGCTGCTAAGTATGACAGGGGAGGTGAGGGGATTGTTGGGAGAGATCCTAAGGAGGCAGGAATAATGGATGCAAAGCATATTGATTGGCAATTGCATGTTGAAGACTGTAATAAAGGGGAGAAAGTAAGACAAACAAGAAAGGGGCAGCATGGTATAGGTATGTTAGGGGGAATGAAGGGAGGAAGTAACTATAGAGTGATGAAGAAGGGCTTTTTGTAGAGTAAGATGTTGGGTGGTGTTTTGTTAAGGGAGGCATTATAATTATTAGGTAGCTGTGCCCATCTGAAACCTACCTTAACTGGTAGATAACCTATAGTAATAATAATGATAATAATAGTAATATGTTTACCATTATGTAAAATTTTTAAATCAATTGAACAACTCTTTTCTCAAGGCTTTATGAAGAAAATTTCAATCATATAAAAATATTTAATTTCCCACATGAAGTTATTTCCCAAAGAAGTATGTCTAATCATAAAGCATAGCCTTTTAAATTTTTGGTTTATTATTTCAATCAGATTCTATGAACTTCATTACATAGTTAAGAGGAAATCTTTGGCATCTTAACTAGAAAGTTGGAGAATATTCTACTAGGATTTAATACCTAATGATAACCTTTATCTAAATACAAATGGGAAACTTAATTGTTTTATATGGAAAGGAAAAAAGTTAAATGGAATTAACATAGCTGTTTTTTCTTTCCGTAATGGGTAAGTTCCACAAAGTCAAACCTGAAACTATGAACTTTATATTTGTTTTATTTTACTTCCTAATTTATTTTTGAGATGGAATGTTATGAAGGATCTTGAACCTCTTTGGAGTGTCATTATTGAAAAAAATTGTGAGGCAGTATCCTAGATTTAAAAGTTTCCATGTCAAACAGAGGTTACCTTTGAAAAAATGGGATAGTTTGGTTTTTCATCTTCTATTTAATCTCAAAAATATAATAGAAATGCACTCAATGAAAATAACCCAGAAATTGATCCCTAAAATGTTCATCTTTTTCTAGGGGCCCCAAAATTACATAATTCTTTTGAAAAGTATTAAAATGCATGTATTCTTTTCAAAATTGAATGGTTGCATGTTATTAATTGATCCTTTTACAATTAAAACTAAAAACAGGATAAAGGATGGACGTTGATTAAATACACCGGTAAAGTGAACAAAGAATATTTTGGAAAGAATGCTAATTTCATCATTTCTGTAAACAGAAATCAAAGTTCTCCAATTGCAATTCAAGATTTTAGAACTTGTCCAAAAATGGGTAAGATTTTTTAAATATATAAATTTTTACCTGCTATAATTTAATTTTCAATTATTGTCAAGTTTACATTGTCATTTACAAGTTTTGACAACTACAGGTATTCGTAGAATTGCTCAATTGAGAATACAGAGGAATGAGATGAGACCAAATGAGCACTTTGTATGTTTGCCACTTCCAAATCCCAAGGAAATGTATTTGCAGTGCCCACCCGTAAAAATAGAAAGTGAGTATTTCTCTTTCAAGCAAGGTGCTATACTTTTCCTTTGAATAGGTAGTAATCTCCTATTTTTAAAATGATCAATCTCAAGATATATACAATACCTCAGGCCATTAGCCAACAATTTTGTGCTATTCAAATGATATCTTTTCTAAAAAATGGAATTGGAATAGCTAGATTGAATTTCAGCTATGTCCTTTGTAATGTTCAATGGTTGGGCTGCAGTAGCATAGGGTTGAATTAAAGTGGATTAGAGTAAATTAAAATTCTATCACCCAAATAGCTTATCTACATTATGAATAATATTGAAAGAAAGTTAAAATGCAAGCATAATGCAAAAATTTATTTTATTCCAGCAATTGATGGAGTGTGTGTTTTTATGACTAAGTACAACAGAAGTGTATCCAAGTCATCTTGCAAATGCAAATCTTTAAATGTCACGTGCCATCCTCCATGTAATGCTACCAGTCACAATTACAATTCTGTTTCAACTTCATGTCGGCCAGACCTGAAGACTTGTAGCTTTCACTCTTCTATAGTCATCGACCACGAAAAGGAAAGAGGTAGGTGAACAAGTATTTTTTTACTTTAGTTGCTCTCCTGAATTTCCAACTATCTACATAATTATGTATTAATTAAAGTGAAATTAATCTGAGAGTTTTATTTAATAATCATCATTTTGTCAAGATCAACTACTTTGGATTATAATCCTCATTATCTACTTTTATTTGTTTGAGTCCATCATTTTATTTTAAAAAATTTTAAGGGGAAAATAGTGGGTCTTACTATCAATTAATTATAATTAGAGTACATACATCCTTAACTTGGGCAATTTGATGGGCAATTAAGCATTGAATTGGAGCCTTTCATTATCGAAGCCCCTCCCCAAGTGCTAGAGTCTGTTGTGGTGGAAGGGATTGCATGATGTGATGATCCCTTGGGCTTTGAAGGGAAGAGTAATGACAATTACTCCTTGTAGGGTCACCCATGCCAGATAGCATAAAGGATATGGGCCAGGCAAGCCAGGTAGTCCAAACAGCATCTGTTCTTCATTGATGTGGCTATTAAAGCAACTAACCTCAGTGGGTTGGCAATGTAAGTGATGGTATCACATTAAAAATACTATTGAGGAAGGAAATAAAAAACTGCCTCAATTATTTGCCAAAACAGAGTGTGATGGACACATTTGTTAATGAGTCCTGACAACCAAAAAACTCTGATCATAGCAGTGTAGGAGGCAGGACTTCTTCAGTTGTCATCACATAAATTTCTCCACCAGTGGAATTTACAGCAGCAATAGAAAATAAGATACAAAAAATGAACAAAACTATTGGAATGAGGATTAGGGATATTTGACTGATCTTGCAGTCAGGGAATTCAGAAAATATTATGTTGGAAATGGATCAAGGGAATATAGATATTCCAGGGCTGTGTGAGGTGAGTTTGAAAGAAGATAGGTATTGGTAACTTTATAATGACAATGTATTATATAGGCGAGGGGTAGAGAGCCAAAATAAGTTTGCAGTAGAAATGAATATGAAAAGGATGAGGTTAATGTGATTGATAGAATCTTATGAGAAATAAAACCAGTACCAGTCAATCTATTGGTAATTCAAGTGTACACACTGGCAAACATTCATAGGGATGAAAAAGTAGATAATGTATGTGATCAACTATTTGAAATGATAGCAAGTGTATCTTGAAGAAAGCACCAGCTAGTGATGGGAGTGAATGAGGAGAATATACAGTTTAGAACAGAGGAAGACCACCAGGAGAAAACCTTAAGAGCTTTAGGACCAATGACTGCATTACAACTAACTCTTATTTAAGAACCACAACAGGTGTGGGCACAGTGGATAAATGCTGGGAATTCAGGATGATGTAAGTTGGATAAAATTATGGTTAGGGAAAGGTTTAAAAATGATGATTTCACAGGGTTTCCTAGTAATGAATTTGGATTCATATAAATATTTAGGGCTCAGGAAGTGTGACAATAAATTTAACTGAGTGATAAAGAGAGATGTAAGAAAATAAAAGGTGGATGATTTGACTGAGATGTACATAAATGAAGGGGTACCATGTGTCAGTTGATATAATAGCCAGATATAATAATGGTAGAGTAGAAAAAAGGTGGAAATATCTTGAATAAGATAAACAAAGTCACAAATGGAACATTAGGAATGGTAAATAGGAAAATGACTAGGAGTCCACCGATTAAAGAATATGCTATTAAGATGTTTTGAAAGGCAAAGGAATAATGTAAACCCAGAAATGGCACAAGAAGGTTCTAAGAGGTAAACAATAAACTAAGACAAGGAACTAGCAGTGAAACAGAAATATACTTGAAATAGCATTTCAAGGACAGAGATTATGTAGATTGGTGAAATGAGTGATTGATATGGAAAATTGAAGGAACTGTCAGCATTTTAGAAAGGCTAATCAATGTCCGCTAATGGACATGTAATAGAAAAATGTGAATCAAAGCAGAATAGATTCTGAAATCATAAGAACAATACACAAGGGAACTCCATGGTGGAGATAATAGGCCTCTGGCTTCAGATAAAGACAGGGAATATGATGTTGATGGGTATAACTAAGGTGCTAGAATACTTGATTTTTAGATAACAAAGGTATTAAAGGATATTAAATCAAGCAAGGCTGTGGGGATTGATGACATCCCTTCAGAACCACTCCAAGGTTTAGGAAAATAAAAGGAAGAGTTTATATGGAAATAATTAGCCAGAAGACTTTATTGATCCAACATTAATAACCTTCCCAAAAAAAAGGAAAAAGCAGATATAAGGGAGGATTATTAGGTCATAGGTCCGATTTAACATGAATCATAGGAGTACTTAGGATTGTCAACCATAAGATAGAGAGGAGGCAAAATGATTACTTAGAGGATGATCAGTCTGGGTCCAGAAATGGAGAAGGTATGATTTATACTATAATGGTATTGAGCTCACTGAGTGTAAAGAATTTAGAATACAGCATATAGAACCTTTTTGTTCGCTTCATAGATTTTGAGAAAGTGTGTGGCAGAGCATGTATATTGGACTGAATTAATCCATACATTACGGAAGATAGGAGTAGACTGGTGAGATAAGCAACTTATCCAAAAGCTGAATCATAATGTACATGAGAAGCCTTGGAGTAGGATACTACAATTAGGTGGAAAATTCCTAGTTACAGGTTTGAAAATGATCATACGTTAGTTAGCAAGCAAACCAAATGATTTTAATCATTGATCAGCACTCTACATAATCAGTGAGATAGATATTAGATGAGAATCCATACAAATAATACCATGGTAATTAGTAAAAGAAAGGACAAATGAAACAATTAAATTGGATGGCATAAAGTAGATGGGATAGAATCACTCACCTGCCTCAAAAGCATTTTGAATAAATATGCTGAAAGTAGAACGGACCTAAGAAGAGGTTGTATATTAGGCAAGGAAACATTTAGAAAGTGACAGGAGTTGATAACAAAGACCTTAAGTTAGGATGCATAAAAGATAACTAAAAACTTTGAAAAGGATTGCTATTTTGAATGGCTTGAAAATTGGTAATTGAAGCAAGATGATCATTAGATATTAGAAGCTAATGTAACATGGGCATGTAGGATTGTGGAAAATGTAAATTTGATGGAAAGGAAACCAAATGAAGAAATATTAGGCATAGCAGGGGAGTAAAGAGAATTATTCGGAGTAATTCAAAGATGGCAAGGATGTGTATTCAGTGCATTTTTGTTGATGATGGAATGTTGAAGACTGGTGGGTAAGAAGTGAGAATGATGGGTAAAAAATGCAAGGAGAGGAAAAGAATAGACATGCTAGATTGAATGAAGGGATGCAGAAAGATTTCAGAATTTATGAAGGTTTTATTGTTGGATAATATCTCTTGTTGTCCCAAGCTAGGTGAGATTAAGCTAATGTAATGTCTCCTTACCCCAAGGGCCTGGGTTTGAATGTCAGAGGTGGCAGAATTTTACAGTGGTATCCCAATTCTTACTTAGGTTGCTATGCAGAAAGCATTTCAAGAGAACTATATCATCTGCTGGATGGGAAATCAAATTCTGAATTCCATGGTGCCTATTGTTTAGGATGCACTAATGCCAATGCTGGGTTTCTCTCCATCCTTCCTCGATTTCCAGAATATCCTACCCCTACCCCTATGAAATTCCTAGTAGTTTGTAGTTTTTAGGGGAGGTGACCGACAGCCAAGGTCATTTGCACCATAGAGGATGGACAGGAAAGGATGAAGGGTGGAGAGAAACCCGACGTCGGCATTAGCCTACTCTTTACGAAAGGCGCCAAGGGGTCCGCAGTTTAACGTCCCATCCGACGGACAGTGTACTCACTCAAAGTGCCCTCCACAAAGCACCTCAAGTAAGGATCGAGATACCTCTGAAAAATATTCAACACCGCCTGGATTTGAACCCGCGCCGTCAGAGTGGGAAGCCAGTACGCTAGCCCCCGCACCATCTCGATCCCCATGAAATTCCTTATCTACCACTAATGATTAAGAGCACTAATAACCTTAGCTATTGGTTGTCTCCCCTAATAACTACTACAACTTCAGAGAGGTATTTCAGTGGACTACTTATTAGTTGGCTAACCAAAACTAGTTACCCTAATTGATGGATTGACAATAATAATTATAATTATTATAGGAGTTCATCATTCAAGGTATTGGAGATAACAACAAATGGTTTTGCTTCAGACACCTAGTTTAGTTCTACCCTGATATAACTCCACAGCACCAACCTACCATTTGAATATATAATAAACGTCCATATGGGATTTACGGATTTCACAGTCTATATCCATGAATATCCAATGTCCTATTAATATCCAAGCATGGATATTCACAGTACACATGTGGATACATAGTGAATGTACAAGATAACTCACAAAACAGTCATTTGATGTACATTATTTACAGTAAATTGTGTATCCAAGTGTAATAGTGTAAATTATGTATCCAAGGAAACCATTCTTCTGATGAAATTTCAACACATGCTCAACGTAAAATATTCTGTTGTTAGGTTCTTATTTGGCCATATTGGTTGGTCATACCCATTGCTTCTGACATACATCCATATTTCAAATCACGAATCCCATTTCAGGAAAATGATAGGTTCAGGTTATAGTAAAACTCTCACTAAAAATAGTCATCTTCTTCATCTGGACACAAAGTATGGGGCTCTTTTTCTAAAATCTGCTCCCATTTTTCTCCCTCTATTATTTCATCCACTTTATCTGACTCTGACTTCCACCTGATAATCTGAATACTTTTACAGTTTTTAAATGTGATGAATCCTGGTGATGACCATCTCATTTGAAGCCAATATGGTCTTTGTGATGTAACTGTAATTCCTGCATGGCTCTTGGCTTTATTGGCTAATGAAGTATGTGTGCATGAATGTGAATATCCTTGCAATAGTTTAGGTTGCTTAATCCCAAGCTTTATTCAAGACAGCAGAGAAGTTAAACAGCAATTGAAGTTTCAAAAGTTTGACCAAGAAGAATTTCCAATTAGTAAACTTTTAGGGTGGAATTTGTGTCCGTTGCATTTTATCAATGATCAAGAATCAGATTTCTGAAATATCTTGTATATTCATTGGTATGCCACATTCATAAGAAATGTGGCATGCCAATTACATGTATGCCAATTGATTGAATATGTTGGGTAAAGTGTAGAGAGATCTATTGCACATCTGTTGTGTTGTCAGTGCTGTGTGGGTGATCTAGGTTTAATAGATGATAGGATTTTTAGGCTACATATTTAGGGTAATCACTGCATGTAAGCTAACTACGAAATGCTAGTCAGCAACTTTATTCAATTTATTACAGGAGAATCCACCAGTTCTCAGAGTTGGACAGACACAGATGAAACTACTCTTTGGAGCACTACTGAAAGTACATTCAATTGGACTACAACTTTGGAACCTGAAGTTACAGAATCTGAGAGCAAGATAGAAGAATCTCTAAGACCAATGCCTATACAGGAATTAAAGGTTACGTCACGAAGACCCTATTGGCTTCAAATTAGATGGTCTTCACCTGAATTCGTCAAGTTTCAAAACTGCACAGGTTTTCAGATTAACTGGTGGAAGTCAGAGTCTGATAAGGTGGATGAAATAATAGAGGGAGAAAAATGGGAGCAGATTTTAGAAAAAGGGCCCCATACTTTGTGTCCAGGTGAAGAAGATGGTTATTTTTGTGCTACATTGTGGAACTTGGAGTCCAGTCAGAATTATACAATAACAGTGAGTACTTTTCATTTAGAATGACATTCAGTGAGAGTTTTGCTATAACTTGAAATTTTTAGTCATCATGAAATAGAATCCATGATTTGAAATATGGATGTGTGGCAGAAGTAACATTTGTAATCTGTCAATATGACCGTATAAGAACCTAATCATAGAAAAAATAAGATAAGTATGTTGAAATTTGACTAGAAGATGGTTTCTTCAGAAATCTGATTTAATCAAGTAGGCATAATATAACAACATTGCTCATAGTTATGACTTGATAATGTCTTATAGCCATTGTAATATCTATGATGATTTCACAATGTGGGACTACCTTAATACTTAGCACTACTCAGATGATTTTCGATAACACCAGACTGGAAACAGAAATTCTCTCACTCATCGACCCCCAATCACTTATGTGAAATGATGACTTAGAATTAAACTATGTATCAAGTCAAACTACCTTTTGTATATTTAGTGCACATTGGAATGCTGAAATTTTGTTACAAACTTCCTTTTTCTTAAAATATGCTAGGATTCCTGTAATGTGGTTATTAAGTGATCAGCCTTTGATGATATTTAAAAACAATTAATGACATTCATTTAAATTAAAATGATGAATCCTATAATAATTAGTGGACTATGGTCATTTATAAGAAATTTCATGAACTTAAGTACATATTAGATATTTATGCAGTTCATATTAAATTAATTTAGTCATATATATTGTGCATTTAAGCATGAGATATCAATCAATTTGCATTTAAATTAAACATGAAAAATGTTTGTACAAAGAAGGGAAAGGAAGCATAATGCTTTTGAAAGGCTGGGGTCATTTGGAAACATTTTGAAATCATTAGAAAACCTATAATTTTTTCCAATGACATAGCTAATAGTAAAAATAAATTGCAAACCAATTATTTAAATTATTCATCATGATTTGCATTGAATGATTATTGCTTTTACGGGACTAATATTTTCATATAATTAAAAAAGAGGCTGCTTCAGATGTCAGTCATGATTTGTGCTTATTGAACTGAAAGAAAAGGAATTCTAATAAGGGAGGAGTGAATGGGCAGCACACCTTATGTATTTTGAATTATTTGTATGGTAGATCATTGTTATCAGGGCATATAATATTTGGATTTTGGATTTGATTTTCTCATTTGGCAATTGGATTTGATTTTCTAGGTAAAACTATGGTGTTCTGATAATGAGACTATGGATGAGCCTGCAATGAGAGTGTCATCAAAAACTCTTGAAGGTACTGATTTGACAATGAGAGTTGCCTATTGTGTGCATGTAGCAGTGACAACCATGAGATAAGAAGTCTAAGGCAACCTACATTAAATGATAGGAACTCTTATTGCTGTAAATATTTGGTACACCCAAATAAGCTAAAATGAGTATCTAGGGTCTTAGTCGAGATTTGTGGGAGTTAGGCCCCACTAAAGTTATTCCATGTGTAAATAATGAATACACTCCAAAGTCACATACAAAAATTTGACATATTATTTTGAGAGGGGAAGGGGAACTGGGTTAGTGTTTTGTTGGGGACAAACACTGAAGATTAAGCTCTCTTTTTGAGTGAAGGGTAGGAGAAAGATATGGCTCCTTAACAATCGTTTATTAGTGACTGTTTATGTTTGAAAATATAGAGATTTTCAAAAGCATCAAGCCAGTTGAATTATTTAATTAGGTTCAGGTTGCCTTGTGAAATTCTGTGTCCAATTTTTGTTGTGTGTTGTTGTTAATTTGATTTTTCTGGCTTTCTTTTGGCCTCTTTTTGGAACTGAAATGGGGAAAGAATTCTTTCTATTTTAAACTTCTAGGCTGTTTTTACCCTAAGATTCTGTGGGCGATTTAAAATTCTTTACAACTAATGTATCTTAAGTGAATGCTAGTGATTGTGCATGTTAGTGAGGATGACTGAGTGCGAGTGGACTCCTTTAGCTGGAAACCCTGGATTTAGGAATATTATAACTTTTCAAACCACTCCATGGGGTATGAAATAATTTTTTTCTAAACCAATGGCATGAATGTGATCTGGAGGTGTCTTCCCTAAACTTTGTCTTCCCCATTTCAACAAGGAAAATTCTTCCTGTGTCTGCATTTAGCCATAGCAATGAGTTTATTCTCCTGTCAATAATTACAATACAATGTCTGATTGAGCATTAGGTATTTGTGCTGGTCCTTTGCAAGGATTAATCACTCACAATACACCACATTGAAGTGGTTAAAATTTTCCGTGCATGTATTTATTAAAGGTGGTATCCCTGGAGTGAAACAAAAGCTGTTAAGTCTTGATCTAAGGCCATAAGTACAATCAGTTTGGGTTTTTCAAATTGTGATGGCCATTAGAGTTCTTTTTATTTCATATAGCAGTACCTAGGCATTCATAACTCCTCAATTCATGATGACAGGTTTTTCCAAAATAGTCTAATTTTATTTTTAAAATTGGACTTTTCTATATTCTCTAATATTTTTATTTAATATCTCTAATTACTGTCTAAGCTTGAAGCAAATCAACATTACATATCATGGGGAAGTTATAACCTGATCATTATTGTAATTGGTAAATTAATACTGAATGTTTCCCTCGTGAATGCCGAGGTTATGGTAGCTGATTGAATCAGCTGTAATTTACTGATTCTTACAGAGCCATGGGGACCTTCTCATATTTATGTTAGTAACAGGACAGAGTCAGCAATTACTTTAGTATGGAAAGCCAGATTGCCACCTGCAACAAATATGCAGAATGCCTTCCAAGTATCATATAGAGAATCATTACTTCATTCATCAAATCATACATGGAATGTTGTCAAAGTCATAGCTAATGAAGGGACTGACAATTTTACTTACCATGTAAGTTGCTTACAATTTTCTCTGTAATTTATAGTCTAAATTATAAATGAATGATGATCATATGGAGCAGAATTAATAATTTGAATTTATATTTTTCTAGATTGGCAATTTATCTTCTGCAGTATTGTATGAGTTTTGTGTTCACCTTGTTATTCTCAACGACAATCATACTAATCTTAATGAAAATGGAGAGTCAACAGAAACAAAACATCATCTGATGGAATTTAACTTCAGAGAAAATCTGACATCAATTTGTACTTTAACTCGTACATTACTTAAGAGAACATATATTCCCAGTAGAACCATCCTCTACAGAAGTTGCAGTTGGACCCATGGTCATCTCAATTTATCAGTAGTAATGAATTTCAATTACAGTGAAGGCAAGGATCAATTGAAACCCAGGTTAGTTCATACTCTGTGTATCATCTGTTTGAATTTTTTTGGCTTTTTAAGATTACTTTTTTAAATTAGTCTCAATAAAAAAATTGATTTTTCTGTCAAAATAAACAAAATCCAATTAAATCATTTATTTTCTCTCAAGAGCCTACTTATTGTGCTTGACAAATATTAAGTCTCACTCAAAAATTTTTGATCAGCACATATATGATGAATTGTTGAAAGAATTGGGTGTTAAAGAGTTTCACATAGCAGCTGAATTCAGCAAGGTTAGTGCAAAGAACATTATCAATGACTTTAAGATAATTTTTTGAAGTGTCATTCATATATTGACTGTGGGCCTGCCATTCCAGAACCTGCTGAATGAAATTGATTTCAATCTTGGTGATGGAAGGAAAACAAATGGTACTTATGGTAACTTTGTTAATGCACCATTGAATTCAAGTGATATTAACTGGGGAGATCTCAAGTTTGATGTGATACTAATAGCAGTTAATGAGAAGAATGGGGAGCGAAGATATTCATGGCAAAAAGCTTTATACCCTGCAGAGTGTACCAGCCACCGAAGTTTTACCTTTTTAATTATATGTGTTGGTGTAATGATATTATTTCTGGCCCTAGGAGTAACTGGGATATTATTTTGGTATGTATTTATAATATAGGAATATATGTGGGGATGAACCTCAGAGATGAATCCCCTTATCTTAATTGCATAAATTCCAGGTGTGAAGGCCTGATTTTGTGTATTGATAGATCTTATTGATTTCATTCCTCCCCATAGATTATAGCCTTGATACTGTAGAAGCACTTGATTGTTCTGATCACTCCCAATGCTGTACTGACTGGTGCAATGTTATTGTGCTGGAGTGACTGTGGAAGCTATGAGAAATGTAGCCTATCCTCATTGGGCAGTCATTTCATTAATGTTTTCACACTAAAACAACTATTGAGAAACGTAACTGGAAACCACCTCAATGATTTTAACATGATATAATAATGAATCTAAAAGTAGCAATGAATATTGGTAACATGAGCCTCAGCCCACTGAGTCTGGTATTGTTCCCAGTGGTGGGAAAGGCAAGGCCTCCATGGTTTTTCATGCACAAAATTCTTGTATAACCAAGGTGACAGAAGCAAAACAGTAGACCGAGAAAAGGACTGGTATTATTATACATAAACATGGGAACATGAACTACTTTAGGGTTAAAAAGTTAGAAGAAATTAAGCAAGAGATGTAAAGAGTAAATAAAGTTATGTGTAGAGCCATATGCAATGATGAGATTGATTTAATAAAATTAAGAATACGAAGTATCTTTCCACTGTCAAGGACAGTGGAAAGATACACAAGGACAAAGGACAGTGGAAAGATACTTTGTATTCTTAATTTTATTAAAATGAATTTCCACAAGGTTGAGCCGGGAACATTTGAATATGAGATTGATTATTAAAGAGATTACAAGAGGCCTAGGAAAAATTGATAAGAAGCAGCTGCAAGGAAATCAATGACTATATAGAGATGGGTTAGAGCAAATTGGCATATAATCTCATAACAATGAAACAATTCAGAGAAAGAAAAACAAAATCCTGTAGTGTCTGAGATGTTGTTATTATTACTATATAAATTTCATTGCAATTGTCCTGGTGGCAACGGTAAAGTCTGGTCAACGGTCACTCTTACAATGCACATACATGTATACACAAGAAAAATAGATATGAAACAAAATGCTCTTATGTATGATGGCTCATAAAGATTACCAACTGCTCCTTTAGAATCACACTTGGGCTAGGTCCACACCATACATACAACTCTCCGTCTATTGCCGCACTCCGTCCATAATCACGCACTCCTCAATTTTATGTACCGTTCAAAATTATGCAATGTTAACTCATCATTCACTTTTGCAGTATGATATCTCACACCATTCACATCACAGACAGAGCAATTTTTTTAAAACAATAGTATTATAATAACTGACCAATAAAGTTTATCATGCTGTGGCTGCTTTTCACTTATTCTTTAAACTCCTAAGGATGGAAACGGCTCAAACAAACTTACAGGCTGCAGATTCCATTCAACAATAGTTCTGTTTAAAAAAAGTATTTTTGTTGGTGTTAAGATACTAATAGAAGATGAAGGCATTGGGAAGAGATGAAAGGAATGCATTGAAATACTCTACTGAGGCCCCAAACCACTTGAAGTCTTTAAGAAAAAAATGTATATATAAGAAGACAAAATAGACCCATAAATACTGTGAAGCAAATTCAGCAGAGCCAAGAGAGAAATGAAGAATAAGAAGGTTCCAGGAGTTGGCAAAATAAATAGAGAAATAGCCAAATAATAGCCTTGGGAAATCAAACACAGTTGCAATAGGAGAATATTACCCAAGGGCTTCTAGAAGAGTGCTATGATTGCAATTACAAAGAAACCAGAAACAAGAAAAGGACCGGGAATTTGTAAAAATTCAACAGCATGTGATAAACAGCTTCACTTGCAAGCCCTTCTCTTTATTGACAAGATAGAAGTTTCCAGAATATGTTAATTGCTGCAAAAGGCAGTCTCATGGCTCCATCCCATGGTAGTGGAGATTTTATAATTGAGTAGTGTGTCACCACATAGCAAGTGACCCTACACATTGAAAGGAGAAGGGTAGAGAGAACTTGTGAGATTATCATCTCAGGTTGTTAATGGGAAATCTTAATGGGGAGGTATGTTTTGAGAGACATGCTGTAGAAAAACTAGTGAATTTGAAACCAACCAAAGATATCATTTCATGTTACTCGAAGAATGTTGCAATAATTGGTTTTCTAAGGAATGAGAAAAGTTTTTATGATAACTGTTGTTATTTTTGGTTAAATTTTGTGTGCAAAATGAAAAGCATTATAACAAGCCTGTGCTTTTGGTAACTGATACTTCCTACTGTTTATGAGTTGGTTTCCAATTAAGTGGTTAACTTTGTAAAAGAGAAAAATATTATAATATTGACTATATAATATCATCCACCCTTATGTTTCAATCCCTCTTTTCTATGAAATATTTCCTCCCATGGACACCACCAATTATTTCTTCAAATCGATCATATACTTAATTTTTTCCTACCAATGGTTACTTGTTGGCATGTAGACCTAAATGATGGCCAAGTTTGTTGGTTCAAGTTTTTATTTTCAGTAACGATAATCGCTCACTAGCTCTATGCTTTCTATACTTCTGCTTACCTTTGTGTTCAATACTTGCACTTCTATTCCTCATTAGCTCTCTTCACCTCCATTTCATATTTATCTATATCTATCACTCCAATAATATCTGCTATACTTCCATCTCACCTTGCACAGCTATAAAATACATGTATCTATATGTTCATCTCTTCACCTCCTGCTTAATATTTTCCAATATTCATTTCCATATAGTTATCCTAACATTCCTATTCTATATCCTAACTCATTGAATTATATCCTTTGCCATTTTCTCTTCTGCTTCTGCCAATTATGCTCAGCAAAGATTTTATCTGATGACTATGACAGAAGTCTTGTCTCTCCACTTTTGAACATGACACACTGGCCCTGTGGGCCCGGTCCCAAAGTTTCCAGGACTCTTTATTATGAATGTGGCAATCATAATGATGTAGGATAAATATTTGAGGTGGTTCCCATTGCCTTCAGCAGTAGTGTTTTTGACACGACACAATCACTGAAGTGGCTGCCATACTGGGATTTCATGCCTTTGCAGCCATTTCACTGAGGAACAGATCCTGTGAGGACTACCATTTATCTGGATCTTACCCTTTTACTTATCTGGAATGAGTCATTCAATGAAGAGCAATTATTGTTGCTCCCATCAGCACAGCTCTTTATGATCATAGAAACATGTAAGCACTTCCACCTTATCACTGTCTTAATCAACAAGGAGTGCCAATTTTTGATATATAGTTACTATTATTTCTAAAAAAAACTTTTGCTATATCATGACCAAGAGTGGTACTTGGGTAGGGGTTGACATTATTATTTTGATGAAGATTTCTATGTAAAAGATAATGGTTGATCCCAATATCTATAAAAAATTCCATTATTTAAACAATGGTTGTTTAATATTATTTGTAAAATATCTTCTACCTTTCAAAATTTAACAAATATTACGCTCATAGTTATGAAGGACAGTTTGGAAAAATTAGAGAGTTACATTCTGTAGTTGAAAAATAGGCATTATTTGAGTCCTTGCAAAATCAAATGATGTTTTGGTTTTCACAAACCTTAATAAATTTAAAAAAGTTATCCTAGTATCATTTAAAATTAAAATAACAACATTCAAAGAAAAATTAGATTATCTATTATTACACTTCACCAGGACTCAATAATAACTTATTTGTTAACAGATGGGTATGCAAGGTAAGTATATGGCTCATTTTTAAAGTGGTGGAAAATTATGAAAAGTTGATAAATAAAATTACTTTCAGGGCAAAAATTAATATTCTTCTTTATCCTTCATCCCGTGGCATATAGGAAATACCATAATAGTAAAAATTTTATGAGTGACTGCATATCAAAAATGAGTACTCTTTGCTGTAAAAGAAATGATGCTGCCAGTGAATGGAAAGACCTTCAAACAAAAAAACTGAATTCATTACATTTAGAATCTATTGAACCAGGTAAGTAACCAATAGGTACATATTACTGGTTTGAGAATGACTTAGATCTTAGATTTTACAAATAACTAATGACATGATTCATGTCTCTTTGACCTTACTTGCAGATGACCAGAATGAATATTCATCAGACTCAGGGCATGAAAGCTCTCTTGCCCAACCTAATAGCTTTTCATGAGGAGGTGAATTGTCCAATTCAAGCTCTTATATTGAAGAAAAATCACTTTAAACAAAGCTTAAAGTGAAAAAATCTTTTCACAAATATTAAAAATGTATACATGTTAACATTGGTGATATTTATTGATTTTTGTACTCTACCTTTGCTATTTATATAATACTTTGTAAATATTTAAAAGAATTTTATTTTATATGTATGCATGTTCATAGGTACCTACCTATATATTAGGTTCTACATAATAGGCGAGTCTCAGAATTTTTCAAACAATATTTACTATTTTTTATGTTCCAGGTGATTTTACATATAAATTATGACACTAGCGGTTCTGTTAATTATGAATTTTAGTATTTTAAGTGTGCAAAAGGGTATACAAAAAGTAACGTATATGAGCTTTATGACTTAGCAAAGGGCCTTAGCTACTGTGAAACATTAACTCCTTTAAGAAAGATCAATACGTTTTGCAATCAAATAAAATGCAGGAGTAGTTCATTACTAAGTAGGCAAACATTAAAATGTGTAATGGGAATGCATTTATTCCTATGACCAGAATAGTCAATTGGTAAACTAAAACATCAAAGTTCATGACTCTATTTTATAACATACAAGTATTAGTGCTTATTGAAAACTGATTGAGGGTTAACTCAAATATGCCAATTGTAAATCTTTATGCTGCAGAGAAAATAAACCATTAACATAGTAATCAACCCTAAGGTTGGTTTGGTAGGTGATGATAGAGTTCAAAGCCCGATGGCGTGTGAAATTCATACATTAGGGTAGGGGGCCCAGTTCCTTTCCCTGTGCCGGTTATGGTTTCCAAGGAAGATCTGGTACCCGTAAAATCACATAGCTTGGATGGAGCTGCAGGCGCCCAGAGACTTGCCTGGGAATCGATCCCGGGACCCTCTGGTCAGTAGTCCAATGCTCTACCTCCTGGACTACCGCGACCCACGCTTTAGAGAAATTAACGTATTAATCCTTTCATTTTGAAGTGCTTCACTAGCTTCATTGGATTATGTACCTATTACCCCTGAGTCCTCAGGGGTAATTCCCCAATGACAGTAACCATTGCTATTTGGTTAAGGATACCATTATGGCATTGGCCACATGAAATGGCATCAGCAGCTATTCCATAAAAGTCGCTGATACCATTTCTGCATGGTATCTGAGGATTGAGCTGCTGAGTTGATGACATTATGGAATCACTGAAATAGCATTGACAGTTGCAATGCTCTGTGGTTATCATTTGTCAAAAGTTTCATATAACATATAATCTAAACATTTAAGTACAAGAGAATTCAGAAAGTTGATGCAGATCATTTTTAGTCACTTGCCAAAGGCTGTGAAACCATGGGTTGTCATAATACTAAAGACAAGTTACAAGAAACTATGGAAGATGCCATGACTGCAACTTTTTGATGGAGTCATCTGCTAATATGCTTAAAAATGAAACAATTTCAGAGTCTAAAAATCATTCGCCTTGACCGAGATTCGAACCTAGATCCCTTGATGTCCAACCAAGTGCTTTACGAGAGGATGCCTTGATAGCTTAACTGGCTAAAGCACTCGGCCGGACATCGAAGGATCCAGGCTTGAATCCCGGCCAAGGCGAATGATTCTTACACCCTAAAATTGTTGCAATCTAAAGGCAAGGTTACAGGATTTATCAAACCATTCGTAGTGTGTGACAAAGTTATGTGCATTATATTTGAATTCACCATACATATTATGAATGTTGAAGATTATGATAGAGGAGAGAACGTTAAGCAAGCAAGGGCAGAGAAGAAATAGGTTTAGATGATATGACAGAAGTATGGGCTATTAAAGAGGGGCTAATTTTTGTGTTGGATGCCAGGTTTTGCGTTGTTAGAAGAGGCAAGTAAATGTATTGATGTACTCTTATCTAGGCTGTGTCCATCTAAACCTACCTTAAATGGTGGATTACTAATAATAATAATGAACCTTACACTGCATAACTAAATATTTATATCAGAAATATGAGGAATACCTTAGATTTAACCGATATGCAACTTTAAACCCATAAATGGAACAGGTCAATGAAGATCATCCATAACAGATGATGCTGGTCAACATTAACACTACATAAAAATATTATCTTACAAAACTAGGGAAATTATTTTGTAATATAGCTCCATAAAATAATCATTTCATATTTTTGTGGAATGAATTTTGAGTTAAATTTTATTTTGATAAATTTATCAAAATAATGCTCTACAAAAAAGCTACTTTTTTGCCAATTAAAATTTTCGGCTGAAGATAACTAGCCACCATCGAAGTTTTGGACAGGATTCTGTGCTAGGAAGCTAGGCTTCAACTTTTAAAACGGTAAAGGTAATTACTATGCTTAAAGTTTGTCATAAGTTTCATTTAATTTTTGATATATTTCCATATTAAAATATAATTTATTTGATGCCATGTATCATAAGAGATGTTTGCCGAGGCAAATTTATATGATGGGACAATGATAATACATTACAAAATAGTACCTTAGACTTCATGTTTCATAATTTCATATCAGATTGTATTATCTGCTTCAAGCTATCCATGATATAAAAATGGTAATCATATCCGCGCCTGCTGTTTTTCGATTGCTTGAATCTAAGATAAGCTGGCATTAAATTCACTCTTCCCTGATTCTCCTCTGGCATCGGTCGTTAGAGATGCCGTTTGCCGATGCTGGCTGCCTTCACGGAATTACTACCGATGCCATAAGAAGTTACATTACTTCGGATGCCATTCGAAGAATAGCATCGGACAACTTGCGAGTCATGGCATTACTCCCTACGGTGCCTCTACTTTGTCGAGTTGTTTTTCTTACTCATATGTGAGAATAAAATTTTCGGGCACTATTTGGTGGAAGAAACTCATAATTGAAAATTAAATTGTTGCAATAAAAAATCATCAGGTGAAATGCAACAATTTTACTCTTTATTTTGACAAATTTATGCTAAGACTTCAACTGGAATGACCCCGGCAACCCCGATAAGATATTCTGGACAGCTGCTTTCTCTAGCGTCACGAGCACTGATACTCTTTCGGGACGGATTCAATGTTCCCAATCGACTAGCCAGACTATGTGGAACCTACCTCAGTCAACCTACCCAGGTTCTCTGTTTACGAAGCCAAACACCTAGGGTTGGGATGGAATTGAAGAAGTAATACGCTATGACACTGCCTGGTATTGTAGAGAGGTTCGTGCTATATATTGCTGACGTACTTGCGCCGGGAATTCTCGGAAATACATCCGACGAACATTACCTGTATCAGCAGCCAGTTTGATATTGGACACGATGAAAGGAAGAATGCGTCATGATTTCATTAAATCTTTGAAAAATTCCTCTATTTCAAGATGTTATTTCTTGCCTATTTCAGGAAAATAGTCCTACAAAATCCCACGAACTTTTTCACATGCCATTTGTTTTTTCAGCGTGCCTTCAAAATAGTCCGCAGTCTTGTCCCGATAAGAAAGGCTATTCCCTACTAATTCAGTCAAAGTAACCAGATAGTTCGTAAGTCTGTTCATTTTCAGGTTTTTAACAAAGTCGCAAACACAGGGGATGTCGGCACCGCGAGTCATGAGAACAACGAGAGGTCTAAATCAGATAGCAAAACAATCTCCTCTCCGGCCTCGGCAAATTTGACACGTTGGGAAAGGGGTGGATAATGAAAAATGGGAACTGTTAACCAGTACCGGGGCTCCAGTTCCCAATTATGGCGTTCTTGGCCGGCTGCTGTCGATAATATTACCGGATCGGGCCGCGTATATAGGTTTCCATATGATCACAATGCATCCAGCGACGGTGTTGGTGGCATCGGTTTTGCCGGCGAGTGCGTATACATGTATATGAAAGGCTCTGATAAAGTTTACTTACCTATTATACACTTTGTACTCTTCAAATCTATTTTTAAAATATCGAGTCCATTCAGAAGTTTGATAAAGGCGAAGGATGATGCCTTCTTAACTCTCGGGTGAAAGGTAGCACTAAGAGATGCTACATATTTCCTTGGAAGCCATGATAGCACATAAAAGAGGCTGTTAGATCACCGGACCCTAGAGTAACGCAATTTTTAACACCTGTTTTTATTTTAGGGTTAGCTGCATTGTCAAATGTGATTTTTTCCAGCTATTGCGATCACAAATTGCGTAAGAGGACAAGGGTTTCGAATATGAAACTATTCGTCAGTCACTTCTCGATATAATTCGCCTATTCGTTAAATTTTGGGTTAAAATTATTTTCCTGTGTTCGAACGTAAGCAAAACCTTTGGTATTTATCCATTAATCAAAGTCTTGTATATAATTTTCTTTCTTTGAGTGGCTTCCAACATATAGGACTTCCGGTAATATTACAACATTTTCTGTTATTTTACATCAATTTTTAACTAAACTGACTGCTTTAAGTGTATCTTATATGATTAAAAAATTATTAATTTAAACATAGTGCCTCAAATGTTTGACGCTTATTCAATGCAAAGTCTAACTAATTCTAATTTATAGCTCTCCTCAATTTTTCAGACGAATATTTCCCCAATATTATTTTGGTGAAGCCTACTTTCTGTAAAGTGGCTCTGCAGATGTTACTAACGTTATCCTCATGTTAAGTCCGATGTTATTGTCTCCCTAGTATATGCGTTTCAATTCTTTCGTTGTACGGATATACAGGATATACGGATATATCCCTATTTACCCTAAAGATCTAGATTATACGTATAATTGTGAATGAAATTCTTTTCCCAGGAATTTATTAGCGTACATTTTTTTCAGATTTAATAGGAGATTCGGCTTCTGATGCCAAGAACTAGATACTATTCCTGAGACCGTCAGAAACGGCCTGACAGTTTGTTCTATTCCTTTCATATCGGAAGATGGTCGTAGTATAGGAGAATAATCCAACGATGTTGGCAAATTAAAAGTAACTGCAGTAGTCATAAATGATGAGGCCGATAACGATTCCCCATGGAAGGTGCTTCTTACGCAAAATCAAAGCATTTCATCAATAATTACTTTTTATTTGCGCTCTCGCAAAAAATCGCGAAGTCAATCCACTAATTTGTCGTAAATTCTACATGATCGCGACTTTTGATACCAGCTTGTTTTAATGAAGTAACGTAGACCATTTTTCAGTGTTTCGGCAATTAACTTTCAGATAAGGACGAACTGAATATATTATGTTAGAACGGCACAATTTATGACGCTAACTCCTTCAGGTGCTCGTGCTCCCATGCCTTCCAGGTCGTAATATGTGTTGTCTTGGATATCCTATAGTTGCTCAATTAATCCCTTAAAATGCACAATTACGTCACTAATCAGTTTTCGAAGGTTAGGCATATATGCTGTTAGTTTTGAGTCATAGTTATTGTGAGTGCTTCCAAAATATTTTTTTAAAAAGTTAGCTTTTTCTGTAATATTTATAACTAGACCTATATTTTGGTCCTTTGATGAACAAGGGTTAAGAGTTTTCCCAGTACTTCCCTTTGATCAGACCAAAACACGCTTGAATTATTATTGAGTTATTCCCACGGTTAATTCTTCTTAGAGTTATACACTATAGCAATAAAATATTAAAATTTGTCCATTTCTTTCCACTCGAGTGATTCGTAATTACACCTTGTAGAGTTTAATGTACTTTTCTGAATTTGTAAAAGCCAAGTGTCAATTCGTTAACAATGAAGAAATATTAGAAGACATATTGTCCTATGCCTATGTATCAGCTATGACCATCCAATGTGACCATATTCGGGAGAGCAGGGTGTGGGAATGGTCGGAGAGAATGCTGGGAAACATGTCGGGGAGCATTTTTTTCTCTCAGAGAGGAAATAAAGTTTTATTAGGATTCACATGTAATAATAAATGTTTAAAATAACACGTTTATGATACCGATCGGAAAATAAACTTTTCGATGCAGATATATTATATTTCATCAAATGAAAAAAAAACGCCATAAAACGTAAAGATTTTTAACAAGCTATTTCCATCACTTTGCCATTCTAGAGTATGGCTGTGCCGTGCGATCACCATGCTATGAATGTTAAAAGAAGTGACTCAGACGAGTTCATAACAATACGTGCTCGGAAATATGAATGAGAGAAAACTCCAATGCGTGACTTAGGCAATTATCTTGAGTTAAACGCTTTATCTTATTGAAGTAATCAGGGAACGTTTCTTGTTTCATTCAAATTTTAAAATAAAATTGTACCTTTCTCACATGCGATTAAGCTGGTTTCTCTGAGAGCATCAACTTTTTCATGCTCAGAACAATGGCTTGTTTTGTCAGATTTTTTATAGAATTAATTATTATTACGAATTGTAGATATCCAGGGTTGAGTTAATTGAGGTCACTGTCTTGAGGTGCCAAGAAAAGTAATAGTTATAGCTTAATTTCAAGTTGAGTGGAGGAGACTGAATTTGAGGTAGTTATGGACAGCAAATTTACATGTAGAATAGTGAACATCATGCATGTGAACGAAAGAATATTATTAGTAGAAATAACATCAGAACAAACAAATTCTTATATCATAGCTTACGTGCCGAAAAATAGTTATTGGAAATAAGAAGTAAATATTACATGGGAGCATTAAGTTATTATAATTGGAGAAATTCCTGGTGGCTATGAATGAGGAATGAAATGCAGTCATGAGCCAAGGGAGTCAAGGATTGAGTTAGGTAATTAGTTATACTTAAGAAACTAGGAATGACTGCGGGAATGAAAAAAATGTAGTTCCTCAGGGGAAATGGTTTAAAAATAATAATTAAAGGTTGGTTTCAACAAAGAAACGCGCATTTAAAACATTTGGCAAATTCAGAGAGATACTCGGAAATAGTAATTAGTCTAGGTATATTAGAGCCAGACATGCATTTACAAAAATGTAATTAATTTGCAATGCCTCTGGATCGTGAATATATCAATATAGATTGCGTTCATTATTCAATGAATACGAAATTCAAATATATATTAAAAAGGATTAAAATATGAAAAATATACACAATTGTGAGAGCAAACAAGGGTGAGAGTTTTAATTAAAGGAGAAAGGGACGAATAAAAAGAACCATTTGATTGATTAAAGAATAACAATCTCCGCAGCTTCTTGTATTAATTATATTGAATTTTGCGGATACTGCTGTGTGCTGTTAATTTCAATAAAATTAGAAATTTCAGTCATACTAGGAGAGTCATTTGACTGATTTCCCTGAGTACACTCCTAGTCGGAGTAAAACCTCGAGTTTCATGGAAATGACCAATATCCGCACACGGGTTATATAATACGCGTTTTTAGCTGTTCCTGAAAAATTTTAGTATAACCAGCTGATCAAATTTTAAGTGAGGAAAAGGTTCAGGAGGAATTAGAAAATATCTCCAAAGGCAACATTAGGTAAATACGAACACGATGAGAGTTAGAGGATATGATTTAAAAAAAGGAGAGGAGTGAGGGAATTAGAAAAATGTAAACACAGTTGAGGGGAGAAAAATAAAGAGTGAATTTGCAGATGAATGTACATACATATTTTAAGAAAAGCATGCTAAGGGAATTCAATAAATACCTAGAGCGTTGCGAATAAATGAGGACAGAAAGTCATGAGACGATTTAAGGATGTTCGAAAAAAAGCATTGAAATCAAAAAGAGAAAAGCGAGATTGAGAGATATGAAGTATCACACAAAACAATGAAACATTCTCAAAGAAGAAAGAATGATATTTATAAAGAAAAAAGAACGATAAGCCTGATAAAATGGAGGATTGGAAATGCTATCTGAACGAAAGAGACTTAAGTAAGGTGGAGAGAACACTTAGGACTAGGAAGAACCTTTTAATAAAGATTTTACGCTTGCGGGTTCTTTAGGATGTAGAAAAAGATAGCACAGAGTAAACACAGCTGTAATACCACGAACACGACGTACACATCACCACTACATGGTGTAGCGGCGATATGTACGGCGATATTGGCTTAGATGGGAATGGCAGTAAGAACTTTAAAAGCTTATTACAACATCTATGAGAAAGAAAGGAAGTATGCCGATTATATGGAAAAAGATGGAAGAATGATCAATAATATGACGGAGAATATGGAATACGACACTTAGGGAGATCGGTATACAGGGTCGCACCCAAAATTGGTAGGAATGATTTTCTCTGTCGCGAACGGAGCGGTGGAGGGGGCTCTTAGCAACAGACCGACACCAACCTCAGTCGCCTGCGGGCTGTCGTTGAGTGAGGACACCATTTTTAGTGAAGCAAGTTTTTTGTCCGCGTCGAAAAACAAAATGAATCTGAATTTAGAGCAACGTTATTCCATGAAGTTTTGTGCGAAACTCGGGAAGACGGCAACTGAGACCCTCGATATGATCAAGCAGGCTTATGGGGACACTGCCTTAAGCCGTTTCAAAGTATTTGAGTGGCACAAGTTGTTTCAAGAGGGTAGGGAGCTCGTTGAAGACGACCATCGCTCCGGACGGCCGTCGACGGCAAGAACCGACACGAATGTGGACAGAGTGAGGACACTGCTGAATACAGACCGACGCTTAACCAGTGAAGAAATTGCAGACCAGTTGGGTCTGTCTGTATCCAACGTCCAACGCATTATTTCACAGGATTTGGCTATGCTTAAGGTGTGCGCCAAGATGGTGCCGAAAATTCTGCCATGGCGCGCTCGTCGTCAGACAGCTCCTGGCCAAATACCGCGTTGCCACGTTGCCGCACCCGCCCTATTCTCCCTATCTGGCACCACCGGACTTCTTCTTCTTCCCCCTGATGAAAAGACAGCTCAAGGGACGACGTTTTGACTCGATAAAGGCCGTTCAAGAGGCTTCGACGAGGGTCATCAACGGCATCCCCAAAGAAAATTTCCAGCGGGCGTACGGGGAATGGGAGCAACGTTATACTAAGTGTGTAGCAGCTCAAGGAGCATACTTTGAAGATTATTAAGTCGATGTAAGTATATCGTCAATAAAATTCTTGTAAAAAAATCAGTCCTACCACTTTTGGGTGAAACCCTGTAGGTTTATTAGAGGAGCGGGCATGAAACTATAGCGGTAGCTAAAATAAGAAATTGTTAGAAAAATTAGAAATTTTAGAAAATAAATATTGTAATCATGAACATTTATTTGTTTACCTTCTTCGAGAAGCTAAATAAAAATATTGCAGATATGGGAGGACATTCAAAGGGCTAAGCCTCCTACTTTAAATCTTGAATTGAATCAGGCCATCATGATGGTTGGCGATTAAAAGGGCGCCATGACAGGTTTGCCCGCTATCACCTGTACTTTTAAATTACACGGAAGGGAAATGATAAGAGAATCGTGGAAAAGGCTTCGGTTAAGAATGAGAGTGGGTGAAAGTCTGATTGGGACGGATTTACGGATGATAAAACTTCACGAACCCAGTTATCCTAGGGATTACAGTCATTGCTCTGCGCATTAGAGATCAATTTGAGAGATATGGAATATAAATGAATAATATGAAAAGACAAACAATGCAAAGGTAAAGATGGGAAAAGTTTAAATCAAAGAGTTTTGCAGGAGGATATACAGGAACCATAATGAAATATTTTACATATTTCATGTATGTAGCATTTTGTTCGAAAATGAGTACATTATTAGTGGGAATATTGGTAGCATATTGCTTAGCAATGAGTAGTAGTACTGTGTTGGCGATTGAATCACTAAGAAAAGACGACTTACGACAGGGACTCAGGAAAATTCATAGAAAATACCTGTATCAATGAAAAATTTGGTAATGGATCATGATTTTGAAGCCTTGTCGTCCCTTATGGGCGTTTTGTGGGATGGGTGAATACACAGTTACGCGAAATATTTCGAGTTTTTTATACAGTGAAATACCAAAGAATTGCAAAAATCTTTACTATAGGAATGAATCTATTAAAATGTTTTTGTCCATCCATTCCCTTATTTAACTTTTTTATGACATTTCTAATATTTTTCACCGTTCTCTGTTACTCTCCCCAACGCTATATCACGCATTTGACTAAGAAAATATATTTTCTCTTCAAATTGTATTTTGAAAGGAGAGATTTATAGAACCAACCTGAGACAACACTTCATGGGAGTACAAATATAGAGTCCCCGACAGCTTTGAAATATACGGCCTACTTACTGCATATTTTCAGGCAGAGAGAAAAAAGTGCTCCTTTTTGAATTCCACGGGGATTTGAGGTTCTATGACCGCAAAAACACAATTGCGCGAAGAAGATTAGTAGAAGGAAAATGTTCCCTGTAAACATAAATTACACATATTGTAAATGCAATTAGCGAGGTATTTCCATTTCAATATTTAAACTATAAATATCGTTGCAAATGGGCGTATTAACGTTTAATTTGAGTTCTTCACCGGTACCAATCTTAATGCAATAATTTCAGAGTGTAAAAATTATTCGCCTTGACCGGAATTGGAACCCAGATCCCTCAATGTCTTCAAAGTCGAGTGCTTAATCCAATTAAGCTATCGATGCTGAAATTTTGGGTCTTTAAATGGAACAAGATGTTGCGACGAAACGACATACAATCTCACATGCATTCGTAATCGTGCGCGACGCACCACAGCCCACGAGGTTAAAGCCAACTACTCGTATACACACTGAGGCAATCCTTAGACAAATTCCAAAGAAACTGCGGGAGATGCCGCAACGCAACTTTTAACGGAGTCATCCGCTAATGTGCATTTCAATGCAATAATTTCAGAGCGTAAAAATCATGATTTTTGGTACAAAATGGAGAATTTTTAGCACATTCCTAGATTAAGTTCCATTTATAGTTGTTGTGAGCTGGTGTGAAATAATATGGGCACAAATTTCCTAACAAAAGTCAACACAGCCGTATTTTGGAGGTGGCGATGCCGCAGATTTCCATGTAGAGCCATGCTGTTTTGCTCAAAGGGTCATAAAGATTTAGGACCAAGCTCCATCTGCAGTGATGACTTTTGAAAGAAACTTCATCTTTCTGTAACATTAACTTCAGCAGTGAAAAAAACGTATGCCAAAATATCCTCTGTAGCAGTTTCGTATCACATCGAGCACAAAAACGCTATCTGAGTAATTTTGCTGTTGCCAACATGTGGGTGGCACCAACTAAATTAGTCCATTTTCTGATAGTTCTATCGACATTATTTGACAGCAAGATATTCTCTTACAATGGAAAACAACGGTGTTAGTGTTCACTTTCGTAAGAGCGGTGATTGTAGATCTGGGTCCACCTTCCTTTGAAATTGATTTTGTCCCCACTTTAAATGTTTAAAAATATCTTCTAGCTCAGCTATACGGAAAAACACTCTTCACAAGCCTCCTGTCGCATTACATAGGCCTCAGTTGACCATATGTGCACAGGAAAGCAACATTTTAAAGCAGCTTCGCATGTTACCTCCATCGTTGTCGTATGCAAACTGAAAACGGCTGGCGCTAACGCAATATTAAAGCCAATTTATTAAACTTAAATCACATCTACAATATTAAACATTCAAGATTAAGCTAGCAATTTAACATAAAATGAAACTTTTGCACAATAAATTAAGGAAATAAAAAATGTAGCATCACTCTTCATGGGCAGCCTTCATATACATATTGACGAAATTTCTCAATGAGCGAAATATAAAAATAATTTTAATAATCTTATTGAAGATATAGCATTCAAAACTGGCGCGGAAGAATAATGTATACATTTAAACGACACGTAGAAACTTTTTTGTGATATGTTGTCTCACGCTGAAAATTCGATTTCCAGACATGGCAGAAAAACGGCCATTCGATATAATGCCAATAAGTGAGATACCGCTGGATAACTTCGTACCGCTGGATTTTACAGAAATGGGATAGGGATGACGTGGCATTTGAGATTACCCGGGTGAATCTCTTTTACACGTAATTCTCTCGCGTCGCAATGATCGTATTCAGAAGCAAAGATGTACTTCCCTTTTGAAGACTCTCTGTAATCTGTTTCATAATCAACCAAAATTATTTGCTCTAAAACGAGTTACTTGTTTCGTTACGTACGCTTAGGAGAAAATAGGCACACTAATTTCGTAGGAGAATCAATTATACGTATATCTAACGCGGTTTTAACCACAAGCTCACGTACACGAGTACCCTATGGGAAATATCAAACGATTAAAATCGTTTTCTCAGCTAATGATAGGGTGCAAAAGTGAGTTTAATATTCAGAGTTGCATAAGTGTTTAATTATATGTAAAATATAATCATTTAACGAGGTTAAATTGCAAACCGTGTAACCACCATTAGGTAAAAGATCGATACATGCCAAAGCTGGATTTTCTATTAACGTTTCTTCTTTTCACCTGTTGCATTTTCACACTCATAGGCAGTGTCTTCTTCAGAATTTCCATCGTGGAAAAACTTTGCCCACCTTGCCGGGAGACGATCGGAAAAAGCACACTTAAACACAATCTTATCAATGTAATCCATTCCTAGTTGGTTGTGACGGTCAAGTTGAAAATATAATTCGCCCAATGAAAATACCTCTATTTACTTCAGCTGTTACTTTGTAAAGATTATTTTTCCTCCTTATTAACACAGGCATCCTAGGGAAAATTTCTAATCAACAAATAATTCACGGAAAAATACGTATTCCATCCTGAAATATGGGCGAACTTAATTTTATAATGGACGAAACCAATCTAATAATTTGCATACTTGACTTGGAATAGGATTTGCGGGGATATTTGATGGTGTTTATTGAGGAGAATATTAATTAATCCAGCAGAAGGCAGAAACAAATTCTTTAAAACTATACTAATGCCATATATAACGAAAGATGCTTCACTAGTTTCGTTTCGAATATATTATGGAAAATTATATTATCGGATGAGCATAGAATATTTCAATCGATACGAGAATTCACTGAAATTAACGGAGTCAGGCGTGATTCCGCGGAAGTTTTTCATATAAATACATTAGGGAGAGGAACCCAGTTTTTCGCAATTTAACTTAGTAGTGGTACAACGCGCTTCACTACATATATGCATTTCGTACCGTTACTGCATTAACATGAGGAACATATATATTTTGTAACAAACAATATAGAAACACATAAAAAGATCACTCACATGTTATTTCTTGATCATTTCGACGGAATTCTGCTCCGTCTTCATCTGAAGATATAGAAGTAATAATTGGCATTACTTCTATATCTTCAGATGAAGACGGAGCAGAATTCCGTCGAAATGATCAAGAAATAACGTGTGAGTGATCTTTTTATGTGTTTCTATATTGTTTGCTGCTGTCCAATTTATTATTCAACATTTCCATGCTATGTCGACGAAATCATCTATGTATATATATATATTCTGCAATACATTTCTAGAATTTAAATTTCACATGCAACAATCTAAAAATTAACATTGCTAATAAGGGGCGAGGCTTCTCATTATCCGAAGCCTCGGTTGAATTAAAATAAATCCGTCTCGATCGAATGAGAATAAAAGTAAAAAAATCACGGCATACCATTCCTTATACTGGCGATGATGGACTCGTCGAATACCGGAGATGCATGGAGATGGGTTGAATTCAGTAAAATGTGGAGTATCCATCCTCAGAGTATTAACGAACGTGTATGGTAGGATTTCCTTCGTAAAAAATGCGATGCACTCGACGCACACAGTCTACGTGACACACGTGGAATGTAACAAAGAAGTAGAGAAAAACTTTGCTTGTGACTGGACAGGAGAAATGCTCGGGCACGGTCACAGAACACATAAGCACAATCTTATCAATTTAATCCATACCTAGGAGCAAACTATCTCTGGGAGCACTCCATTGAAACCTTAGTCCGGTTACACTTACTGAGGCGACTATTTTCAGGCAGTAAGGAGGCGAGTTCGTAAACAATCTACGAGTGATAAAGCCGTCCTTTGGCTTACTCCACCGCTCACCCGAAGAGAAGATACGACTGCGATTGGTGCTCAACACGAAACTCGGGCACAGGACTGTGACTCACGTTCGTTCCCCAACTCTCGATACTTCCGTCCCGTTGAAACAAGATCCCCCGGAAAGTCGCTTTATCTCCAGCTGGTTATCTCTGACACTATAACGGACCTTCGACTGCATGCGTATTCCAGGGAAGTGCAATGGCACTCGCGTTGTGGGGGTGAATTGGAGAACTTGGCGTCAATTTACTTTTGACCACGTCCTCACCGTAATCTGGGGCTCAACTACTTCTGGGAGAGCACAGAAAGAGGGGAAATGAGAAAGAACATATCGTTAGCGAGTAAGGTATGCAGCTAATCAGTCATTCATAAAAGCTTAATATTCACTTTATTATTAGTGTGTTTTTGAAACATATTCCTTTGTTATCATGCATTTATTTTAGTGACTTATTGATAAATACAAATAAGACATATTGGGTAGTTATGAGGGTCGAATAACCTATGGTGGAGTTAAAAAGGCGGACCAAAAATTCACAAATTTTTTTATCGTTTAACTCAAGTCGATTATGATAGGTTGGCATCGGGTCATTCTCTCAACCTGAATTTCACGGGTTTGAACCCTAATTCAAAAAAAATATTTTGCGTCCATCCTAGTTACTAGGACTAAGTTAGGCGGTGCGATATAATCTTAATCATTGAAGTACGCTAAATCGAAATTTGCTGTCGCTATACCGATTCACAAAAAACATTATAGTTGACTCTCATGCTTTGTTTAAGTTTAAAATAGTGAGTTCATTCTGCAGGTGAAATTTGTTGCCCTTGTGCAAATAATAATTCTATGTAACTATTTTAATTCAAAGTACGAGGGTTATTTTTTTAAGTAAAGTCCATTTGGTCATATACAGTAAAATACGCTTGTTAGGGAAAAATTTTATTGGCGTTTTTAGTTTCCTAACACTAACTACACTTTTATGCATGATCGCCGTTCAATTGTAAGCACTTTTCATAATGCTTCACAGGATTCTTTAGTCCCTCAGCATAGAAGTTCATTGAATGAGAATTTGACCAGTTGACAACGGCGGTCTTGAGTTCCTCGTCATCTCTTAACCATTGTCAATTAATTCACTCTTTCAAGTTCAAGAAGAGGAAATGGTCTCCAGTCGGAAGGTCGGGTCCAGGGAGCTGTCTAAACAAGCTCGTCCACTGAACGTTCTTTACTCGTGTTATGCATGCAAGAAGAACGTGCTAGTCTACAAGCATATTTAGTACCGACCTTGTACACAATTTCTGATATCCGAGGTTTTCTATAGCAATCATGCAATGAAACATAAAGTGGTGCTTTTAACGAGGGGAAATTTATTAGTCTAAGCAATAATCGTCAATCGTCAATCAGACAGCAACTCTTGGCCCACTTATTGAACGATTTCATCGGCCTGAATACTAGGCCTGCCACTCAATTCTACGTAAATCACATTTTTCCATCGATTTTTTAAGTCTCGGCACCATTTTCTAACCTATCCTTCACTCATTATACAGTAGGCCCATAAAGTAGATACAAATTTCAATGAATTTGGGCTGCTTATGATTATTTTTCAAATAGAAAAATCGAATCTCAGCACGCACTTCGCGACTAGCGGGAGCAAATATTTTCGCGGATATTGCTTTCATTTTGAGATAACCCATTTTGCTATTCTTTTAGCCCCTTAGTTTGATCGCCTGCAGATATTGAATCGGGTACCCCACTTAGTCTATTGTACCATTAGGAAAATGACGCCCGTTGGTATCCCCGTTGGGAGGTTAATTTACCACCTTTCACTTAATGGATGTGTAACAACAGCGCAACGAATCTAAATAAGGGCATGGAAAATTAAGAATATTCTCTCAGATACTTAAGCTGATATTCAACGAAAAAAATTGACTTACTGCTTATTTGGTGCGTTTATGAAGGACTCATTCATAGTTCTGCGGGAGCTCTTTTCTCAAACAGCGTTGATATAGTACCACGTTCTGCCACCTCCGTTTTAGTTTCAACTCTCCATTGAAACCCAGTTCTTAAGTGTTAATAATAACCTATCTTATCGAAAATTCGCATAAAGCTTATAATTCCTCAAAAGTTTAACGTTGTTAAAGTTGGCTTTAACCTCGTGGACTGTGGCGCATCGTGCCCGACTACGATTGCTTATGACATTTTATGTACAATATTTCGTCGCAACATCCTATTCCTTTTAAGTCCCAAAATCTTTGAGTGTAACAGGACGGCTCGATAGCTTCAGCTCGTATTGGCTAAAGCGCTCCCCCAAATATCGAGGGATCCGGTTTCGAATCCTGGTCAACGTGAATGATTTTCACATCCTGAAACTGCTGCATTGTAAATTTCATTTAGCAGATGACCCGGTCGCGGCATCTTCTGTATTTTCTTGGAACCTAAAACTTATATTTATAAATAAAAAAAATGGTCATGAAATTAGAATATTTTAATCGAAATTGACTGGAGTACACCTTATTAAGATAGTAGGCCGCTTTAATGTCAGTTTTGCGACAGTAAATAATACTATCATTTCTTAATTATGCCCGATCCCCAAAACGATACAAATTCAAATCGAAGTAAGATCAAAGAAGTTGATAACTTGAGTCAAAATTTTGCATTGGTTTAATTATTTACGAACAATTCTCACATTGAAAATATTCTACAAAATTACTGCTAAACATGTAAAAGATATTCGCTTATTCTTCGTGCCCTTTATTTATAACATAGATAAATAACTTTCATCCGCTAAAATTAAGTTTCTCCGACTGTATTTCCTATAAGTATTGTGCAATGCCATTACAGTAAATATTATTTTAATGATTCCTACTTGGAGAAGTAATTTTAAGTTTTTGGCCGAAAGTTTATTGGGTCTTTCATGTGGCATTTAATTCATTCTTCCTCTTTGTTCGGTTGAAATTCCTGAGGAGCAACGCACGGTCGGATAAGTCAACGTTCTCTTGCATTAGGCCTCTCGCTGTACACTGATTCTCACCATTCATTTATTACTAATTTCCGAATGAAATTGGGTGGGAAACAAAAAACAATTTCATCCAACCATTCGTCGTAAATCTGCCTCTAAATTTTGGAGCATCGAACGAAGCAGATAAGTCTCCAGGATAAAAAAAAAATCCTTCATTTCGAAATTCTCGTTGGACTCTGGTATTAAACCTTAAACCGAGACCCTCGTGCCAAATTGAAAGGCGTGAAATCCCAGCCGTACAGAAGGAGAATAAAAAAGGAATCCGAAATCATCACCACAAAAGGAGTTTCGGAAGGAGTGCAAACACGTAAAAGGAGGAAACGTTTTGTCGTCGTGGAAGAAATAAGTGAAAGCTGTCCTCTCCAAGCAAAAAAAAACAACAGAGGAGACAAGATGGATTAAGGAAGTTGGATAACATGAGATCCAAGGGAGGCGGAACAGGAAGATTTTTCACTCAGACGGGATGAGGTCACCAGAAGAGACCACCACCACTTGTAAGGGAGGCTTTGGATGCGGTGGGGGCAAGTGAGAGGCGATCTTAATGCTAAGTGGAACGAAGGAATATTGAACCATGTGAAAATATCTTTCTGATAAGTGTCAAAATATATAATAATGGAAAAAAATCTTGCATAATTATTCAGTATTTTCAACGTTTTGTACGTGGTCAAGAATGTAAAACGTCCGCAGTTTCTCACCCAATAGTTAAATTGCAAATTTTCACTAGAGTGTGAGAACTGCTGGTACACAAGTAGACGCATATTGGATTTATAGGCAAATAAAATCCACTCCCTAGTTCACCCAACGTATTCGTGCGGAAATAAAATCTTAAGCGAAGTGCACTCTTAAATGATATGACCATAGTAACGATTTTACGCATCGTAAAGAGAACCACACCCTATCAATGAATGAAGTTACTACGGGGTGAAGATTGCAAGGCCTCTAAGGTGCACGGAGTTAATAGGCTGTTACTGTGGAACGAATTTATTGATTTTCTGAAGACTTCTACTGAGCAATGATAAGACTAATTAGTGTTCTTTCCTGGAATTCATATGTATTTAAATCGTTATAGTTTTACAAGCGTTTCAGTCAGCTCGTTCATACGAAGTATGATTAATTACTTTTAACGACCTTTCTTGGCGCCGCACGCTCTCATTATTCTGTCTACCTTCCCTCGAAACACTTCCTCAATTGCTGAACTGCTTCGCATATGCTATTTCATGTCCCGTGACTTAAATGTAAATAAGAACAGAAGAGCCAATATCATGGAGGTATTAATTTTGAATTCTGTTTAATCATGCTACACGTTATTTAATATGTTTTGTTAGTTTGCAACGCGGATATGTATTTGTACATTTTTCGAATTCCGACTGCATATTTATGTTCACGCATGACTTAGTGAATCAGTTGCCGATTGGTTTTCTTTTTACGCGAATTGGATTTTTATTTTATTTTTTCTCTTTGTCACCTGCCCAAATACCTACCTGAACTTAAATGGCTAAATACACGTATATCATCATCACAGTCTTTGTAAAAATGTCGCGCATATGGCGAAAATCAGCTCCACCATTAAATTAAAAATACACTTGAAACCCAACCGAGGGTTTACAAAATAATTCAATTCCAACACCGCGAATACGTGCACCAGCGAAAGAGTTGTGGCAAAGATGCGGGCACGGAAGGTTCGGGTTGATGAGGGGGAAATTGGGAGAGGAGAGGGCAAGGGAATCGGTAGTGGGGAGAAATGACGCGAAAAGGGTCCAGAGTGAAAGGGTGCAAGAGCGCAGTGGCGGAAGGAGGCTGAGGAGGAGGGCGGAGTGCTTGTTTGTGTACCGGGCGGCGGGAGAGCGTTGTTGAGTAGGTACGCGTGTGCCTGTGTTCCAACCTCTCACAGCTTTCACGCACTGAATTCATAAATACTCGTTAGCCTGCGTATCATCCACTTCGCGTTTTTTTAGTTGATGGTAGTTTTTAGGGGGGGGGAGGATAAGGTCGAGGAGAGGAGGGTTGGCGAGGGGAGCGGGGGCGAAGGGAGGAAGGAGGCTGACGAGCTGGGAGAGACGGAGATAGGGGTGGCCAGCGTGCTTTTTGTGCGGAGGAAGAGAGTGAGTGATGTGGGCGAGGGAGAGAGGGAGAGGCGAGGGGTAAGAGAGGTAAAGAGAAGTGACGAGCAAAATGGATATGGATGCAGGGGGAGGTGTGAGCGCGGAAAAATATAAATATCGGACCTAGGGAAGAAAAAGTGAGAGAGAGAGAGAGGAAGAGTGATGAAGAGAGAAAAAGAAAGATAGAATGAAAATAAAGAATGAAAGATAAAAGAGACGCATTCCAGTGCGCATGGTCGCTCTCACCCACGCACTCAATTCCATCTGCCTCCGCCGCGAAATTTAATTCGGAGATATTAAAGGGCGCGGGGTGGAGAGAGAAAGGGAAAGGGTGGAGGAGATGCGGAGGGGAGATAAAAAGTGAGGAAAGAGAATATATACGTGTGTGTGTACGCGAGATAGAGAGAGAAAAGAAGGGAGGAAAAGAGAGATATAGGAATGAAAAAAAGGCGCACGCGAGCTCAAAGCTGTTGTTTGCTAATCCCATCCATTTTTGCGGAAAAGAACGGCAGTTGCAAGGGTTGGGGAGCGCAAGGGAGGAGGGTGGTTGGCGGAGCAAATTTTGGACTAACGAATCCACTTCTAAAAAGGCGCGGATCCATTTGCATTCAGGGGAGCACGGGGGGCGCGGGGGGTGAGGCGGCATGGCGAATCTCTACGCACCGGACAGAAATAAAAAATCTCAGCCGAGCGCGAGGGAACAAACTTCAATCGATGCGCATCACAAACCCTTCAAGCTGAAGGGTCTCCGTGCCATCGTTTGCAGAATGCTCACATTCTACTGAATCGAGTTTCATTCTTTCTTGCTTCCTCGCAGGTTACCAATTCGAAAACGAGTTTGATGCAGCTCTCGACTATATTGCCTTCTCTATCAGGTGTCCCTTGCGTCATGTCTTTTTAATTGTCCATCTCCTGCTAGCTACTGGAGTTATTTCATCAATGGATTTCGTCTTCAGTATTTTCTATGCATTTGTTTTTGTCTTCAGGCTGGTTTTATGCCTCAAAATTCGTCCAATAAGTTATTTATTATAATTTTTACAGAATTTTAAACAAACTCTTATCATCCTATATTTTTAATGGGATTTTTCAAATTGAAAATTCGTTCCAACCATTAAATATATATAATTATTCGATTTTAATTATGCTCTTTTGTTTATATCTCTTACAAATTTAGCAAATTATTTTACTTACAATTTTGACCTTGCAACTCTCATTGTTGGACCAAAGACTGCCTGCTACTCCTATTACTTTAACTTTAATCTTGCTGCTGGAATAGGACCTTACAGAAGCACCGTACGGTTACTACAATGGCGTGGTTCCTAACCTTACAGAATCGAGCAATTCCATTTAAAGAAAATAAGCAATTAATGCCTTAAACGACAATAGTATAATGAGAAAATGAGGATTTGGGGAAAAGAATGAACAGGGAATTAAACTTTATCCAAAGACGAAAAACTAATGTGATGAAGGAAAGATAACTGAAACAGAAATGTTATGATAAAGAGAAAATACAGACATGGTTTTTGTGGTATAGTATGAAAGATGAAATAATTGTAATGAAGCAGCAATGAGACCAATTTTAGAATAAACGACAAATATTTTAGCCGATATGAAAGAAATTTGATCAAGATGGAATGAGAAACAGAAGTTTTAAAACAAATGATAAACATATTTATTACAGCAGTATACTTAGATGCTGAATTTCAACTTATAAGATTATAATGATGATAGATTAAGTCCTGGGGCATTAGTCGACGACATAAAAGGGTCTACGGGAAATATAGGTTAAGAGGGAAACTACATTGATAAAAGACAAATGTTCTTACCGATACGAAAAAAATTTGTGGAAGATGGAGTGAGAAATAGAAGATTAAAAAAAATGATAAACATATTTATCAGACTAGGAAGCTTAGATGATGAATTTCAACTCATAAGATTATAATGATGATACTACCTTGATCAAAAGTTCCCGAAATAACCACCGTGTGGCGCTCCCATCGTTCCGATTTGAGTTCTGTTTTTTTTGTTAAATTGGTACATCTGTTGTTGATATTCCCTTTAAATCTTAGTGTCATAACTTGACATTTGCAAAAGTTACGTAGCCAAGAGTACATCTATCTCTGTGTGTGTTGGCGATTTTTTACAATTGCAGAAATGGATTTAAATTTGCAACAACGAACTTGTATTAAATTTTGCGTAAAAAACGGATTTAGTGGCGCACGGACGTTGGAAATGTTGGAAAAGTGTTTCGGCAACGATTCTCTAAAAAAAACGGTCGTTTACCAGTGGCACGAGCGGTTCAGAAGTGGTCGTGAGTCAATCGAAGATGATGAACGCAGTGGCAGACCATCGACATCGAAAGTCGGTGAAAAAATTGATAAAGTAAAAGAAATGTTGGTCAATAACCGCAAATTAACCATCAGAGAAATAGCGGAGGACTTGAACATTGCCTATGGATCCGCCCAAGACATTGTGGTTAATGATTTGGGTTTCCGTCGTGTAGCAGCAAAAGACCTCAATTTCATGCAAAAAAGAGACCGTGTTGACGTCGCAAAAGACATGATTTGCGAGGCTGAATCCGATCCCACATTCATCAAAAGGATCATTACTGGAGACGAGACGTGGGTTTATGAGTACGACACGCAATCCAGACATCAGGCAAGTGAATGGCGTTCACCAAATGAGCCGAGACCAAAAAAACCACGTCGTTTTCAGTCAAAAAAGAAGGCAATGCTGACGGTTTTCATGGATTACAACGGTGTAGTGCATCATGAATTTTTGCCAGAAGGCCAGACAGTAAACAAAGAGTATTATTTGGGCGTTATGAGACGTTTGCGTGAAGCAATTCGCCGAAAGAGACCAGAAATGTGGGCAGAAAACTCGTGGATTTTGCACCATGATAACGCACCGTCGCACAGTGCTATCATTATTCGTAATTTTTTGACGAAAAATGCAACAAATACCATCCAACAGCCACCGAATTCACCTGATTTGGCTCCCTGTGACTTCTTTCTGTTCAATCGAGTTAAAAAACCATTACGGGGAACGCGTTTTAGCAGCCGAGAGGAAGTAATGGAAAAATCGCAGGAAGCACTGATGGACATACCGAAAACCGAATATAAAAAATGTTTCGAGGATTGGATCAAGCGCTGGCATAAGTGTGTTGCAGTCGATGGGGATTACTTTGAAGGGGACAATATAGATTTAGATGAATAAACTTGTATTTTTAATTTTCTGAATAAATTCCGGGAAATTTTTGATCAAGGTAGTAGATTGTGTACAGGAGCACTTTTCGACGACATTAAAGGCTCTACGGGAAATATTGATTGAGAAGGAAACTAAAATATATCCGCACAGAGCTACTATTGGCTTTATCAGAAAACAGAAAGAACAGTTTTTATGCGTGTAATTATAGCTTGTATGAAGTAGGAGTTTTTTATCACAATATATTAAATTACAGATTAAATTTCTTTCATAAAATAGGATTAGGAGGACCTCTTTTTGTAGTGATGCTGAAAATGTAATATTACCCCCCTCATACTACGGCAGGAGGGATCATGTTAATAAAATTATAGAGATTAGGTGTAAAACAGATAGATATAAGATGTGATTTTTTCCACGAACGATAAGGGATCGGAATAAGATCGTCCGACCGCAGCAGGGTATTATTCGGGTCAAAATTAATCTGTTCACCCCCCGCCACACACCCTAGCGGCGGCTTGCAGGGTACCAAAATAAATATATAAAAAAAATATCAAACCCCATTTAGAAAACAGACATGACCATCAACAAGTACATGAGGGTCATAGGGATAAAGAATCCGCACGGAGAAAAAGTAATTATGAATACTATAAACAAAGGTCATAGAAGTGGAAAAACTATTTATTAAATAACTGAAGAGCAATGAGAATTAAGGAAAGAGAGGGGAACGGACGCGTTACGCATTAATAGTGAGAGCAAAATTATTAAAAACGTATTTAAAACAGGATTAGGATGTATTTATTTGATTCGCTGAATTGCGGATGCTTTCCATAGAGAACATAGTAAAGAGTAAATGAAACTCGTACATAGGCAAGGAATAATATGGGGATTGTGAAGTCTATCGAGCATTTGGAATTTATTTGACAAGGGTTAGTGATTGGGACTCCAAATGGGAAGTGTTTAAAAGGGTAAGACTAGATTGTGTGGCTTCACGCTAAATTTTAACATAAAAGTGGATTAGTAAATAAGAAGTTAGGCATGGGAAGGGAAAATCTTGAGAACGTATTTGAGGATAGAACAAGATTTGCCGGTGATCAAACACTAGATAGCCACCCAGTGGCTTGCACTCTAATTTGTCCGAATTGCTGAATATGTGGATGAGGCATGGGATGAAAATAAATTAAATAAAAAAGAAAATGATATGAAATTTTTGAAATATTAGAAAATCCAAGTTAAACTTAAAATTAAGAGGGCCTAAAGTAGACCGGATCTTTATCTGATAAATGATTAGAACAATACTGGACAGATCATTACGGACATCATAGGAGAGAAAAACTTGAAAAGAGAATGAAACTGACAGCGGATCTTAGTGAAAATAGCAGAAAGATTACAGAATACAGAGTCGCACCCAAAAGTGGTGGGACTGATTTTTTTACAAGAATTTTATTGACGATACACTTACATCGACTTAATAATATTCAAAGTATGCTCCTTGAGCTGCTACACACTTAGTATAACGTTGCTCCCATTCCCCGTACGCCCGCTGGAAATTTTCTTTGGGGATGCCGTTGATGACCCTCGTCGAAGCCTCTTGAACGGCCTTTATCGAGTCAAAACGTCGTCCCTTGAGCTGTCTTTTCATCAGGGGGAAGAAGAAGAAGTCCGGTGGTGCCAGATCGGGAGAATAGGGCGGGGGCGGCAACGTGGCAACGCCGTATTTGGCCAGGAGCAGTCTGACGACGAGCGCGCCATGGCAGAATTTTCGGCACCATCTTGGCGCACACCTTAAGCATAGCCAAATCCTGTGAAATAATGCGTTGGACGTTGGATACAGACAGACCCAACTGGTCTGCAATTTCTTCACTGGTTAAGCGTCGGTCTGTGTTCAGCAGTGTCCTCACTCTGTCCACATTCGTGTCGGTTCTTGCCGTCGACGGCCGTCCGGAGCGATGGTCGTCTTCAACGAGCTCCCTACCCTCTTTAAACGACTTGTGCCACTCAAATACTGTGGAACGGCTTAAGGCAGTGTCCCCATAAGCCTGCTTGATCATATCGAGGGTCTCAGTTGCCGTCTTCCCGAGTTTCGCACAAAACTTCACGGAATAACGTTGCTCTAAATTCAGATTCATTTTGTTTTTCGACGCGGACAAAAAACTTGCTCCACTAAAAACGGTGTCCTCACTCAACGACAGCCCGCAGGCAACTGAGGTTGGTTTCGGTCTGTTGCTAAGAGCCCCCTCCGCCTTACCCTGCCAGGCAGACCCCCCTCCACCGCTCCGTTCGCGCCAGAGAAAATCAGTCCTACCACTTTTGGGTGCGACCCTGTATTTTGATATGGATCGTAAAAAATAGCAAAAGCAGATGTTTTGAAAGCTATTCTTCTAGGAAAGGGGATAAGCGCAGATTGGATGCTGAAGAGGCGGTTATGAGGAAGAAAGGAGTAAATATACAGGGTTCGTCCGGAAAATAAGTGTACTGAGCTCAGGAAAAAAAATTTATTACACTTTTACATATCTTAAGCTAATATTCCTCAAAATAGGACCCTTGTGAGACGATACACTTGTTCCAGTGGCGTTCCCATTCCTGGAACGCTCCCGCGAAGGCATCATCGGGAACCTCTCGAAGACTCGTCGTCGACCTCCTCTCTGCCCTCCACGAACATCTTGTGCCACCGAAAGATCATGTTTCTGGACATGGCTGACTCCCCGTAAGCCTGGTTAATCATACCGACAGTTTCGGTAGACGATTTCCCAAGCTTTACCGCAAATTTGATGGAATAACGCTGCTCCAAGAACTTCGGCATCGCGTTCCGTGACGTGGGTCGAGCGTGGAGGTTCGCGTTAACAGAGCTCCTCACTACACCACAGCTCAGAGCCGACTGCCTTTTTCAGCGTCGCTTGCCAACATACCCCCCTCCAATCGCAGCCCGTCAGAGCGGTGCTGGGCGCGCCTGGAGCGGCGGGAAAAAATCAGTACACTTATTTTCCGGACGAACCCTGTAAGTATGGAAATTTGAAGAAAAGGCAGCTAATAGAGGGAGAGTGAGGATGTCGTTGGGGATATTCGGCGGGGGGAGTAAATTAAAATATACTCGTAGTTACGAATGAAAGTGAATTGAGAGATAGAGAGATTCTGAAACATGTGACTTTTTTATTTTGACTTGATTGTTTTAGAATCCTGATACATTTCAAGGTTTGTAACTCAAATTGCATTTCTTATGGGGTAATTCCTCATATCAAAGTTTTCATAAAAAGTCTCCATTTAAGCAGATTACGGAGTCTTATTCATAAGCCATTGGTGTAATTGATTTTGTAGAAAATTTTGTCTACTTCCATCTATTGTGACCTTGTTCTCAGCTAATGCTATCGTTTATGTTCATGGTATAGTTGAAGAAAATTGAATCCCATTAATAATAATCTACAAACTCTTTTTTGAGGACAAATCTAATCTTATTCCGTTCCCTGCCACTTTCATTGTTTTTTTCTGATGGAAAGCGTTTGTTCCTTAAGAAATTCAACTTCTTCCATGTTAATCATATGATTTTCATCAAATACTCCTCCACTGGTGATTATGGTGCTCAAATAATAATGTTCTACTATTTATTTGAATTTTTTATTGCTTCAGACTTATATAAATATTTTATCTATTACTTCCTTTAAACAATGAACAGACTAAATTTGATTTTATATTAGTTTTCAATTGTCTCCATACATCACCTTAGTTTGGTTTTTATTCTCACAGCAAGTACCTACAGGAATGTAGACCGATCGTAAATTGATCGTTTTGATTAGGTAATGGTTATATAATTGTTAATTATATTAGTCCATCGATTACTGGTTGGTTTTAGTTGTACAGTTGCACTTGATATCTATTACGGTGTCGTGATCCTAATATACCCTCTATCCTATTAGTCAGCTTTAATCAACACTTTCTCACTACCTTCTTCTGTCAACAATTCTTTCGGTTCTATCTTGTTTTTTCATTTTCCGCCCTACTCACCTAAAAAAATCTATGAAATCCTCTTATTACAACTACTGCTACACTGCGACACAAGATATTTAGGAGGGAATTAAGTATTAGAGATTAACATCGAATTTAATGTCTAATTGGGTTTTTAAGTGCATTTAGATAAAATAGAAACAAAAAATGAGCTCCATAATATTTGAGAAAAAGACACTAGAAAAATCTGGGTGGAAAATTTTGGCAAACTTGAACTTAATTATAAATTATTATCAATAGATGATATCTTGCGTTATTAAAAATAAAATATACCAGGAAATTTCAAAACCTAAGGAACAAAACATCATTTTCACGATCCATCTAAAAATATGAAATGAATTTTACGCAAGAATTTAGTTAGAAACTAATGTGAAATTTAATAACAGTCAGAATTTTGCATTAAAATGGTACGATGCTGTAATACTGTTGTTACTGATTATTTTTAATTGTATTACGTTTTGTTCATAATCTATTTTGGGTTAGTTCTAGCGATGCCATCAGAATCTCAGAACTCAATCCGATTTTCAGGATCAATGGAGAGGGGACATTCCGGTGGATGTAGGTTCTTGACAATTTATTCAGAAATCAACAAACAAGTTAACAAATCGCGAAAGAATTTCCAAGGCAGTTTTAGCACGGAGCCTAAAAAGTGTGACCATGAAGTATATTTATGAATGCATTATTAGGGGAACGAATCAAGGGGTTTGACCGAGGGTTTTCCGAGATGGGGTTCCGAGCCATTTCATCGACATCTTGACAGAAGCATCTTCAAACCTGACGGCGACATTGCTTCACTCATAAATATTTCATGACAGAGGGACACGTGACTTCATCGCTATCGGTCAGTTGCCCCTCCTCTCCGACCTCCCTCTCTTGCTTCTCTTCCGATATGAATATAAAAATGGTGGCTCCAATGTGTCCACTCATCCCGAAATAAGACATCCATCATTCAGAAAAAATAAGGAAAACAGAAAAAAACGATGCTATATATTCAAATTGGGTACCTTGAAAATCCATGACACTTTAATAAAACGAATCCTCCTAGTTTCTTGCTTCAATTGTAATTGTAATTTTTGGCCCAAGAAGACGACACGAAGCGGCACAGCTCTGAAAAGTGAAATAAATATATTCTGCCAAATTTTACATCTCAAAGGTGGGTATTAGAGAAAATTGAGGCAAGTATTACACTCGCCTATCCTTTAATATACCCGTGAAAGTTTTCAGCGAATTACTTTCTCCAGACATGTCTCCAGAAATTAAGAACTAATATAAAGCACTACTTGACAGTAAATTAAAAATCATGGTCAAATTACATATTTTCTTTGAAAAGACAATCGTTATGAATAAATTTTTTCAAACCCTCCACAAGTATTGCCAGCGCTAGAGTAAATTTATATGACCCAGAACATTTTATTTGATAAAAAGCCTTGTTATAATTATAAAATGTGGCATACTACTTCATTTAGACAAGAAAAGTTTAATGCCAGCTGATTGAAACGATCCCTATGCCCTAGGATATATTGTTTTTATTGAAATCACCATAAATTTGTTTTACTGTTTGAACAGTAAGCTTACTGGGTAAAAAATCGAGCTCAATTCTAAACGTAAATAGTCTTACCCTCAATACTTTAATTTTGAGATACACGTGATTAACAGTTGTTAACTATGTATTTGAATATCTTTTGGAACCATTGGTAATCCGAAATTTGGTTAGAAAAATGTCGCGATGTGCATTTTATCCACGAATGTTATCATCACTTAGTTTAAGAGTTGAAGAGGACATTGGGCGAACGAAAGGTTAGCCTTTGAATATGCATGATACGTAAGCATTTATTTACTTCACATTAATCTAAAACCCCACCTAGGTGGGAATCGAACCCGCGATCTCTGATTTGGCATGCGAGGACTTTATCCTGCCGCCACCGAGGAAAGAACTGCATTCAAAATTTATAAAATTAATTTTACTGTAAAATTATAAATTTTCGCCGATAAGAATATACCATCAGTAAAATGTGCATGTTTTCTGTGAGGCCACCTCGATTTATGGGAACAAGGCTTTTTTTTTAATTAGCTAATCGTGCATTTGGCGGATGAGCTGCAAAGTTAAAGATAACAGTTCCTGGGTTCAATTGCCGCCTTCATAATTTGGTTGACTTGGTCAAATTACCAACGACGCAAGTAGGAGTGGGCAGGGAGGGAGGAGCGATTTCAATTGACCCGGGCTGCCCTGATCTTGCCTCGGTATTTTCATTCTTCTGGCAACACGTACGTGCAGTATCCGGAAATTAGTGACCCCCTTCAACATCTCCCAGCACATTGTCGAAAATTATTATTGTTTCTTGACTTCTTTCTCTGACCGTACCCTACTTTCCATCCGTCATCTGCGCGTAAAACCGTGTCGATGCAAACGAATCAATTTAGCCCGAAATCTAATTTGCTCTGTTTTCAATAAAATAAATTAACATCTACATAAACATGGAAAACTAAGCCTCCTCTGGTGTGGGTTTCGGGGGAAATTAAATATCAGGAATACAACACCAACATTAAGCGCAGCTTAAATGCTATTTGATACACAGATGTTGAAATGTTTAAATGTTGAAAATAATTTTGATAACAGCTTATATGAACTACGGTATCTGCGGGTAAAATATTTACCAGGCATTCGGGACGGGCTGCTAGTAAGACGAAAAGTAAATTAAAGGTTATGCAGAGAAGATTAGATACGTAGATAAAGATGCAATTAATTTTTAATATTGATCATATTTTTGCTATATTGCTTGTGTATCCCAATTTGCTTTCCCAAGACACAAATGCACGCGCACGCGTGCCCTCACACACTCACTTCGTCACACCCTTGGACATCGGCATATTTTCATCTCGCATCATCTGTCCCCGAAGACCAAAGCCGAATTTATCCACGAATCAAGTATTTTCGTCCTCCCCTACGTAAAACGAGAAAGTGAAAATAAAGTAAACACAGATCCCAAAGGGAACGATATGTACCTTAGGGCGACGGTCTTGTTCTAAGACCGTGTTTTCATTTTAACCACCTTGCCCTTTTGACTCCAGCGCCCCGGTAGACTCTCTCTACTTTCAGATAGGTGATGGAATAAGATAGATGGAAGAAGACTTTCGCATGTATGGGATTCGCGCTGCCCTTCATCAATACTCATCGTTCAGAGCAATCAAACGAACCCAAGTACATAGGCTTTCTCATTCGCAATGCAGTTGCATCCATCTCATAATTGCTGGCAGGCAATCACTCTATCTACGCATCGGTGAGTCTCTTCTTGCATTAAACACGCTTGAAATAATCACAGTAAGCTTAAATAGTAATAACCATACAACAGGATCAATTTGTAAACAAAATGAGAGCATGTCTTGATATTTGGTTCGGGCTATTTTAGCTTCATCGAGCGCTGAAAAATGAATGACAAACATGGCATGCGTGAGACTTTTTAGGCATTAGGCCTAGTCTAAGAAGTTTCTCGACGGTGGATAAATCCACCGATTCATTTTTTAAAATGAAATTGAATAAAGTACTTCCCCTCATGATGACCTTCAAGTGATCCCGGATGGCCGTTCAAAAGAGTTCTCACATGTCTTACATCTATACTGCTTTATCATGACCTAAACATCTCCCAGGGCTAAGGACAATGAAGCCGGTGTTTTGATGCCAACTATTGATTTTTTATACCATGTGGAAGTTAATGTTCATTTAAGGATGAAGTCAATGTATTTTTCCATTGTTCTTTAGCTTGGTACAACTAGTACCTGATGATGACGACTAAGCGTTGAAACTAGTTGTACCAAAATAAAGAACAGTGGACAACTACATTGTGTTCTTCATTTAATGAACCGAAAATATATTTAACTCTTTTCATAAAATATTAATCAAACATTGAGACAAGGCAGACAAAAGTCATCAGTTTTGGGAAAGAACTATTGTGAAAAAAATACAATTATCACATATCCTGTTATCCATTACCACAATTATCAACCCAAAGGTCGGTTTGTTAGATGCGGGAGGAACTCATATTATCCTATGCCCAATTGCTTATGAAATTCGGACATCAGGGTATGGGGTCAAATCATTTCCTTGGGTCACCTACGGTTTCCCAAGAAGTTCTGGTACCCGAGGAATCACCCAGCTTGGATGAAGCTGAGGGTGTTTAGAGGCACCAGGGGAATCGAACTCGGGTCTTCCGGTCAATAGTCCGTTCTATCTTTTGGACTGTCACGTTCCAGTATATTCTGGTATAAGTATCCCATATTAATGCACACTTATAAAGTTTGATCATTACAACTTCAATCGTGGGGTCATGTGAAATTGAAATCCTTATCAGTGTATGTATTCAAAACAGCTAAACTGTAAAACTGCTTTGGAATAAAATAAATAATTAATAAGAATTTCAGGACAAAGTTCATAGAAACGGAGATCTAAACATAAAAGATTTTTGAAGGAAGATACAGATATAGTAAATAGTATCATGCCAGACTTGTGATTATGAGACACCAATCTAAACACCTGCCTAGGATAAAGACTTTTTTCCTCAGTGGAACTTCACATATCTGAGCATTCATTTACGTCTATCGGCCTTTGTGCGCAGTGACGCGTGAGTATTTCCAGAAAATCGAGTGTTTAGAACAAGCGTAGATGTACTATTATTTATCCATCCCTCCCATCTGACCCTTTTGTGCAATGACGGCTTCCACAAATGCCCAACTCCAACCCCCGAACCCTCGTCTCTTCCTATAAACGATGGTCAGTCCAACACCACGCTCGTTAACTGTTAGGAAGGGAATCCAGTGCCCTTAATCAGGAGTACAGAGACATCTGTCAGCTCAAAACATACTTAATAAAGCATCGAAATAAATCATGGAGGTGGTAGTATCCACGAAACGTCCGAGAGATAGTAGGCAAGTAAATATCATGAAACAAGGACCAATGATTCCCGGGAGCTTTGGGTAGTAGGTTGAGGATTGAATAGAAGGGGAAAATCTTTTGAAGGGTCGCCGGTGAATACAGCTCTATCCATATGGAATTCAGATCCAAAAGAACGCTGGATTTGGGATAAAGAGCTTAGGAGAAAAATGCTTTGACAGGCGATAGTTAATCATGATGAGAAATACCAACGGTCTGGAATCTGTCCTGATTTCTTCCTTTCCTCAACTCTACCAACCACCATCCCAAAAATAAAACAACTGGGTATGTGTGTGTGTGTGTGAGTATTTGATTAACCGGAAGAGATAGAAAATCTGTTTTTTTTCCCCAAAAATAATGAATCCAAAGGATATTTATGTGTCACGGTCACTGTTTTTTTGTCTTTGTGGTCCTACCCTCTCGGAAAAAGGAAAAAAAATGCGTTCCTACATCGCTGTAGTTCTTTGCTACACTGCCTGAATTTTTATTCTAGTCCCAGGAAAATAAATGTTTATCCCATTGAGATAACGGATCTCTGAATGTGGGTCATAGAGCTGTGGATAAAAAGGGAAATTTAAATTTATGTATGGAATTGTTTCCGCTTGCTACTCGTGTACAGATGCTTAAAAATCGTCGCTTCGGTGCTCTGCCCTGATTTGGATGTTTAATTAAAATATTGCGACGGATGTTACTCCCTTGAAACCAAATCTACTCAATTTTGTCATCTATCGAAATGCAGAATATGAAATCACCAATGTGAAACTGTTTTGGGGCATGGTGATTTGGGGGAATAATTACGGAGGAATACAGTAAATTTTGAACGCTCACTCAACTTTTATTTTATTTTATGATACAATGAAGGAGATCATGTAAACTTAAAAATTTCATTTATATAATTTTGACCCAAAATTAAAGGAAAAATTGTATAGATATTGATGGAAAATATCGCATGAACAAATACTTCATCAATTTTTACTGCAAATGGGTGATTGAAAATAAGTTTAAACCCTTAGTTTGTTGCATTTGATGCAAATAATGGCAGGGATATAAACTAGGATACCTAAATAATATTTATAATTACCTAATATCAATGATACAATCGTAAACATTTCATCATTAGTATTATAGCTTATTTACCTTCAACTTTCCTCTATCCCATTCAAATCCACTATTTGCTCTCCATAGTTATTTATCAGGTTTAAATAACAACAAGATTATCAATTGCCAATATTTTATCTCTCCATGAAGGCTTTTATAAAAGAAAAAAATTAAAACACTTTCTGGCAATCCATTTCCTTAATATTGCGTTACAGTAAACAATTAAATCACCAATATCTCGCAACATTTTATGGTAGATCTTATTAACATATGCTCACCATTGTGATTATTTTAGTTAATCAGCCAAGGATTCGTTTGTACCATTTATCCAAGGTCTCCTCTCCCAATAGTTTTATAGCTTAATAACTTCTTGCATTAACGTCTTCCATAATTTACTTGCTTCAAAATAATCCAAAAATGTGGCTAAGGGGAAATTGGACTTCCGCAAGTCTGCAAACGGGATAAAGTAAAAATGAGCCCTTAAAAAATATCACAGAGCTTTTAACTAAATAAGATTTATTGCGAGCATTGGGTCCCTCGTCGTTAAAACTGCCAAGGCATGGAAAATGCGGTGCCACTCAAGTTGGGATAACATTTTTCGCTAGCTTTGTTTTCACAAAGGCGTGGGAAAGAGTGGAAACAATGTAAATGAGACCGAGGAAGTGGAAGAAAGCCATTTTTCTAAATTCCATTTTCAAAAAGGCGGAGATCAGGATCGGTTAAGAGGGCACTTGCTCAGTGGGGACATTGGCGTTACGCTCGGCGCACGAGAGCGGAAATAAACACCTTATTCATCCCTAACCCTTCCCCTCTTTCTAGAGGTTTCGCTGACAGCGAATTTCCCTCGAGGGGCCCTTGAAGGAAAACGATCCAGCTCTCTCACTTCCCCCCCCACCCCCCGAGAAAAGGGACACACCTTTTTTTTAGATTAACGGATTTCTTTTCCCAATTAACCCCTTTCCTGGACCTTCCTCTTCGGCATCAAGCTCTACGTCTCACCCTTAACACATCTCTTTCCCCCCTTACCCAGAGGGAAACGAAATGCGAGGCGGCATACTAATTGGAGATGTGTGTCATTAATTCGAGGAACCGAAAGGAAAATCCATAAAACGAGAGAAGGAGATTACCAGTACGAGTCTCAGAAAGGGCAGGGAGGAAGGTTCAAAGTTTTTTGCTAATCCAATTAATGCTGTCGCGGACGGCGGCGGCAGAGACGGTGAAAGGATACAGAGAATGACGTTGAGGATGAAGAGGGGATTACTTCACGAGGGGAAGGAGGGATGGAGAGAAAAGGCAGGAAGAAAAGATTGAAATGTTTGGGAAGATGGATGTAGAAGAGGGGGAAGGCCACGGCGGGTAAGGGGTGATGCGAATAGGGTTCTGCTCAGAGGCCCGCTCGAGATAACTTGTAACTTTTAATTAATAATCGAGGACCTAACAACGGCGACCATGAGACGCTGTTTCAACATGGAGGCGCTCACGCGGTGCATTAAGAATGGGCGCGTCGCGCGAGGGTCGTCCGGGAGTTGGGTGGGCGTTGTTCCAGCGAGTGGAGTAGGGTCGATCCGGCTCCTTCCCTCCACGACCCAGGGGAAAGAGAGGAGGTTGGAGCAAAGGGAATGGACGTGGGAAACCCTCACAGCTCAGAGCCATACCCTTGTAGAAAGCGTAGGTAGAGTTGTTGACTTAGAATTGTCCTCCATGTATCCAACTTGCGGCATCGATGCGTATATAGTGCGAGAGATGGTTAAAATCCGTATGTCTCGCCATTATGCTCTAACGTTTGCAATGGAGATATTAGTTTCAAAAGAAAAATACCCCCGGCGTTCATTTTCAATCTCTCCTGGACGTTTCTCTGCTTCACTCTGGTCACCCAGTGCATTGGCCACGTTTTCTTGCAATTCGGTAAGCTTCTTCAGGCACATGGTACGAGGGTCATGACTCTTTAATGACATCCAGAGAAATGAATCACAGAGGTGACAGAGGTTGTTAACCAAAGACTATCAATATTTGAACCGATGACGAAGTACCATTTCTATTCGTAATCGTAAGAGTTTGGGAAGGCAAATCAAGACATTAGTTTTGAAAAATTTAATTATCTTTTTTTATAAGTAGCAGCTGAATATGAATCATGGGTGATAAAATAAACTATAATCCATTTCCATTTCTGATTGGTTGCTCATAAAAAATATGGAGGGATTGACAAGAAAAAATTCGGGGAAGCATGGAGTAGATAAGCAGTATGATATTTTATAAAACAACAAATTATTTTCAAATGCTCTATTGCTAACTTTTCCGAGCACAGATGGTTCGAATAATATGGATTATCACTGAATTAATAAGCTTGGTATTTTTTCGCATAAAAATACCAAGTTTGTTTATTCAGTGCACATTAATGTTCACGAAGTAGAGCTTCAAATCATTAAACTCAAAATTACTTATATTCTAAAACTACTTGGTACCCACCAGCAACCACTAGGGTTTGTGGCAGTAGGTGATTCCACATCAGAAATGCTATAAAAATGACAGTAATATATTACAAAAATGTTTGAGATAATTTTGTGTTACCAGCAGTGTTTGCGAGAGTCTTCACTGCACCCTGGGTGCAAAAAATTCTTGTCAAAAAGAAAGCTTTTCTCGTCCAAGAGAGTTGAATAAAAAAGAATTGGACAGAACGGGCACAACCTGGGACACACGAACTTCTTAATTAAACTTACCGTTCTTACGAAACTCACCGTTTCCCTTTTTATTGGGAATTGACTCAGTTCCAAGTCACGAAGTGCATTTGTTATTCCATTTATATAAATATATTACATAGTTTAACGGAGACTTAAAATGATAGTCTGTATTTCAGCAAAGAGTAAAAAATTGCATTGAAGGCATGCGGTCCACGCTTGATAGCAGATATTGTAATAGTGCTCAATTTCCAATAAGTACACACGATTCTTAGATTATGTGTTACATCGGTTAAATGGAAGGATAGCTCATTCCGGACATTTTATAAATGACGCAACTAACAATATCTTAAAATCCAGTTATATTATCCAAATAAGATCTTTTGCTTGATGGTTTATTTGAAGGAACTACCTCAACAGTTAAGTGAGAACATATAAACTATCAGACGAGGTAGAAACTAGATTCTAGAGCAATTGGGGATTACTTTTATTATTATTAGGTGGTCTACCGTTTAAGGTAGGTTTTAGATTTACAAAGACTGTACACCACATCATTTCATAGCCTCTCCTAAGAAAACACAAGCTTAAACTTCTCCAACTCCGCATACTTCCTCCTTCCCTTTATTCCGTTCAAAATGTCTAACCATTCCCTCACTCTATACCCAGCGTTTTTACACATAACGGTGCTCAACATCCTATCACCAATTAAAATGCTCTGCGACCACATTTACCACCTACTTTGAATTCCTCCCAAACATCCTATTTTCAACTTTATCATTCCTCTACCTCTTTGTTTGTTTTACTTTTCGTTTATTTCAGCTTTTCATTCCATTTCCACTCTCACATTTCAAGACCCCAATCTATGACTATCATCTTGTTTCAACGACCAAGTTTTCGCGCCGTGGAAAACCACGCGCTATATCAAAGTTACAACTAATCTCTTCTTAACATCCTTACTCAACGCCCCTGTCATGGACTCCCTTCTCCTTCTGAAAGCTTCTTTTCGCAACTTAATTCTTCTTACAGGCCCGCTAACACTTTGACCATCTTTGTCCAAAACATTTCCAAGACAGGTTAACTGTTCTGCCTGCCCTTATTTTTGCCCTCAAATTTTAACGTTTAACTTAGCCTTTCTCTTTCTGGAAGAATACATAATCTTTGTTTTTCTTACATTGATATCCATCCCATAGTTATCAAACTGATTTTCAAATGCACTCAGTAATCATAGTTATCTATTGCCTGACTGCTTAACTAAATCTTGATTATTTGCAAACATAACTGATTTTATGAATTCCTTCCTGACTTTAATTCTAATCTCCAGCACTTCCAAAGCCTATTTTAGCATATCCTCCGTATACACGTTGAAAAGCACGGGCGATAATCGATACCCCTGCCTTAACCCTTTTCCCAACATCGCACATCCCGACTCTTCATCAGCAACACGCACCTGAGAAGTCTGAAACACGTACAACTAGTGGTTATCACCCATTACTTCATTCAACCCCTTTCTTCTGTCGTTTATTCACTATTTTTATCCAATTTATTTCACCAACAAATACATTCTAATTCTACTGTATGCTTATCTCCATTCGTGACCTCATACCTACTATACCATACCGAGGTCCTCTCACTTCCTTGAAATCAAACTCAACATATGTATCCGAAGTAAACATTTACCCTGCTACAATTTCAGAGAGTAAAAATCATTCGCCTTGACTGGGATTCGAACCCAGATCCCTCAATATTCGGTCGAGTGCTTTAGCCACTTAAGCTGTCGAGGCGTCCTCTTAAACTTCGAAATTTTGGGACTATTAAAGGAACAAGATGTTGTGACGAAATACCTTACATACAATGTCACAGGCATTCGTATTCGTCCGCGACGCGCCACAGTCCACGAGGTTAAACCCAACTTTAAACACTTATGGTGTTTATACTTTGACAAATTCCAAAGAAACTGCGGGATATGCCGCAACAGTAACTTTTAACGGAGTCATCCGCTAATGTGCATTTCAATGCAACAATTTCAGAGAGTAAACTCGACCGGATATTGAGGGATCTGGGTTCGAATCCCAGTCAAGACGAATGATTTTTACTCTCTGAAATTGTTGCATTGAAATGCACATTAGCGGATGACTCCGTTAAAAGTTACTGTTGCGGCATCTCCCGCAGTTTCTTTGGAATTTATTCTGCTCTCCATCATCTTATTGATGATCATAGCACCACTTAAGCTGTACGCAAAATCCAACTTATTGTTCCATAGTTCTCACAAATGGCTGCCTTTCCTTTTTGTAAGATGTAAACTAATACTGCTCTGACGAGGTCTTCCGATCAAAATCTTCCCTCAAGTATATTATGAATTTTCCCGTTAAAACTCTTCCTCCCAAGTTTTTTCAAACTCTTAAGTAGTTTTTCAGTGATGTTACATATCCCTACATTTTTATTATATTTCAATTTTCTTATTTAATAATTATTCAAATAAATGACTTCACCATTCAAATTAATCAAGTAGTTCCCGTAGTCTTTCTCAATAGTGTTTTTAAATTGACACTATCACTAACACTCACCCCAATGAGGTAAGACATTTTGCGTCCTCCATAATGTATGAAAATACCTTCATCCCCAGTCTGAATTTTGCCACTATCACTGTCTGCCTCTATGGCAATTTTTGTAACCATTGTGAGAGCTCCTAAATTACGTTTCTAGAGGGCATTGATAAAAGACTAGAAAAACATTGACGTAATTGAATTAATGTAGATCATATTACAAATGAAAAATGCACTCGATGTAGAAAAAAAAAGTTTTAATTATCTCAGGCCGTATAATAAATAAAAACGAACCAGATAGCCATATTATCTTTAACGTTTAGAGTGAACCAACCCACTTCAATAACTTCATGAATAAATTACCTTTCAGTCATTGACGCATAATCATTTTTTTCTCCTTTACCTTATGCATAGATTGGATTTGATTGATTTGAATATGTGCAAAGCCGGATTCCCAACTTTAATATATGGCATTAAATCCATATTAAATGGCAATTCCAAAAAACATTTCAATGATATCATAAAAAACACAAAAAGAGGGGACTTCAAAAAATTATGAATCATATATATTATATATTAATACTTAATTAACATCCTATCCCATAAAATGAAATTACTTCGAACTCAAATTTCACCCAAAAACCAAGACAAGATTTCCTTCCTTTTCAAACAGATATACTAAAAACCCCTGAATGACATTAATACGAGACAAACATATTCGATTTGCCGGAAAGGTTACATAGAATAATCATAAATTAGGTAATATTATACTCTCCCTTTGAACAAATCAGGAAACTTATGAAGTTTTCTGACTCAAATGTACTGTATCTTCTAGATAGGGAAGTCCTGCAAAAATATGAATACTCACATTTAGACGGGCTCATCATATTACAGAGAGCAGTAAACAACTCTTCAAATATTCAATACATCACGAACATTCCCATATGATTGAAATTAGAACAAAAATCTTAAAAACGTCCCCTTGATTTGAATATACCACCATAATAGCTTTACCATATGTATAATCAAAGCTACACTCATGAAGCATATCAACGGATCAATTTCGTTTATTTTGTCTTTTGTGTCATCACATGCTCCAACCCCTTGATTTTGGGAAATTTCACGACAAAAATACCGCCCAATCGACCATCAAACCTCAAATGACCTAGCCTACGGATGAATCCATCGTGAAAATTTTATTGCTGAAATATCTGTCACTTGACCTCCCCCAACTCAATTCTTAATTCTTTCTCCTAATTTAGACCACGCACAGCAAAATATTTTCACATGCAGTTCTGAAAATTTCGCGAATGAAGAGGCCTGCTTGCCGTACCTAGTGTCTAAGTATGGCCTTGGGACTTTAAAATCGATGACGATTTTCACTCCCATGGTTGCGTCACTCAACTCATAACTCGATAAAATTATCCGATTTCTGCTCATAACGCAGCATTCAGTATTTACACGGTGGATCAATTGAGTATTTAAATTAGTCATCAAGTCATAAATAGGGAAGAATATAAGAGATCTGTAAAGCAAGGGGAAAAAATGCCTCTTTTTTCGTTCAATGGAACTGCGTTCGTGAAATGTCGTTGTTAAATAAATATGGGAAAGGACCCAGAGGAGGAAGAGGATATCACTGGTCTAAAATTATTTAGGACGGCGATCCAGGTTGTCGTCAAAAGCGATGTTCAGGGCAATATCTAATAAAAACATCACCAAATTCGCGAAGAGAAAATGGAACATAATCCTCTGGTAGTCCCAAATGTAACGTAGAACTCAAAGTTATGAACAACTGTATTGCTTCATGGAGAAATCGCAGTCTCAATTAATTAATATTCCTCTGATTTTGAAGTCTTGGGGCATTTATGACGAGGAAGTAGAATTAACGTTCTCTGCCACTTCCAGTGCGGGGAACATGTAGGATTTTCGAGCCAACGCTTCCCTGATGTGTCTCCGCGGTCTTGAGTAGTGAACATGGCTGAGAGTGGCGAATAGCACTCTATAAAATTCATTAATGTTCATCTCGCAAAGATTGAATGAAACACCAGTTAATTTTCACACAACTTTAAAATACCTTTCACTGCTTAGACATGTTATCCTATTTTCAAGGCGAGTAGTACCCCTTCTGATGGGTCTTTAAGGTACTCCATGAGAATTCCAATGAGGAGAGATAAGGGGCTGTGGAAAGAAGGCAGGGGTGGGGGAAAAAGGGCGGATGACTCACCCGGAGGTTGAACTTGGAGACTTTGAGTTTTTTCCTCTCCAACAGCCGCCCCATTAATAGTGAGAGATCGAGGTATTAGTCTACTATATTATCTACAACTTCGCTCATTCACATTCCTACCCTCTCCTTTACTCGTTACTCCCTTGTAATTTCTTTCCAAACTCCCTTCATGCTTCCTTCTCATTTTTTATTGCTATGTCCTTACATGACAATCGGCACGAGGAGTACTGCCCATTTGATGATGACATAACGTGTCGATCCATGGTCAAATTACACGTAATAAAGTTGTGTCAAAATGAACACGTATGCTACATTTAATTGCACCAAGATGAGTATCACGTAATTAATATAATTTACGGTTTCGTATCATACCAGAATCAATGAATTATATGTTTATTATAAATCAATGTTGTCCTTTTAGATTCTCACACTGGAGTTAAAAATAACATGGATGTGATGAATTAAAAGTTTAATTGATTTATATTGCAGAGAGAGTCAAAATTGTAGTCAAATCTATCATTGCTCTTGTACACTGAAAGTTTTTTTTGTCAGAGATGGCAGACAAGGCAATTAATGACATCCTTTTACATCGATAAGCCCAACCGATCTCACTAAGATTTCTATTCGCGGCGCAAAAACATTACATGCAGAGCGTTCCACCGGAGCGACTGAAAAAAAAAATAATGACACGAAATCAAAGCCAGGGTTCGCGTTATGGAGGGAAAGAGAAGCCTCCCCGAAATTGGCAAAAACCCAATTCGTGGGGATGATTGGTTCGGTTTTGTCGGTGTTTTTAGATACCAAGTGAACATCCTTATGACTTTGTTTAAAAACCGGGATCGCTTCTACTGAGTTCAGACTCGTAGTTCAGCCGCTCGACGAGTCCTCTTTATCGGAGAGGGAAACACAAAAAAAAGAGATTGATGGAGAAGGAGAATAGGGAGCATTGTGGCGCAAAGCCCCATCAATATTTTCCATTAGCAGCGAAAAGGCACACGAGTGAGACTCGATGCTTTCGAATCCATTCCGCCGCGATCTCCATGAGAGATATCTTGATTGGTTTACTTTGAGTAGAAATAGAATTTTGCGTAATCATGACTTGCTTTTTGAAGGCATTCTCTTTTATTTATATGTAATTGTCTCCATGGAGAGTGCATTTTTGAAGCAATACATGATAAGATTAAAGAAAATGAGATTCGATTTTAAAGTAAGATGCACACTCTCGGAAATATTCTAAGCGTTTTGCGGTTCATTGTGAATTGATTAGAATAGCAATTAATAAAAGAAAGAAGCTGCTAACATCAAGGCCAAAGTTATTAATACCTATAATTTCAACGAGTACAGATAGGGCATCAGTTTTTGGCGTGAAAGAAGTATCGAAAGCAACTTAGTCAGCGTTTAACTACTCGTAATGAGAGGTATCAAGAAACCCATGGATTGGATTAACGTAATACTTCAAAGTAGGAGTTCTCTAAAAGGGTGCAATTTCCCCTCTGGATTGTTTGCCTACCCACTGCTGATTCTCCCCATACGGTACACGATAGAGATAGAAAAACTATAACGTTGATCCCATATACTGCGGTATGAACTAGAACCCTCGGCGGAACAATACAGTCAATACACGGGTAAATAAATATACTTCATCACCTGGAGTTCTTTTGAAGAAAGTCATTATATTTTCATTTACAATTTAACTCTGGCTTTAACTGCACATGGATTCTTTTGCCTTAGCCAAGATGCATTGTTAGAATAAAAACAAGGGTTTGTGGATGATTATCTGTCTTGAGATCTGGCTCAATTTCGTCTCACCTCATTCCAAAACATGCAACTCGGTTTTCCTAAGGCGGTCACGTTCCCTAAATTCCTATACCACTTAACCGAGGAGAGGGAACTTCTCTTTTGTCTATTCTTATGTCTTACGTCCTCTTATCGCTCGAGCGTCGCCGGACTCCTTAGGACACTCACCCACGAGCGGTGAGGGGGTGTGGGACGCGCTCGGGGCGGGACACAACGGCTAAGCTGCAGTAGAGAGAAAACCACGTCGCGGATCATGGAAGGGATCCGGACGCCTCTTAATGGAGATCGCTGCCATGACAACGAAAATCCGCCTCAAAATCCTCGCCAATCCCCCTCCAGACGACGTGTGACGCACCACTCTTCCTCGCCCCACTGTGTTTTCCACTCCCACCCCGCTGCACTTCACAAAACCTCTCCCAAGTCCCCATCATACCTTCATTGGGCCCACCCCCTTCCCTCCTCATCCCATACCATCCCGTCCCAGCTCTTCGTCATTTCCTGAGACGCCGTCACCGGCGATAGTAGCAGCCTTCCTTCTCCTGCCCCAACCCCACTCCTCTCACTCCCCCTCGGCTCCTCATAATTTCCTTTTCTTCATTTTATTTACTCTTTCACTTCATTCGTTGTTGCAACTTCTCGTACTCCCAAGGAGAAAGACCGGTTTTTTATTTTTTTTGGCAGGGTTGGAAAGTTTTTCCGTTAATGGGTCCATATTCTATGGGGAGTGCTGTGTTTGGATGTCTCGAGAAAATGTTTTGCAAGCAGATTTTCTTGTCTTGCTGTGCCCGGATGGTTTTTCGATTGAATTTTTACGTTAGCAATCAGCGGGGATTTAATCTTGAAGAGTGGAAAAAATCGTGTGCGTTGATTAAAATTTTTATTAACAAGGTGCAGGAGCGGAAATGGTTGCATCAAATTTAACTTGGCCTTTTTTTCATTAAAAAAATAACGATTGCTTTACTCAGAAAAGTTTTTATCTAATTTTAATGGGGTGCATTCTTAATATTTTTACCATTTAAAATTTATCTGCTACCTGCTGTGGGAAGTATTAGCATTCTTTTATATGCTATTATTCGATGATCCGGGGGAACTTATTTTTGAGCAGAAATTTCTCTTAAATAGTATGGGGGATCAAAAATGCTTAAAGCCTTCAAATTAGGGCTACATTATCAAGAAAAACCGTAGGATTTTAAGGAATTCTATTCCATGCTCCGAAAAATCGTCTCGAATACCTCATTTCCCGTTGTTTCTGTTCAAGCACAATTTCAATATAGTATTAATAAAATACCTATTTCATACTAATAAAGATATTAGAACCATTGAGACAATAACAAAATTGGAGATTTGTACGGAAATTTTGAAAAACTCACAACTCAATCAAATTCATTAATTTTAATAATTATAACACTCAACAAAAAATGGTTATTAGAGCTTCAGAACGAAGTATTACTCTATACGGTGGAGCTTCCTAAAAATAGAATGAATAGAATGAATTTAACCTGGTTTTTTCAAATTTTGATACCAATAGTGCTTCTTCAAAATACAACTTGGATCAATAATTTCTTATCATAGGAATTATGCCAGTAGAAATATTCTGATTCATGAATTTGCTCAGTATTTTTTAACATTGTTATTGCTACTGGAACACCATTAGGATGGCCAATTTTTTTCATGCTCTAATAGGAATAATTATGTCGCTCTGAAACAAACGATCATAGGCAGATGAGGATATAAACGTCCTCGGCACGCGGATCTCGCGTTCTGTGCAACCAAACCACTCAGGATTCCCTACGGCTGGTGGAAGTGGAAATTAGGGAGCAGCTTCAACTACTTCATTAACCTGATCATAAGTCACGCCTGATTTGATTGTTTGCAATCGCCGTCAATCATCATGGATATAGGGGAGTGGAACACCAGAAATTAGGTACCGCCGTGAGAGTTCTATTTAAACAGGAACACGGGAAATTGCAGGAAGAGATCAAATGGGCTGCCCGGCCATTTGTGCTGAAACGCTTTTCCCAGTTTGCACCACGAGTATCTATTTTTCCATTTCGCACCCCTGCCAACCCCCCTAACCCGCCCGCTCAAGTTATTCATTCCTCATCCCCTTTGTGTGCATTTGCTGTTCAAACTCCATTTGTCGACGGCACATGCGCTAGCTGGCCACCTCAATACATCAAGTGGTCCCACTTTTCGAAGGAACAATGGCTTTTCCGTGCCTAGGGATTCCACTTCCCCCACCCACTTGCCATCTACCATCCACGTGCGTCTCACTCCCCTCTATATACCTCCCTTCACCGCTGTTAGCTCGAGCTCTTGCCAAAAATCCTCCATGCATACATTCCCTCCACATCTTCATCATCTGTCCCTATCTGATTACCGAAGTCTGTTGTGTGTGCGTATGCATACGTGAGTTTCACGATATCCTTTTAAACTAACCATATATACAGGTGTATATATATATATATATATATATATATATATATATATATATATATATATATATGTATGTGTATGTGCGTGTGTATAAATATAAATTAATCCGACAGATACACACATATGGCACAATAGAACACAAAGAAAATAGATAACACTATTTTCCTTGTGTTCTATTATGCCGTCCAAATGCTATATTGCCATTGTGAGTGTTTTTATATCATCATTATATATATATATATATATATATATATATATATATATATATATATATATATATACACATGAATTTGTATCGAAAAAAGTATAGAAGTACGCATAATGGTAGAATGAAAAGGAAGTGGGGTAGGGGGAAAGATTCCAAGCAGAAAAAATTTCCTTGACAAAGACTTAATCCTCGAACCTGAGACAATGCTTTACTAATTAAGGAAATAACTGGGAAAGGTTCAACCATCGGTATGCACAGGATTTTATGCAACCAATTTCCAAGTTTCCAGATTATATCGCCAAGAGATGACGATCGGGAGCCTTTTTTTAACCACAACCAGAGAAATGGATGGATACAGAAGATATTTCGCTCGAAGGAATGCATAGCCAGTAGAAGTTAATGAGCCATACTAGCAAATGAAATGCATGAATAAATGAGCATATATAAATGCATTTATATATGCTCATTTGTATGTGTGTATATATATATATACGAATGTTTGTGTGTGTGTATATATATATATTTATTTATTTACTTATGTATGTATACATAGTGTGCGTGAGTGTATATTTCGGTATCCAGTTCGAAAGGATAGCTGTCGGCAAGACTGGATGAAGCGACCTTGCTTCAGGGATTCCGCAGAAGATGGAATCTCGCCAAAAAAATATAAGTTTGGGTTGCGTCAGGATCTGACACGGCGGTGTTGCTCCGCGGATGAGGTGGGTGCCCACTAGGAGGGAAGAGGAAGAGTGAGCGCACAACCAAAAGGACAATAACGACACACAAACAAAAGCTCCTCCCTTTCATATAACAGGGATCGAATATTTTTTCTTGATGTTATAGCTCGTGTCAACGGCTTTGTTAATTTCTTTTTTGATACATTAATGAAGCCGGACGAGTCGATGAAAACAAAATCTGAAAATTCAAAAAAAAGCCGAACATTACAGAGGAGCGGTTGGATTGCTACCATTATGGGATCAACTACTCCGATGGAGGGAATATGTGGAAAATTATTTCAAAGTTATAACAGTGATTCAGTTTTAAGTATGTTTGTTAATGTTTCGACTAAGTTTGCCTCTGGAAATTTTTTGAAATATTTTTGTAAATTAAAGAAAAAACAATTTTTTACATCGAATATCCTTACGTCTAATCATCGCATTTGACGCACTGCACATAAAATTAATCGAAGGGAAATCATTATATGCAAATAAATATTTTTACTGATTGGGCCTTATTTTGAGGCTATATAGGACCAAATTGAAGTCTGTCCTCACATTCATAAAATGTTCAACAAACATGGCATGTGTAGGGCTGAGTAAGGAAATCGGCAAAGAAGAATTGGTGTGAATAGTATTATAAGAGAAGACATGATTTCCTGAGGCCTAGCTTAGGCGAATAAGCAATGTTTTTCCGTCGTTCAAGGGGCTGAAATTTGAGCTACTGCTAAACAAAGCCACTTGAGCTAGTGAAACTAAGCCAATCTCAAACCAATGCTTCTTTTCAACTTACCTTTTCAAATCAATTTACCAATTCCCTCTTTCTTCCCTTTCAAATGACAAAAACTATTCTATTACTATTGCAATAAATGATGACATGTGGTTTGTTGAGACTCTCTCACAGATTGAAAAAATATCATGATATTAGATTAAAAGGTGTTGAAAGCTGTTGAATTGAATGACCCGGGGACGACGATGGAGCAGAGAAAATGTGTTCTCTGCCTTTGGTGACGAAGAGTAATTAAGTGACTGATATAAAACAAAAGGTCATTGCTAAATTCATAGATTATTTTTTGGGGCTAAATTAAGTCAAAGGTTACTCGTCAAATAATATACGAGTGAATGAAAATTAGAGAAAATAATGGCAGCAAAATACGGTCACAAACGAATAAAAAACCTGGTGAATTATTAAGTGATCATCTCGGAGACAGTATGGGCGGGTATTTGTAAACAGTTGTTGTTATAGCAGGGAAGTACGGTTCAGCCTCATTTTGAATATAAATTATTAATATTTAATAAATTAAACATTTTTCCCCACAGATCAGGTACACTACATAAAAAAACGGAGTAATATACGAAATGGAAAAGAAATTGTTATTAAAATCATCTTCGGGGATATTCAACTAATCGAGCCACGTGGGTTGAAGCAGATAGACAATTCTTTAGGAATAATAAAAAAAATTCCAGAATATGATATAGGAAGAAGTAAATACTACGTTATTCGTAATTTAACATATGTAATATTAATTCGCCTATTTTGAGTGTGCTATTCTATACATATTGTAATTCTAAATAAGGGGTTTAGTAATTATTTTTACTAATTATATGGGATTCCTCTGCCGTAAATACTTTATATTGAGCTGTCATAACTGACTTTTTAATGAAAAGTTCGCGTGAGATACAAGTACGTACCCCTTCCTATGAATAATGTCAAATTCATTGCTAAAGAAGCAAAAGATGAAGTGATATTTTTTTGAATTCCTGAAAATATATTCAACTAGATAAAAGACATAAAGATAATATACCTATTTTACCAATTAATAATGAGATATTGACCTCGGAATACGAACGCTTTTTACAGCACCCGCTGATGGTGACTGAATAAGCAATGCTATATCCAATGTCAAAGCGATTTTTCTCAAAACATCGCTTTATTTACACACGTACCGTTTCATGCATAAACACATTTCCCTTTCAAAGAAGTTTTCCTTTTCGGTCCATTTCCATGCAAAAAAGGTGAAAATTGAGTTGTTGGCCAAGTTTTCAAGGGGTTCATCTAATCGAGGAAAACAAATGAGATAAGGGGAGCTGAGTTCTGTGTAGGGCCAAAAACTAATTCGAATCACTCGAAAAAGACGATTTTTTGTCTTCAGTATGGCATATATGCACAATAAATGATTAATCATATAAAAGGGCTAAAAGATAAGAATTAAGACTGAATCTTACTAATGCAGCGAAATTTTAGTTTGGATAAAAGTTTTTAATTTTTTCTTTTTATTGAGTTGTATTTTTTTTGCATGACAAGACTGCTCCCAGAATTATCGGCACGGTACAAATTCACGTACTAACGGAAACATTTACCAGTTACTCCATTCACCGGTTTAAAACACTGTTACCTACAATATTTAGCTCCATTCCCAAAAATATATAAAAAGTGAAATTGTGAATGAACAAAACGGAAAGTAATGATTTGAAATAAATCTTTGGTATTAGACTTGCGATCGATTAATGGTAAACAGTTTTCTGTTTTGTTTACCACCCTAATTCACCTATATAATTCATTCCACTCGTAAAAGAATATTTTTCTTTTGACTAAAATATCATAAATATACCATCATCGGGATTAAACGGCCCCGCAGTCATACTTAAAATTCTACTGGGATAAAAATAATATAAATAAGTAATTAGCGAGCATAATGACAAAATAGGACGAAAACAGATGAAAAAAATACCATACACCGTATTTCTATCACCCTAGAGAATACCAAACATGTAGTTGAGCTACTTTGAGTTTTATTGACATACATAACGTGGAAAAAGGATTAAATACATAATAAAGTTAAGTTTGCAATTCTGAACATCATTTATTATAGACGTTATGCAGAAAGAAGGTTGATCAAATAATGCTTAGGAAAACTTGGTTTCCTTTTTAAAATGACAAAATCCACAGTTGTTTTGAAAAGAGACCTCTCTCTCCTCCGTCAACTTTCCCCCGCCCAGAAAAAACTTCATTGAAAACACCGATCCTCTCCCAGTGTATTTTTTTGGCATGCAAAAAGTCAATGCCCTCAGAGAATTGTTCCCCATTTTTGAAGCGAACATCGACTGCCAACCTAAGCGTCCTTCCATATGCTTCAGACGCACGACCAACAAAGACTATCCCCAAAACCCCAATCCTTCCCTAAAAACAGGAAATCGACACCAAAGCCCTGATGAAACCATCAACGGTGCCAAAAACCTGCCCGAATTTTTCATTCCATCTCCATATTTCACCAAAGGAACGGAGAAAGCCTCCAAAGCTGTTAGAAATTGCACACATATCACAGTATATCCTCTGAGCGTGAATATTATCCCAAATTCTACACAGGTGAGAGTTTCAAACCATTAAATCTCTGCGTAATCAACCACAGGACTTCGTGCGGGACTGCTTCCCCCTTCTGAGCTGTCCATTTGCTTCCACGCGCAGGAATACAGATAAAAATTTGATGACTGCTTCACTGCATCAATATATTACACTCCCTACGTAGTGACTCACCGTCCGTAGAGGTCCGGACCATGCAATAGGCCACCATATGGGCCCTAAAGGCATTCAGCCATCCAGATGTAAATATTTCACACCGAATTTCATTCTCATCACCCAATCTGCATCTCTAACTCCCTTTTATTACCTTTTCCTTACTACTCTCAGAATATCGTTTCATTCTCTCCTGACTCAAATTTTCTTTAAAAGCTTTCATCACCTCCTCTTTTTACACCCTTTTCTCTGTCTTCTGTTCTCCCATCCCCCAAAGCCTGCCCACTTTTTCCTCGTCATTTTCGTTTTATCTTTCTTTTCCCTTATAAAACGGGCTTGCAAGCCTCGTAACGAAAAATACAAAACCATTTCTCCTCTTCCTTCCTCTCCTATATCCACACACCGCTCTCACCTCATCGAGCAAGCGATCAAAATCCTTGTAATTCCATATATTTCATAGCTAGAAAATTTTACATCCTAAAATGTATAAATATTCCCAGTTTCTATCCATCCTCAATATGTTTTTGACATGCATCAACACAAAAATCTGCCGAACAAAACCCGAATGTTCGGTCTACTATTTAAAAAAGTGCCGATTGGACTCACCCAATTTGGTTATTATATGTTTCTATTAAATTTTTGTCTAGTTGCTTTAGCATTCTCTAATTTTTTAAGTTTTCCATCATACTAGTGATTTAATTAATTCTTAGAAAATATTAATTCACTTAAGTTATTATAGATCGATAGTTGGGTAAATTAAATTGTCATTGATAAAGTTAAGAAATTACTTTTTATTCAAAATTATTTGTGTTAAATTTCCATGATAACAATATACCCTAAAATAGGCAATAATAGGCATTAAAATAGTCAATTTATATACATATATATGTATGTATATATATATATATATATATATATATATATATTGCCCATTTTAATCTTAAATATTTCATTTAATATCAATGAAAAAGCTTCACTTTTTTATATTTTTATTATTTTATTCTGAGAATGTAGACATAACATACAATATACATTATCCCATTGCCTAAACATAATTTTACTATATTCCTGGCGTACATGTTTGTTATCAGTGTGTCCCTTGTGAAAAATTTGAACAAGCTGTTCTTGTATTCCTGTTCTCGTTATAGTAAAAAATAGAGCATCTATATTTATTTTTTCTGCTATCCTCAGGCAGTCAGGTTTTCCTCTTTCGAATTCTTTCTTTCTCCTTGAGGATGTTGATAGTGAAAGTAGTATGTACTCTCGTTTTAGTTTATTCCTTATAATTGTTTAAACAGATAGAAAAGGAAATTTTGGCGTTTGTTTCTTTTATTTTGGAGTTTTTGATGATTCACGGCCCCATACTACATGAGTATTTTAGGGCCTAACATAAATAATGCTAGAAAATATAGCTAAAGGCCTCCTTCGAGTCATTGTTTTACCACTATAGTTGTATACTATTTTATCAATTGAAGCGACATCTCCTGTGCTATCACAAGAAAAACTTACCACAGGTTTCCACTTGGTTGATGTTAAGAAGGTTATGCGTTGCGACTATTTAGTTAACATTTTTGTATATTTAGGAAAATGTGAAAGTATCTTGTGAACCCTCTTTTATTCAAATAAAGAATTTCTTCGAACTTAACTAAAAAATTCACAGCTATGAACTCAAGTGGAGGCTCATCTTTTTTTCTACTATACCCTACGATGGATAAGTTCTTGAATTGTAATTGGCGGGCCAAATGTACACTTTCGTTATAAAAATTATCGTATGTGATATTTTCCCTGAGTTTTCGACTCCCTCAACCGTAGATAGCACTACTCTACTAGACTACAGACCTGCATGACTAGAATTCTACAATGAGGCATTGTACAAAATATGATGTCTTTGACAATGTGAAATTCTAAAAAAATGCGAAAAAGAAATAATATAGTAAGAATGGCAACATAATATATTTCAAAATAATATAATACTGAAAATGGATATAGTTGAAAAAATCAGACGTCACGGGTTTGACTCTCGCCTTGGTTGATTTTATCTCCATCTAGGGCATGGGTATTTGTAATTGTAGCTATTGTTATATCATTGTTAAAAGTCCGATGTAAAGGCCAAAGTACTTTTTTTGGATTTATGTAAAATTATTAAATTAACAAATGATGTCTAGTTAATATTCTTAGACTAGAAATTTCTTGTATAATGCGTAAAAGTATTAATATTTACAGTTTAGGCCACTTATTCATCTATATATACATAATACCCCGCAAGCCGCCGCAAGGGCGTGTGGCGGGGGGTGTCAGGTCACCATCCGTAAATAGGAACAATACCACGTGTAAAATCAAAAACATGAAAAACAACACCCACAGTGGCGTACACAATCATGCAAATATCCCTTCATCCAACACCTATGCAAACACATACACCATAAATCAACAAACAACTTCACCCCAGGGTGCAGCACGAAAGCCATCCAACAACGCGCAAGCCAGAACATAACAAGCAAGAAGGCGAAGCTCCACTACGACATGGACATGTAACTCAGAACTTATTAGTCATAATGTATGAGTCATTTGTACTCATTTACCAGAAAAAAATCCCAATTTTAGTGAAAATAAACAAGGTGGTATTGGATTGTTTTATATCTACGGGAAAAAGTAATAAGAATAGTCACTGAATTTCATTGAATGTTTCACAAATATGCAAAATAAATTAACCTCCGAAACGATGATCGGTAAAATTTGACCCAGTTTGTAGTCTTAGGGTAAATTCATTCTTTAAAAGCGCCTAAGCTGCGCTACTGAGCAATCTTTGACTTGAACAATGAATTTGAATTTAACCTTACCAAACTGAAAAACAATAACTGATGCTATTATGTCGCAAAAATTGATGATTTAGCCACACTTTTTTAAAGCAAACAAAAATTTCATAACAAAGGGTATTTTTTCAAGAGATCTCAAGGAGAAAATCGTTGTTGTCGAACTGTTTCCCGAAATCAAATTGATCAAGTCAAAAATCGTCATTTTTACCCAGTCTTAGGATAGAAAGTTTCGCTGCTACTGGTGGGAATTGACACCTCAGAGGTTGCTGATAAATTTTACAAAAATATGCGCCGTAAAATACACCGCACAGTACTCGGTCATTACTTAAATAAAGTGATATATTGGTGTCATAAAATAAGACAAAAAAATATAGAGAACGGATAAGATCTTTTCTGGGTTGTATTACTCTTCAAGACTCTCTTACAAGCGTACGAGTTTGCGAGATGATATCGTCGTAACGAGAGGAACATTTTGTTCAAAATTCGCTTCAGTGGGAACTACCTTGATTTTCTTCTGGAGGAGATGCTGCGTTGATGAACTTAAATTAGTTTAAAAAAATGAGTGCCAGGTAGCAATGACATAATTTCTACGTCAATACGTTACACTCAAATTCAATACCCTATCTATCTGCTTCGTGCTCACAATCTAATAAAGGATCTTAGGTACTAATAGAGCATAGTATTGTGACAACATTTTCATTACATACAAAAAATGAAGACATATAAAATAAAACTTGAATCTTATGCTAGCGTCTTTACTCAATAAGCCATTTTCAAAAGGCACTGGATACATTCGTTTGACTTTCTTTACTGTAGAGGGATTGTGCAAAGTCAGACAAGAAAATATTGCTTGAAAGGTGAAATTTGAAACAAATTTAATTTTATTAAATGGAAGACTCCGATCTATCTCTCGTAATATAATGGAGTGTTCCTGCTTAATAGTAAACGGGCGAAAAATTATGAAGTCATTGTTAATAACTACGCTTATTTCTAAAATGAAGAAATCACGGGATCCTTATTTGATTTTCCTTGGGGGACAGATTTATCTTAGGATTCGTTGCTTAGTAATTTAATTCACTTACAAAATAAACCTTTCTATAATATTTACCGAAAACCTTAATCAATATTTGGTCCTATTTTAATTAATATTGAAATTCATTAATATAGGCATGATCAGAAGATAAAATAAACCTATATGGATATACTTATAAATAATATGTAGAACACCCTTTTTAATCAAGCGATTTCCTGTTGTATAACCGATTCAAAATACCCAAGGAGTTAAACTTTCATAACAGGAAAGCTTTAATGCGAGGTTGTGAAATATTATACGTACGAGTGTGTTATATTTGTATATACATTTTTATTTGCGTTTATAAGGACAGAGAAATTATTTTTAAACCTTCTTTTATTGGCCAAGCCTGGTTAGCTTTTCTACTGAAAGAATATGTGGAATAGCATATTTTATTGTTTACCTAACTGAATTAAAGAGCATATGGCTGATAGAAAAATAAGAATCAGTAATATACGGGTATAACATTATTCATAAACTTTATTAAGCTTATTCTATGAAATGTATAATCCCTTAAATAATGGAATATCCACAGAAATCTGGGGAATTTGTGTATAAGTGAATCTCGCAAATATTGAGAAACATTTGAAATATTTCTTTGGAATAAGTCCAGTTTCCTTTGAGCTAGATAATAATAGCCCAAGGGAAACGACGTATGAAGGTTATATATATATATATATATATATATATATATATATATATATATATATATATATATATATATACACACATATATACATATATATATATATATATATGTATGTATATATGTGTGAGTGTATATATAAGTAGTAGTAGTTTTGAGAGGAGGCGACCGACAGCTAAGGTCATTTGCGCCATAGGGGATGGACAGGAAAGGATGAAGGGTGGAGAGAAACCCGGCGTCGGCATTAGCCTACTCTTTACGAAAGGCGCCAAGGGGTCCGCAGTTTAACGTCTCATCCGACGGACGGCGTACTCACTCAAAGTGCCCTCCACAAAGCACCTCAAGTAGGGATCGAGATACCTCTGAAAAATATTCCACACCGCCGGGATTTGAACCCGCGCCTTCAGGGTGGGAAGCCAGTACGTTAGCCCCCGCACCATCTCGATCCCCGTGTATAAATAAATATATATATATACATTTATATGTATATATGTGTGCATATATATATATAAATATATATATATATATATATGTATATATATATTTATACATATTATTATATTGCCAATTATATTTCTATATATATATATAATTGGCAAACATTTTCACTTTACAAAGGGAGAAGGATCTTTTTAAATCTAGCGTTTCAAAGTTTCAACTAATTACTCATAGCCAATATTCCTAAAACTTGAAAGGCAGGCACTCAGAAAATTAGAAAAAGGAAGAGATATGTAGTAGCAAAGCTAAACTCTACAGGTATTTGATAATATTTGCTTCCAGAAAAATATTTTGAGGACCATATTGGGTACCCTTGATGAAAACGATCAAAATGTCGGATAAGAATTTGTTTGGAATTTCTGTATTTGTTTGGAAGTTTGGGCTCTCTGATTGTAGGCGTGCAACGTGCAATAATTAGATCATGATTTTTTGGGAAGCTCCTTACCCTGGAGTTGAAGGCGAAGGTGGGATATCTCGGTAAATTTATTCGGTAACTTAAGGTAGTGACGCGGCATACTTTCGTAGACGGCACATTTTCCTCTCACCGTCTCAGGTCTTGGGTTCAATAATGTGAGCAAGTCACGTAGCTGGGTCACGCAGCATGGTAGTACAAACCAGAGGAAGAAGTAACTTGGTAACGTGGTTAGGAAACTTAAGTAGGTACGTATAACTTCTTCCGAAACCGCAATAAAAGCAACAATAATGCTACACAACCCTAACTTTGGCGAATATTCATTGCAGAAATTATTTTACCATCAAAAATCATTGTTCTTGAAGATAATTTTAAATTTAAATCCATGGCACGCTATGCTATAACTATATTCAACTACCCATGGTCTATGAAATTCTCATTTTAAAAATATTCATAGAAAAATATTTTTAAACTGATGATATTTCATCATATTTATATAGGCTTGAACCGGTTTCTGTAGTTTATAAGTTTGTTTATCGGTCCTCGTAATTTGCAGGTACATTCGGCTGCTAGTAAACAATAGTACAATAATTGCTTACATTACAAAATATACATATTCAAGTTTTATACCAATTTTTGACTTTTGAGAGGACTCACAAATTGACTTATAGCTTTCATTGGCATCTAATGCGCGGATCCAATGCTGCGTTCCATTGCGAAAAGTTGCGCGTTAAACGAAGACTGAATAAAGCGCGTAAATTATGGTGGTAGAAGATCATAAATACGGGAAGAATAGTTTTCGTTGCACAGGTGCGATATTGGTGGCGGCTTCCATATAAATTGTTGACGATTAAAAAAAATCGCAATTAAAAATGAAGGATGGTCGTAGGGATGAGGAAAAATTGAAAGAGACTATTGAAGAAACCCACATTTCACATTCTCCGATCTTTTTTCCAGTGACCTTAATGCGAGCCAACCAATGAGACTTGGGACGTATGCACGTAGGTGGTACTCGAGCAGTAATAAATATTGGAAAGGAGATGAAAATTTTTATTGAACTCCAAGAATAAAAAAATCGGATCCTATCATCTTGGCTCTACGTTTCAGCGCAAAGATTGATAACTGCTGCTTTCCAATCTACATTAAGATCAATTTTCTCAAACAAGTGAGCAATCAACTTATTTTCCATATGCCCTTCTTTCCCGGGTTTCTTTCTCGTACTATTCCATTTATATGTACATCTGTTCAAAAAAAGCTCTTTCTGAAATGAGAGAATAATATATCTGATTATAATTTACATTAGGCTATCAATGCATTCATCTTGGTCTAATAGTCTTTAGTAACTTCGTCCTCGGGTGTTTCTTTGCGATTCTTATTTTTAAAGATCACTTCATACTTACATTTTCCTGCACATGCTAACTTATCGGTAACCATACTCCGCTTGTCTAGAATCATACTTATATTCATACCATCGTGGCACTTAGTACTTTCACATATTTTTCAATGTTTGCAAGTTATAATTGTGCATGCATTTTCATAATAAATTCTTACTCTACTGCATATCTCCTCATTTAATGCTGCTATAACTTAAAAAGTTCAACCAACGATTCAGAAAGAGTAGGTATCAACTATTTCTCTCTCACTCTTTTGAATAGATTCACTTTGAAATAGCGTAATATGGATTTAGCATAAATATATTCTGAAATAAATATTAAAAAGGCAAAATAATAAAGTTAGATATTATGTTAGCATTGTTTCGAATCATGTTTTTTGAATTGTTTCCTTACTTAATTTTTTTACTTTTTTAAATTTTGTTTTGGAATGGTGATAGGAAAACAGAGATTAAATTATATATTAAGAAGAAAAGTGTGGTTAAAGCCAGAAAGTTAGAACTTACTGGTTAGTAGCATGACAGGAAGGATAGAAATAAATCTTTTCCAGAGGGTTATTCATCATTTCATTTAGTCTGGTCAAAGGTATTTGAAACAAAAGATATTTCTTAGCTTCATAAATCTGGAGATTTGAGCTCAGTGATAACATTTAATCCTTGCCTGTATAAACAGTCAGCTTAGCCTGTAACCTTGTCTGGATTTCAGGCCATATATATGTTTGTGAAGGTTTTAAAAATACGATGAATTGCCATTTATAATTGAGTTTCATATTGAGTTACTACCTATTTAGTGGGAATAGTGGAAAAGTAAGCCACCACGGCTACAAAAAATATTCTGCTCCTCACTCAAGAAAACCAGGTATCACAATACAAATATTTACCCGGATACTTTGTGTGTGGCTCGTATTTCCCCATATCTTTTTTTGAAGGGCGTGCTTTGTCTCAGTGTGGTGATAAATATTCAATGAATTCATATTTATAGATTATTTTCTTTTTAAGGATAAATCATATTTTTATTTTCACCAACAAAAAAGTTCAACAGAACCCAATAAATGAGTGTATCGACAGAATTAGTGAAGCGACGCAACCGTATCTTTAACATGTCGATATAAGAGTCTTCAATCTGCTCTCAATTCCTTAGGCTCAGGACTCATAATTCACTGCCAATAAAGAGAAAATATTATTAATAAAGGAAAAAAATCATTTCAAGATACTGGTAGAGAAAATTATACGTGCCGAGGAGGAGCATTAAGTGAAATTTGCGGACTTTGAGAAGGCCTTTAACAACGTGATATGGAATAATATGCTGAAATAGCAAAGGCAAGGAATTGAAGTTGAATTTTTAAATAGAAGAGTATTAGTCCTATTGTCTTGGAAAAAGATGGACTGTTTTTGCTTTGAAATGAAAAGGATTTCTAAGGAATCCATAGCATAGAGAGGAACATAATAGAGTCAAAAATGGAAGTCCCACGAGGAAGCCAAGAGGTTAATTATAAGGCGTAGGACAAATAATGACACAAGTGAGGCGAAAGTGCCATCAAGGCTCAAGAGAAAAAACACAAGATAAGAAAGAAGAGAGGGCTGTGTGTTCCTGTATTAATATTCTACCGAATACAAAATAATTTTGAAAGATCTCGGAATGAAACTGAAAGACTAATTTAGAGATCTTCTCTCTGCCTTCGTAATCATTTAGGCAGCCCCCTTTTTCAGCTCATGAAACGTAACCCTACGTATTAATTTTCAAGGCAATTTTCCTGCTGCAACTCTCCCTAGGAACCCTTTTATTGGGGAAATTTCTAATTATAATGAGAGATAAGTTAAAAAGATTCAGTTAAGTAGAGCGATCTTTTGGAGAGTGCGGATTACCTCTCGGGAGAACAGCTTCAGTGACTTGAAATACGAAGGATTGAAAAGTAAGGCTGGAGTGCTGCTCTTGCTGCATGCGTAAACTGCTTCGAGGCTGACGTAATGCATCTAAAAAATGCTGGTTCTATAGGTAAAATTACACGTGGTAAGCAGAAAGCAGGATTAAATTGAATGATGTTTTCATTAAGTAGGAGAAATAGAAAAAGTATTACGATGAAATTTTGCATCAAAAAGGTAAAAAAAATATAAAATTTGGAAATCCTTGTAAAACTTGCAAAGATTAAAGAAAATACTGTTTAAGGTAGATAGTATCACATCCAGCACACTATGGACTCAAGAATAACTACTTTTTGCAGAACAAGTGAGTCAGCGATGAAAAGAAAACAACCCTGAATAGAAAGAGACCCAGGATATTTGAGTGGAGATTAGCACTGACGGAGAATTTGAGATAATATTGGAGAATTTGTGAAAATTAGTGCGGTTGGTAGCAAATACGGACAAACCGGAGAAAAGTTGGATTAAGGTTGCAAAAAGGCTGTGCAAGATAAATCATGAAGCAATGGAAGAAAGGAGTGGAGAAATATGAAATCTCTATGAAGGTTGGCGATGAAGGCTTGAAAGCTTACATCACGAACTATGAGTACAATGGTTTGGGAGTCAAAACTTATATCCTCACCCATGGAACCTGGATAACTCAAATTGAAATGAGAGGAGGGCGTACTGTCAAGCAATAAAAAATCGAGGGAATAGTGGGGAAGGAATATTTTAGCCACCCCTAGATTATGTATGGAAAATACCGTCACTGATAGGCGCCATCTTATTCATCTGGAATCCTGTATGAGTTGAGACTGTGTCATGCATAAAACTCAAACAGATGTGTACAGTAAAAAGAACACAACAACGGTCTGAAGGATACGACACTCCAAGGTAAGGGTGAGGGACTCGGTAATGCATGTACCTAATGCGATGACAATAGGAAGACGTTAGGTGAACTAGATAAGGAAGGGATATAATACCGGGGAAGATTCTTAGATCAAAAAGAAAAGGTGAAAGATGGGAGGAAATATCAATGGACGAATCGTTTCGGGACATGAGGACTATCTCGAGAGAAATTAACATCAGCAAGGCAAGGTTTCCTGGACATACTGTAATGTATATAAATTGATCAGAATGATAAGGATATGACATATATCAGATCGGATGGTAGGAAAGACTGAAACCGTATGTATAGTTAACTCAGAAAGGACTGGACTGCGATGGGGGTGAAGGTTAAAGGGAAGGAAAACTGGGAAAATACGTACACACCAGCATATTCCGGAGGTCAGCGACATAGATCACATGCGTAAGTGGATTGTGTGCAGCGTAGAGTAGCTAGATTCGTAAAACGTTGCAATGAAAATTGAGAATTGTATTGAAATTGTTAAAAGAGCTAGGAAATCACTTACGAAGTGAAGGTTAAATTATACATTAAGTTTCCTGCATAAATTGGGAAAACCTCTCTTTAGGAACAATGTTGAAAATGCATTATTAGCCCCATATTAATTCGGTAGGAGAGATTATGTCAATTATATTAGAGGTATTAAGTGTAGACCAGAAACAATTAAAAAAATATTTTTCCCACGCACGTAATGTGATCAGAATAACGTTGTCCGACCGCGATGGGTGGGAAAAGTGCGTATTTTGGATCAAGAATAATCTGGTGAATAATTACCTCCTGCCTCACATCCTAGTAGGCTTGTAGGGTACTATTTAAAAAAAAGAAGGCTACAGGCATAGGTTAGAGAAATATCAGTAGGAGAAAAGAGGGCAATGAAGATCTCAGATGTAGAACGAGAAAGGAGAGGACAGATGAATAGATTCTCGGAGAAGAAGGAACGAAACCATGACGGAATAAAGGAATAGAGTAGAACTTATAATATAGTGTGGGTATCTCTAATGTTTGTAGAAAATCCTGTCAATTTATACTGTCAAGTGAATCCCTACTTGCGGACTTGTAAAAAATGTTCCACGGTCAAACTGAAAACTCTGCTGTTTTTTAACTTGCAAAGTTAAGCCAATACAGAGACGTTCAACTCATAGCCGGATTTCTCTGGCTACAGTAGGAAAAGATGGGAACAAACCTTCTCGCACAATATCCTCGTCTCCGTCAATGTAGGAATCGGCTGAGTGCGAACGCTGCATGCCGAAACTCCTGTTTTGATGGCTCGCTTCACCCTCCCCCTCCTTCTCCTCATACCTGGCACACAGGCAGCCAATTGTCACGGCTGGCAAAATGAACGACAAATGAGTAACGTCAAAGCAACAGATATTTATTTCGATCAATTGGTTCAACTATGGCAAATGTCAAAAAAATATAATTTAAGAGTACATGCTTTACAGTGGACGTGAAGGTTGGACAGAATTGGAAAACAGAAAAGCGTACGTTGTAATTAATTGAGTCATGCAGGAGAAAAATGAAAATTAGATCGACAAAGATAGCTGTATATAAAGTATTATCTAAGAAACATGGGAAGGAAGAGAATTTATATCTGTAGTTCTTAATTACAAGTATATAACAGTTAATCGAGAGAAAACTACTGATGTATCATATATGCCCGTTTTACGTATAAATATCCGGGCCAAATTAAACTTAAAAAAATGCATTCTGAGAAGAGAAAATATTTTTCTGTTAAAGGGAGACGATGGGCAAAAACTGGCACAACCGACCCTGTGCACTAAAAGACAATACAAAATGTACAACATGAACTTCAGTGCGCAACTATGAATTTAGAAATTAAGCTAACACCCAACAAAATGGAGGCTGGTTACACTAATACTGCTTAATTACTCAGTCACGTCGTAGCATAATTTGAACTCATTACTGGTATTTTTGCCATATACTTAATGAATAAAAATGAAATATGCATAAAAACCAATGCATAGGGAAAATAATTATGCCTATAGCGGAATTTACTCCCGTATTTGTCATTAACATAAATATTGTTAATGTTTTTGAATTACTACTTTTTAACTGAGATAACTACCCCGTAAGTTATTAAGCTAGTTACCTACTCCTTAAGCCAAACGAATAACGTGTAGGCTAAAATTACATTTTCGAATAGAAAATAACAATTTAGTGTTTAATTCATAGAAAATTAACTCAGTTGTTTCGGCGCCTAAAAATGAAATGAACACTGCTAAATAACATTAACTTTAAGCAGTTAAAATAAAACAACAAATAGCAAATAAATTTACAAATAACGAATTTTAAAGTAATTTCCGCATGAATTCAAATTCGAATACATAGAGTTATTCAGGTAAAATACACAAGGTATACTTTTTATCAATATGTAACACTTCTTTAACATAGGGTAATACGTCCAAATATTCTTTGGCCGAGAAGCACGTGAGTTGATTCAATGAAAGTAAGAACAAAGCGATCTACGCTATGCTACAACTTACCTAAGGTACAGGTATGTGATATGTATTTTAAATTAATCAATCTATTTTTGTAGCCTGAGAAATAGCACAAAATAAATTCATTAGAGTTCAATAATGCCCTAACAACCACTTATGCTAAACAGTCTCAATAATTAAACTGTTTGGTTGTCATGACGCTTAAGAATTGTAAACAATAAATAATCAAAATTCATTAACATGTCTTTTGTGCGAATTTTCCGACGTTTTTGGAGAAAGTCAATGTGGTAATTGATTTAAAATTTAACCGAATAGACAAGCAAAGACCGACGCATAAAAGATGTCTGTTATTATTGTTTGCTCTCACATATTCTGCTTTATTCGATATGTTTTACGATATTTTACTGTGTATGTAGGCATTTAAAGATTCCCCGAAGTTGTAGAAATGTTTAAATACGCAAACAAGACGGCCCTTTACTTAGATAGAATAAAAAATCTGTGACCCGAGTTAACTAATTCATTCTAAATGAACTGGATAGTTTGATCATTAAAAAAATATCATCCCGGCTGGGAGCAACTTTCGCCTAACATCACACATTTTTGAGTAAATGAAATAACTTTCTAAATTTAAAGTTAACTCAACCGAATCCTTCCCTTGCACTTCATACCATTTCATTGAAATTGAACCAACTAAAAAATTTCTTGTCGATCCGAATGGTATAAATGGCGTATCGTTACCACAATATCAGTATCAGAAATGAACTCCCATCAATATATTCAAATACCCCTAAACGAGATTCTCGCTTGAAATAGAGTAATTTTAGTGCCATTTAAATGCAAATTTTTTTCAATGGCAAAAATAACATGATTTAAAACAAAAGATCGATGAATAACATCGTAATTCACTCAGTATTCTAAAGAAAGTATTCATATTTACGCACTCGTTAAAAAAAATAACTCCTCCATCAATGCAATTCTTGATTTGAAATCTATGAAATTAATGCATTTTTACTAACTTTCTGCCTTTTAGATAAACATGCCTTCCGTATGTTGTTGCCAATGCCATTTTTTGCCTTTTAGAATCTTAATGGAAGACAATAGAGGACCTATCCCCTTATGTTGGATCCCCTCGCCCTCCAGTCACGATTCATCCTCATCCTTAAGAATTCAATCCATTGGGACGCAGAAAAACAAAGACCTTTTCCCCACCCCACCAAAACACCCTTACCTCAACCTCCTCGTGTCTTGAACGTTTTGGAGGAAGGAAGAGATTTCGAAGGAGGTTAAGGAAAATTGGATTCAAGTCTTCGGAATATCTAATTATGGATGCCGCGAGTCTTTATCTGAGGAGAAATTTTCTTCTTCCTAGGGCCAAAGAGCTTTCTTTTTGTTTGTTCAGCAAACTGGAATTTAAAAAAAACCACTTGCTCCAGATATTAATGCTTTATCTTGTTGAAGAGCACGGGAAAATGTTTGAATTTTGCTGGGAACTAGAACAAACTAGAACTGAGATAAAGAGAAAATCATAACTATGGCAATCGATTGACCTCCCTAAATTTCACATTTCTTATGTTTAACTTTGATGGTTGAATCATATATTCTATTCGTTTTAAAACCATGGACCAAAAGGACTAATTACGTATTTTCCATTATTTCCGTTTGTATTTTATACTGTTTTTCTATCTTTTAGTTTAATGGTTTTCTTTTTTCAGTCTAGGACGGAGCTGAAATAAGTATATACAAGTATGTCGGGTCTGAAATGTTACATCTATCATGAGGGGCGTTCAGGAGGATAATGTTTCTTTTTCCGCGTAGCCCTACGCTTCTTAAATAGCTAATTGAAGCACAAACATGGAAAATAACAAACTTTAGTTATGCTGAGGATTTCGGGATTACATTGACTTGAAAATGGTAGCTACATCACTTGTAGTTTTCGGCTTTAAAATTAATTTTAATCAGATTTCAATTAATAGTTTTCGCTGTGCTTAAATCCGTTACATATGACATTTATGTCCGTATAGACCAACTTTTCGCTCACAGAGTATGTGCCAACTGTCAGAAATTATGAGATCTAATTTTTTATTTTCAGAGAAAGTAATTTTTTTTCGAAACAAGGCTCCATTATTTTCTATACAATTTTGATTTTATTTGTATTTCGCTTCCTCTTAAACGCAAGGAAACAAAGATTACTTTCAAAAAGCGGGGGAAAACTGTTTACAATTTTTAATATAATGACTGATAATCGAGAATAATTTTTTTCTCTGCTTTACTTTCCACAATTTAGGGGTATTTTTATTAATATAACTACAGTGGGCCAGATACTATATAACTTCAAGTTTATATAAAAATATTATATATAAATATATTAGAGAAAGAATTAGGGGGCGGCATTCAAAAGCTTTCACAACAATTTTTTCCTAAAGTAATTTTCAAACACGATGATTTTACACACAAACACATAAATAAATAAATAAGTAAATAAATAAATATATGTAATATATATATATATTACCCCTCCCCGGACTACAACCTTGACGTGGTGGAAGGGCTTGTGCGTTCCGATGACCCCTAGAGCTGTGCTGGCGGGAGTAATAATTATTGCTCCTGGTAGGGTCACCCATGCCAGATAGGTCGAAGGTTAGGAGCCAGACGAAAGGTAGTCCACGCAGCGTCTGTTCCTCAGTGAGGCGGCTGCAATGGCGTCTGACCCCAGTGGGGCGGCCAGTAAGTGATGGTGTCACGTTAAAAACACTATTGAGGAAGGCAACGGGAAACCACCTCAATTATCATTCCCTAGAAAAATATGATGGACAATAGAGATAATTTGAGTCCTGGCAACCACGGGGCTCGGCCCAGTCGGCCGTGTGTCGTGCCCGGCAGCGGGGGAGGCAAGGCTTCCGCGGTCGTCATCCCACGAAACCCTTGCAAGGGAAAACCAGCAGCAGCAGGACAGAAGACGCAGGAGAAGAACACAAAATTAGTTAGAATAGGAACGTGGAATGTTAGGACAATGATGAGGACAGGGAAATTGGAGAATGTTAAGCGAGAGATGGAAAGGGGAAATATAGATATTTTAGGTCTATGCGAGGTGAGATGGAAAGATAGCGGGGATTACTGGAGTGATAAGTATAGAATAATATACAGCGGTGGGGACGAGAGCCAACGAGGGGTTGCCATAGTATTAAATGAAGAGGTAGGAAGAAGCGTAGTCAACATAGAGCAGGTAACGGATAGAATACTACTAGTGGAGATAAAAGCAGAACCGACGAACTTAGTTATTATTCAGGTATACATGCCACCGAGCAACCATAAGGAAGAAGAGGTCGATAAGATATACGATCAGTTAGAGGACATGATCGCGTGTGTTCCTGCAGGGAAACATTTGATAGTGATGGGGGATTGGAATGCGACGGTAGGCGAAGGAAGAGATGGTGATGAGGTGGGCGACTACGGTTTGGGCACGAGGAATGACCGCGGGGAGAAAGCAGTTGAGTTCTGCAGGAGACAGGGGTTAGTCATCACCAACACTTGGTTTAGACACCACAAAAGACGCAGGTATACATGGAAAATGCCAGGTGACTCAGGAAGATATCAGCTAGATTATATCCTGGTTAGACACAGGTTTAGGAATAGTGTGATAAATTCCCACAGCTTTCAGGGAGCGGATGCGGACTCAGACCACAATTTAGTTGTTATGAAATGTAGCGTACGTTTCAAAAAGATAAGGCAGGGGCGGCGAGTTAGAAAATGGAATGTAGAAGCATTAAATGGGTTGAAAAGGAAGGAATACAAACAGGCGGTAGAGAAAATAATGGAGGATGGTAAAGGGCTTATTACTATCGAAGAAGAATGGGAAATGATCAAAAAAGGGTTGTCTAAAGCCGCAAAAGACACTATTGGAACCGTTAACGCTAAAAGGACTAGGAAACCATGGATCACGGATGAGATGATTACAAAGATGGATGAGCGGCGAAAATGGAAGAATATAAATACAGAATTAGGCAAAATGAAGTACAAAGAATTGAACAATAAATTGAGGCGGGCAACAAATAAGGCAAAAGACGCATGGTGGAAGACGCAGTGCGAGGATATGGAAAGTCTCCAGAGGAAGGGCGAAATCGGTGCGCTGTACAGCAAAGTTAAATCGTTATCGGGAAGTAAGAAAGGAAGAGCTATGCTAATAGTTAGAGATAAGGCGGGTAAGGTAATAGTTGACGCAGGAAAGATCCAAGAGAGATGGAAGGAGTATATAGAAGAACTGTATAGTAAAGAACTCAGACCAACACAGTTAGACATTGAAAAAGAAAATGACGTAGAGGAAGACAGCTTAGGTCCAGGCATACTAGACAATGAGATAAAAAGGGCATTAAGGGAGATGAAACTAAATAAGGCCGTGGGGGTAGATAACATTCCCGTGGAACTTTTAAAATGCTTAGGAAAATGTGGGAGGAAGAGGCTATATGGGCTGATCCGTAGCATTTATGAGGAGGGAATCTGGCCGGAAGACTTTGTGAGAGCAGTTTTAGTTCCGATTCCGAAAAAGGTAAAGGCCACGTCATGTGAGGACTATAGGACAATTAGTTTGATATCCCACGCAGCTAAAGTTGTTCTCAGGATCATAAACAAACGGATAGAGAGTAGGGCAAATGATTACTTAGGGGATGATCAGTTTGGGTTTAGGAAGGGGAGAGGTACGCGTGATGCCATTGCAGTAATGAGGTTATTAATCGAGAGGAATATAGAACACAACCAGGAGGTATTTGCCTGTTTCGTAGATTTCGAAAAAGCGTTTGATAGAGTGAATTGGGAAAAACTAATGAGTATATTGCAGAAAATAGGAATAGATTGGAGGGAAAGGAGGCTAATCCGCAACCTGTACATGTCTCAGACTGCTCAGGTGCGGGTGGGAAACGGGGAGTCAGGATGGGCAGTGTTAGGAAGGGGTGTAAGGCAGGGTTGCCCATTATCACCGTTGCTGTTCAACCTGTATGCAGAGGAAATGATCAAAGAGGCATGGGAAGAACTAGAGGTAGGAATGAAAGTGGGCGGGGAATTCGTAAAATCAGTTAGGTTTGCTGATGACCAAGCTTTAGTTTGTCAGTCAGCCAAGGGGCTGCAAGCATTGCTGAGTGAATTGGAAATTCAGTGCGACAGGTATGGGATGAGAATCAACATTAATAAAACAAAGGTTATGCGATTTTCTAGAAAGAAAAAGGGCAAGCTTAACATTAAAATAGGAGGGCAAAAACTAGAGCAGGTAGAACAGTTTACGTATCTCGGTAGTGTTTTGGACCAACACGGTCAAAGTAGTAGGGACGTAAGGAGAAGAATTGCGCTAGGCAAAGAGGCTTTCACGAGGAGGAGGGAGTTGATGACGGGGACTTTGAGTAAGGATGTTAAGAAAAGACTCGTAAAAACTTTGATATGGAGCGTAGCTATGTACGGCGCGGAAACGTGGTCATTGAAGCAGGAGGATAGACGTAGACTGGAGGCTTTTGAAATGTGGGTGTGGAGAAGAATGGAGAAGGTGAAATGGACAGAGAAGAAAACAAATGAGGAAGTACTTGGTATGGTGGGCGAAGAGAGGGGTTTGTTGGGAGCAATCCTATGGAGGCAGGAAAAGTGGATGAAGGGGGTGTTGACCGGCAGTGGGATGTTGAAGACTGTGATAGAGGGTAGAATGTTGGGCAAAAGAGGAAAGGGAAGGAACAGGATAGGGATGTTTGACGGGATGAAGGGAGGAAGAAAGGACTCAGAGATGAAGAGGGACCTGGTGTAGAGTAGAATTTAGGATTGTGTTTTGTTAGTAGTCACAAAATATTTGTTTGGTAGTTGTGTCCATCGAAAAACCTACCTTAACCGGTAGATAACCTTAAAAAAAAAATATATATATAACATATATATATATAACATATATATATATATATATATATATATATATATATATATATATATATATATATATATATATATACTACCTTGATCAAAAATTTCCCGGAATTTATTCAGAAAATTAAAAATACAAGTTTATTCATCTAAATCTATATTGTCCCCTTCAAAGTAATCCCCATCGACTGAAACACACTTATGCCAGCGCTTGATCCAATCCTCGAAACATTTTTTATATTCGGTTTTCGGTATGTCCATCAGTGCTTCCTGCGATTTTTCCATTACTTCCTCTCGGCTGCTAAAACGCGTTCCCCGTAATGGTTTTTTAACTCGATTGAACAGAAAGAAGTCACAGGGAGCCAAATCAGGTGAATTCGGTGGCTGTTGGATGGTATTTGTTGCATTTTTCGTCAAAAAATTACGAATAATGATAGGACTGTGCGACGGTGCGTTATCATGGTGCAAAATCCACGAGTTTTCTGCCCACATTTCTGGTCTCTTTCGGCGAATTGCTTCACGCAAACGTCTCATAACGCCCAAATAATACTCTTTGTTTACTGTCTGGCCTTCAGGCAAAAATTCATGATGCACTACACCGTTGTAATCCATGAAAACCGTCAGCATTGCCTTCTTTTTTGACTGAAAACGACGTGGTTTTTTTGGTCTCGGCTCATTTGGTGAACGCCATTCACTTGCCTGATGTCTGGATTGCGTGTCGTACTCATAAACCCACGTCTCGTCTCCAGTAATGATCCTTTTGATGAATGTGGGATCGGATTCAGCCTCGCAAATCATGTCTTTTGCGACGTCAACACGGTCACTTTTTTGCATGAAATTGAGGTCTTTTGGCACCAACTTTGCTGCTACACGACGGAAACCCAAATCATTAACCACAATGTCTTGGGCGGATCCATAGGCAATGTTCAAGTCCTCCGCTATTTCTCTGATGGTTAATTTGCGGTTATTGACCAACATTTCTTTTACTTTATCAATTTTTTCACCGACTTTCGATGTCGATGGTCTGCCACTGCGTTCATCATCTTCGATTGACTCACGACCACTTCTGAACCGCTCGTGCCACTGGTAAACGACCGTTTTTTTTAGAGAATCGTTGCCGAAACACTTTTCCAACATTTCCAACGTCCGTGCGCCACTAAATCCGTTTTTTACGCAAAATTTAATACAAGTTCGTTGTTGCAAATTTAAATCCATTTCTGAAATTGTAAAAAATCGCCAACACACACAGAGATAGATGTACTCTTGGCTACGTAACTTTTGCAAATGTCAAGTTATGACACTAAGATTTAAAGGGAATATCAACAACAGATGTACCAATTTAACAAAAAAACAGAACTCAAATCGGAACGAAGGGAGCGCCACACGGTGGTTATTCCGGGAACTTTTTGATCAAGGTAGTATATATATATATATATATATATATATATATATATATATATATATATATATATATATATATATATATATGTGTGTGTGTGTGTGTGTGTGTGTGTGTGTGAATACGTGAGTATGTGCGTGTGTGTATGTATATATATTTTTTCACACGCACACTTATGTTGGTTCATTGATAGAAAGGTGGATATGTGATGATAAATAAATAATATGAATGGTCAAATGTCTAATGAGACATTACAGATCAGTGCCAAAGTAAAGAAAAAATTAAGACAATTAAACACGTATTCTTATCTGACATCATGTTATTTCCGACCTTTGGCATTGAAATATGGAGCAACATTTTCAAGGAAAATTTTTGTCAAATAATATCTCCAACAAATTAATTATTTGAGCAGACCGACACAAGCCACATACTAATATATCAAACAGGACAAGGGATAGTCAGAGGGAGAAGGGTGGGGAAAAAAGTGAGGGAGGAGGCCGTTATGATGGTCCAGGCAAGGGACGAGTTTCAACATCTGCCGCCCGAGGGCTATGGCGACAATGATAGTCGCCCGATGTCGAGTTTTGCATCCTCGCAGTGTAACGAGTCCCGAACCGCGCGGCCTAATACAAACACCAACGCGGGCCTCCCCTCTCCCAACCCCCTTGCAATCAGCAAATAACCTCCACCCCTCTGTCCCCACGTCTTCCCTCTATGCTTCACCATTCCCCTCGCTAACCCTAGCCTTTCCCCCTCTCTACGCTCTCGAAATTCAACGTCCAAGCTTGCGAATAATTTGAGGAAACAAATGATTCAATTTAAGCTGATGCCGCTCTCTAACTTTTCGAAACGAAACTAGCTTTACGTGCTTTGGTGAAATAACATGTGTAAGAGGATTTCATATTACCAATTTGCCAAGCATATGTTTTAAGTTGACGAGAAACTTTTTTGTGAATATTAGGCCTTCCCTTTGAAGTCAAATTTTACTTGAATGAATTCAGATACATGGTCATTAAATCTTCCTACTTGCGACTAGTTTTGAAAAATTATTATTTTGCACAAATATAATTGAAAAGGGACACAGAACCCGCACTATTGGAAGTATATTACTCTTCGCCCGTAGATGCAAACATGAAATCATAGGGAACAAGTAATTACCATGGAAGATAATACATCCCCAGAAGAAAAGTGAGCATTTTTAATGTACTTCTAATTTTATATCAGAAAATACAGCTTAAAGAATTAATTATAAATACTAACATCAAAAACCAATAAACTTATCAATTATTTTAATGTTGATATCTATATTGTAGATAATGTAATATCTGTAATAAAGATAATATATTGTACGGTTAATGAGTTGAAGTTGAAGAATATACGGTCAATGTTAAAGTAGACGTAATAATACATTATTCACGAATAACTTAAGGCCAATAAGACATGTATTTAGAACCCAACTGTAGGTATTAGCAGCATGTCAAAACGACAGCCAGCAATTGTATTAGCAAAAGGAAATGGCCAAACAAACGAAGCACTAGCATTGTTGAGACGCATTTTATTTTTCCTAACTAATTCGCAATGGCTTCAAATGCGTCAAAAATGCATTCGTTCTTTTCTTAACTTACCGTACCCCAAATCATCATATCTACCTATAACTCGGTATGATTCTTCGTTGTTTAATTCTATGAAATTATCCCAAGGTGTAAATACCAGATTTACACTCAAAGTATTAACGATGTGTTAGTTTCTTTTAAAGTGCCACCACTTGGTTTCCCACAAATTTATATTTGTTGTAACCAGGAAAGCAGAATTATTATTCCTCAGAGTTAAAGTCAAGGAGTCTCCAGTCAGAACTCCGATGCTCTACTATTTACGCTTCCGTACTAAACTAAATTTATCGTAATTTAGGATAATTTTAAAATTGAATTTCGTGAAATAGTTCAGATATCAGTGCAAATGAGAAATTGCTTAAACAAAAATGTTTCAATTGATAAAGTTACCCTTCGGAGAAACTGATGAAGTCCAGCCTGTATCCAAAGTTAAATACAATATCATATAAATGAAACTTAAATCTGCCAAATCAAATGCCCTTTCGACTTAGCTCATCGCAAATAGCGGCAAGGAGAAAGTACGACCAATTTCCTGGAAAAACAATAGTAAGTTTAACCGGAATGTTTTTACGATAGAAAATCCCGAAAAATTTATACAAGCCAATATTCTTCAGAGACTTAATTAATAGCAAATTTCCTGGAATGGAAATACTTCCAGCATGACAGACCTAATATTTATTTTTTCTTGTATCTTAAAAAGCTTAATCATCCCACCCGATAGATTAATATGCTTTTAGGCCAGAAGCCTTTGTTGATCATGACTTTCCAAAGAGTTAATTGTTATTTATGGTGATTTGTTAATTGTTATTTTATCAGTCGTATATTATCGAATAATACCATCATTATTTTGATGTTATTATGAAAATGTCTTTCTGTTTGAGACCATCATTAATGGAAGCAAAGTTACCCACAACCCTGAATCATAAAAAAACTGGCTTTTTTACTGGGTAAAAGAAAACGCATCGAATATATATTTTACAGTACTATTGACTCATGAAACCGATAAAATGAAAATTACCTTGAAATCAACGGTTTTCATAGTTTAACGTTTCAGCTGGCGATCCCACAGTAAACTTTTCGCGACCCCGATAGGAGTCACGGCCTATTGGGTGGAAATCCACGAGGATGAAATGCCTACATGAAATTCTTGAAAGAGCATTGGAATAGAGTATCCATAAAAAGGGTATACTACCCTTGCAACTTTTTTCTTGATTCCCACAGGTACCATGCCGTGTACGACAGACAGACTTCAAACATTCAGATCCTCCTAACTTATTCACTCCCTCTCCCTGTGAAATAATATGGAGATTAAGCAAGTAACACCGGATGTTCGGGAAAAAATAAATGAGTAAGTGATGTACAAAACTCGAACCACCGTTTTACGTGTATGGTACAGCTTCTAAAACCGCTTTCATCCCTTTTCACATTCATCGTAATGGCTCCCGCGGTTCGGTTAACTAAGCCCACTCACCTCCTTATCTCACGAAAACCGAAAAAAACTTAGTTCTCTATATCTATCCAATCCAACTATTATTTGCAGCATCCTACATAAAGCGCACACACATTACTCCTTCAGTTACCCTTAACGTGTCTGTGCTAGTGTGAGCGTGTTTAACTCCGAATGTGTTTGCCGTAGGGCTTTACCCCAGCTCTCCTCCACATGCGGCCTCTGTTTGAACCCTTGTTGCTTGGGCGATGGCGCCATTACTACGGGTTCCTCTCGTAATCGCCGTTTTGTGTTGGAATGCTTTCAGGAGTCCTTGACTAGTATCTAGCATGGGACTTTTACCAAGTCGGGTTTCAGGTTTGTATATTTCATGAAGTTTCGCCTGAAACCACTAAAGAACAATTGCATTAATGAAGTACACAAACTTTACATTTTCAGTAATGGTAATTGAAAACTTATTGGTTGAAAAAAATGTAGGCATATAAAATTAACTAATATGCGGCGGCTTTACTGAATTAAGAATTCATAATAATTATCTGAAATCCATTATTATTGCTTTATATTACAGGAAGTGCATCAAATAGCAGCAATATACATGCACTATTATTAATTAGTTTTAGTTAACTATGTCCTGTTCATAACATTATTTTTACATGGATATTAAATATTTAGATAATATTAATTATTAAAAGTTAAAACAATAAAATAAATTGATTTCACTTATAGAGGCATAATGCAAATATTTAGCTTGCCTCTCTTGGAGTAAATAAGGCTAAGTGCCTTGTGAATAGAATTGTCCTGTAGTGGTTAAGTAAGGTGAGATAAAAGTAAAGGAATGGTTGGATAATGAGGGAAACGATAATGCAAGGCAATAGAGATATATAGAGTAAGAATTTTTGCAATAGTGAATTTTGTTTTTCAAGGGTGTTCAATTGATAATAGAACATAGAAAAAAAAAAGTTTGGTTTTTTTTTAACATTTCGGTGAGAAAACCCTTTTTCCAAGGGATTCAGATAACTGATGAAAATGATGATGAGCAGGGAGGGAAGGACTAGTGCAGGAAATGTGGAAGGGAGATGGAGGCTTTGGGGATAATCGGCATGCGTGAAGATTTACGGTAAGAAGTAGAGTATATACCCTAATAGGCAAGGTTCAGACCAGAGTCCGAGCAAGGTACCTGGTGTCCATATGCATGCCTCCTAGAGGGTTTTGAACTCAAAAGATGTGTCCACGGAGGTAACGAAGGTAAAATTGATACTTAGTAACAATGATTAAAGTAAAAAATGTTGAGAGAGGTACGAGTATGTTCAGGAACTGGTAGGCAAATGAAGAAGAAGAATTACAGGATGCGCGGTAATTGTTCATACGTATTTTTAGTTGTACATTACCCAGCGTAGGAGGGGAAGATTTGGTAATTTAGTTAATAAATTATAATTCGGGATGTTCATGAGGAATAGGAGAATAGGCCTTATGAAAGAGGAAGCAAGGAGTGGTGAAGATAGGATATGTTTCTCATTAGGATCTTTTGAATGGTATTAGCGTGGATTTGTGGATTATGGAGGACTCAGATTAAGAGTTGTGTTTATTGTGGTAGTTTTATCGCATTATTTGGTCATTAAATTCAAGATATAAACTTTCAGTAGACTTAAAATTAGTCTTCCTACCGAGATTCATTTATTTGAAAGGATACAAATGCGTTCAAAAACAACATTGAGATTACAAAATTGATTCAAAATTCACAAGGGACAGTTACCACAGTAGGAGACAGGATTTAGACCAAATACGGGAAACTAATCGAAAATGTGAAGAGTACCCTTCGAGTTCCTAAAAAGTTATGAATTTGATTCGGTACATGGGCTTACACTCCTGGTAATCGTAAATTCAGTAAAATATTGTGTCTCAATATAAAGTCAGCTGTTGATGATGTGAAAAGTTACGAAAAATATAAATATAGAATTTTTATAAGAAATAAAAAGTCACCATGACGGTGAACAGTGAGAAATTGCTTGTGAGTATCTAGTGATCTAGCCATTAAATGTTTCACTAGGGATTGATTCATAATTCTCCGGTACCCCAATCTATCTTCCTTTTTCCTTAAACCTGTAAAATATGCCGTGAATTAAGGGAATGTCTGTTTTAAAAAAATCACAAAATCATTTATTCAAATATAAGTTCAAAGTAAACATGAAAAACGCTTAACCAGAGGCGAAACTAATTGCACAAATAAAACAGCCAGATGCGATCAATTAATCAAGAAAATGTTTCAAGGGGTTTGAATCCATCTCTAAGGGCATGGTACTCGCATATGGTAAGCCACAAAAAATTCTTAAAGAATATACTATTTTTCTATTATTTGAGCGAATTTTAATTAAAAGATTTTCATCTTTTAAAGTGTTTATATATTTTTCTCCGTTTATGAACACATTTTTTATCAATAAACTCAAATAATTAACAGGATAAAGAAAGAAGTTTACCACTGTGAGATATATTACAGAAAGCGTACATTTAATCACTTTAGGGAAAGCTGAGAGAGGGAACTGAAAATACGGGTTCCCGTCAGTAAAGCCTCGAAATTGTCGTTCCTCGTTAACACCGAGGTTGTGACGTGACAGCCTCAAGGATTTCCGATTATTGTCTAGACAAACATTGGGATTCGCCGTGGTCGTGTTGTTCAAACTTTGCCCTTGTCGAGACTCGAGAATTTCGAGTCCATACTAAATAGCCCCCTAGTGGCATAGTATTTTCGTATAGTACAGAGCCAAAAACAATAACAACACAGGAAGTTCATCTTGCAGGCCCCAAGCGTCGCTGCTAGCCTTGAAAGAATTAGCATTTTTTTACAACCAAATAAAAATAATACATGATACGATAAAATTGGCATACCTCTTTGTAAACTTAATCTCAAAGTGAGCATGAAGAAAGGGCAGTTTCATCCAACGTCATTAAGTGTAAAAGAAACAATACTTTCAAGTACATAGCAATAATTTATAGAATCGCGGAGTTAAAAACTTGTGATTTGTACTAATCACTAACTAATTACTTGGCCAAATAATGTTCTAATTTCTGATTGATTAAGCAGATGTATAGTGAGTGAACAAAATCAACCGGGAAAATGAGGCAGCGCTAAGTGCGACTTAGAAGTAAGGTTTATATGTTCTTCTCCCGAAATGGTAGCTTACAATTTTGTGCAAAAATTTCAATTTACAATTAAATTATAGGGGATGGAAACGTTTAACCTGATTCATTATAAACTTTTTATTTCTAACATTTTATTGGAATTAAACTTAAAATTTGAGTAATATATAACATAAGCCGACAATTTTACGAGGGTAGTCTGAGAAGTTTCCGACCTAGCAACGATACAAGATAACATTTCTGAAATTTTCTGAGCCGGAAACTTTTCAGACCACCCGACCACCCATGTATAATATAGCAGCATTAAATAAAATTTTTTTCCAAAAGTTCGGATAATTTCACTTATTTTCTACTGCTGTGATCATGAATTTTCCAAGCAAAAAATATTTCTTTGTCCCGTAATCAATACTCCTTCCATTCTACTCATGTTATTGCCTTCCGAAGCACTGGTTAGCCAAATTACACAACTCTATTCCAGCAAGAAATTCAGATTCTTTTTATCAAGTAGGCGAAGACATGTCTAGTTATTGTGGACTTCCGGCGGCTGTCTCTAAGGCATTGCAGTAATCACGCCACAATTTATCATCATCAATGTCGGTTTGTAAACAACCCGTCAACTTTTCCCTGTTTACTTACCGTTTTAAAAAATGAGTCCCTCTGCATTAAGCCCAAAATTCTCGATGTCAGATATCCAAAATAAGGATGAACCGGTGCGAAATGGCACTTCTCAACTTTCTCATTCAAATTCCTGCTTCCTTCGACTGAAGGCGAAGCGATGGCGATAATACATTTAAAATGATACATTCGACAGTAAATATTTAAATGCAAGAAACCAAATTTTGAGCAGTTTTTCCCATAATCAAAGTTGTTTAACTAAAGTTACAGTTTTTCATTTTATCATTTCTTTAAATTGTTATATTTTATCGGCATCAGTTATATATTTCTTTTGAGGATACAATTTTTGTTAAACAATCCTTTCCACGACGTGCTCTAAAATTACTGTGGTAATCTTGCGGTTTTAATCAGAGAATAATTCACTCGCAATCCTTTATTATTGTTAATATTTTAGCAGGACTACGAAATTGATGGGGTAGCAAGGTTAATATTTCTTCAAGGAACTAGGATAACAGTTTGAAAAAATCTCATAATTTTTAATCTCAAGCTCTAAGCCCCTATTCTACTAGTACCGTCCTCTGTTGACCCAGTTTGTTTAAGGTAATCAGAATTTTGGAGCAATTTTGCATAATGACGACCACGGAGGTTTTCATACTTCACCACCGTTCACAGCACCTGTTCCAGTGGTTTGAGTTTCATATTTCCTAGGATTAATTACTCCTTTTTTGTGCATCACTAACTCAATGGAAAAATAATTGAAATGGTTCCACATTTTCTTTCGTCAGTGGTCATTTTAACGTGACGCCATTTTTTCGCTCTTCAATAAAGTCAAAACTGTTGCAGTATTCTCACTATGGTGCAAAAATTACCCTTATTTTGTGTCCTAGTCTTTGATTGATCAAACACTGTTGGCATAAAAATGAGCGATATTCATTATTATCTTTACTATAGCTATAAGTGGTCAAGTCTAGAATAGCTCATGTCTTCCACAAAGAGATACTCTTACAAAGGAAATAAATATAAATTTACTTCTAAAAAATACGAAGAAAATCCACCCAAGTTTATCATACGCAAGCTGTAATTTCAGTCATCAAATTCAATTTATTTTGCCTATCATAAATATATGATTCTGTCACAAATGACTATTTACTTTAAGCGTTGTAAGAACTTCCTCTGTGTTGCCAAAAAATATATCTTTCTTAATTTTACCGTAAGTTTTGCCTCACCTCATGCTGTCTAAAATGCTCACACTCTTCCTTTCTTGCATAGCCCTACACCGCTTAGCCAACGCTCTTCCTTTTATCACGGCCTTTAACATGCCACTGCCATATACTATTTCCCACCATTACCTTTACCCTTTTCCAATTTCCCCCAGTGACCTTTCACCTCGCCCGTTATATTTAAAACCCCAGTTTGTATTCCTCTGACCAAATCATTGTTCCCATTCTCTGCCACACCCACATCTACAAAGCTTTGAGTCTACGCTAATCCACTCTCCTTAAAGACCAGATTTAACATCCATTCAGCACATCGTTACCCTCCATATTAAACTTTTTTAGTAATATTGCATCCACTCACTACTCTCTCTACACGGTATAAATTCGTTTTTCCTTGCAAATTACTCATTTTCTAACACAATTCGTCACGTAATCCGCCCACTAGTATACGAATTTTCCTCTAAAATATTCCACAATACATGAATTTTCTCCAAACTATTGATTTAGAAATGAAAATAAAACAATACAGCAATGAAAAGAATGGAAAAATTCAGTTTCGAACATCAATATTAAATAATGATTATATTAGACTAAATTTTAAATATAATCACAGCACAAGAAGAAAAGTCGCTCGCATTTACTGAACATAATAGAAATTGAATTTAAATACAATATTCAGAATTACAAGAAAACCCATTTTTATTGCGCATAATAAAATAGCAACAAAATATTTTACAATTTTGAAGGCCGATTACAGGATCACAACTTTCACTCAGCAGTGAATGTAGACAAAGTAAAAAAGTATATAAAACTGATTTTTAACTATGAAAATAGAATTCTACAATTGTTTTTGAAAATTAAAATGCGATCACGCTGGACAATTCCAATTGAAAATTGAACGTTCTCTCTTAATTCAATTGACGTCTCGTAGCAAAATTATCGTTAACACATGGTTATGAAATGCTCATAAATATTTGAAGTTGATTCTTATTAATACGAGGAAATATAATTATGCTAATTGGCTATGGCTTAAATTAACTTGCAATATTTTTAGGATGCAGCCTAACCGTCTGTTAAATATATATGACGCAAAAACAAAGGAACAATATGATAATAATGTAATACAATGTTTGCAATAGAAGCAATTTGTAACTAAAAAGGTTATCGCATGGTACATGAAAGTAAATACATAAAGAAATAACGAGCTAAAACAATATTATGAAGCGCAGAGCTGTACGAATAGAAGACTTGTTCGCTGAGGCAAAAAGGTTTGAGGTTATTGAGATGTGAGTTTAGAGGTGGATGGAAGAATTGAAATGGATAGAATAAAATATTTAAACTCTGGATATGTAGAGGAGTAGGATTGGAAAGATTGCTGGGACTAATTTAAAGGAGGCAGGGTAAGTAGATGCGGAGCACTGATCAATAATGGAACGTCGATAACTGCAATAGAGCAATAGGGTAGAATATTGGGTAAACGTGGTAGATATAAGAAAAAATAGGCATGATGCACGGAATAATTGGAGGTAATGTGTGAGCAGGGTTGAAAAATAGTTTTAATATTGTAATTCATGGTGTTTGAGTATTTATTTAGGGCCGTATTAAAAGTGGCTAAGAAGTGTATCTACATCTACATAACACCCCGCAAGGCGCCACAAGGGCGTTTGACGGGGGGGGGGGGGGTTAGATCACCACCCTTAAAGGAGAACAAAATCACATGCAAAATCAACATATGTATGCAAACCTACGCCTAAAGTGGCGTTAACATTCATGTAAAAACCTTTTCAACTTGCATGCTTGCCAATATATTCCATCAACTAACAAACACATGCGACTTAAAATGTAGTAAACATTTATCCAATAACGTGTAAACTAGAATTTGAAAAGTAAGAAGGCGAAATTCCACTATCATAAGTGTAGCATTACTCAGTTCCTGGGTTACCTTAATAAATCTTGATAGGTTCTTGAAAAATATCTTTATCTCTTGACATTTCAAAAAAAAAAACTGAAGGAAAGACGGCAACAGTAACTCTGTTTAACTAAGTGTTCAGATCATTCCCATTGCTCGACTCCCGAATGATTCTTACACTTTCATCATTTTTGCAATGGATTTTAGTATGCGGAAAAATTATTTTTTCCAGGGGAAATAAATTATTGCAAAGACGCCAAAGGTAAAGATTTCTTGGTATTTGGAAACGTTCTTTCCACGTAAAATTATCATATTACCTACAACAAGGTTGATATATCTCTGAGGACGAATGTTAACTCTACATAAGTTTGCTCGTGATTATAAATGTTTAAAAAATATTTTCTGCCGAAGTATTAAGGGAAATATCAGATTATTTTACACCAAACATACTCTAGCATAACAAAAATTCGAATTTAGGTTCCTTTTTAAGAAAGCGTCGTCTCCAACTCCAACAATGGCGGTCTCTGGCTAACTCATTTATAAAGAGCTTCTCGTGCAGCAAAGGGATGTCTTCTCTTCCTTCCCTTCATGTTGAACGAAGTATAAAAATTTTTCAATGATCATTTTCTTATCTGTATAAATCATGTGATAGTATATGTACATCATATTAATAATTTTGTTGCTCCTCCATACGAAGTTGCATATTTTTAAATAACTTCGTATCTGGTGAATTTCTAAGAATATTTAGCAAACTTTTCACTTCATAATGCTATGAGGATATTTAATTAAGAATATTTACGAATAAAGAGTAAAATTGGTAGTTTTTAATAGCAATATGACTAAAAATATTGGAGAACTTCTTTGGCAGACACTTCGCCTATGCATGGGTGTGGGGAAGGCAGTATGGAATACTATAACCGAGACGGTAGATGATCCATCACATCCAACTTCGCTTTAATTGACGAAGGAATGGAAATATGTAGAGGCAGGTCTAGTTACAGCTGACAGTCGAATAAAATTGTTATTTAATAATCCCAGGAAACTCACTACTCTGCCCAAATCAACCCTAGAATAGTTGTGTCATGGGAAAGGATAGAAAGCAAACTATTTTTGTAGAGCAGATGGTACATGCCTGAGGAATTTAAGCATGACTGTTCGAGATTCATAGACAGAAATATACTCGTTAAATATTGGAAATTCCTTAACTGTCAGGATTAGAGAGACTGTTCAATTGAGCTGTAGAGAGATGTAAATTTGGACAAGACTCATAATGATATTACTTAGGTTCTGAGTGAAATGAAGGGTCTTTTATTGTAGGCCTGAATAGGAATCAGGAGCCATTAGTAAAGGCAGGATATCAGCAGTATTGTTGAGTCATTCTAGGATATCCGCTTCCGTCAGAGCTTTAACTCATAAGTCGTCGAAATTGAAGGGGGAAAGGGAATTTGAAGCGTATTTTAATTCCTACAGAGGTAGGAGTGCAAATATGTTGGCAGCTGAGTGAGCTGAATTTTTAAAGCGTTATGTAACTACGATGGAAGATAGCGCATTGTTCAGTCGGTTAAGTAGTATGCCGTCCTGTAATGTTAGCATCACAGGACGGGACACTATTAAATCACAAGAAACCTAAGGTAGTGTTATTCTTAAGAAGTGCTAAAGCAAAAGCTAATTTTATGTAGAAAAACGCAAATTACGAGTGCAGAGGACGTAGCATTTCACGCGTCATGAGCGCTTGCTGGGCGGAAATGAACACGGTTGCAAATATTACTGAACATAAGATTTACTGGAACACTAAAAAGAGTAGAGGACTGGCCTTCTGACCCATTATTTTTATCATTCTAAAATATAATATTCGATGTTAAATAAGCGTATTCTAGAAGCTTTTAAGGTACGTTTATAAACTGACAAAGAATAGAAGTTAGTCAGAGAGAAAGGCCAAGGTAGAATAGGGGCTCGCAGTTGGCTTCGGTGGGGGAGTGGAGGAAGTTGATTGCGGAGATTGGGAGTAGGCAAAAAAAGTTGACGGCTTATTGATTGGCAGCGGGATGAAGGAAGCTTAAATTGATGTGAGGATGTACGATTTATTGTGTTACAGGGAGTATTAGACTATTCAGATCTTTTATTTAATTGTCTTTCAAAAAGTACATATAAGTGTGTGCATACAAATGCCAAATTCAACTGATCTGGCTGAAGTACTCTGTTCTTAATCGATCTCTTGAAACCATCCGCCATATTTCCATTATCATTTCGTAGCAGTATTAAGGGAAGGCGACCGACAGCTGAGGTCATTTGCGCCATAGGGGATGGACAGGAAAGAATGAAGGGTGGAGGGAAATCCTACGTCGGCATTAGCGTACTCTTAACAAAAGGCGCCAAGGGGTCCGCAGCTTAACGTCCCATCCGACGGACGGCGTGCTCACTTAAAGTGCTCTCCACAAAGCGCCTCAAGGAGGGATCGAGATACCACTGAAAAATATTCAAACCCGCCATTTGAACCCGGGCCCTCTGGGTGGGAAGTCAGTACGTTAGCCCCCGCACCATCTCGATCCCCTATCATTTCGTAGTTGTGGTTTTTATGGAGAGGCGACCGACAGCTGATGTCATTTCCGCCATAGGGGATGGTCAGGAAAGAATGAAGGGTGGAGAGAAACTCGGCATCGCCACCAAGGGGTCCGCAGCTTAACGTCCCATCCGAAGGACGTCGTACTCCACAAAGCATCTCAAGTAGGGATCGGGATACCACTGAAAAATATCTACCACCGCCAGAATTTGAACTTGGACCCTCTGGGTGGAAGGCCAGTACTTTGACTACAACACCATTCCGATCCCCCTTATCATTTCGTACCACAGAATATGCTGGAGAAAGAGAAAAAGAAAAAAAATATAGGCGTTTTCAAGGGTCTGAAGGGAGATGGGTAAAATGTGGTGCCAAAGAAAGTAATTGCGTGAGAAAGAGTCGTGTGTTTTTATGGGCGTCCCCTATGACGATGTAGGAATAGTGTTTAGCGATAAAGAGTGATAATGGGAAAATTTTCTCGGTCTTCTATTAGCCTGTTCCTTTACCAACCCCTTGAGTATACTGGCTCTTCCCTTTTTCTCATGCCTAAGAACAAACATGAAATGTGTATGGACCCTTCACCCTCCGTATCCATTTTACAATAAGGAAGTAAAATTCGCAAACTTCCTTAAGTTCGAAAAGTGAAGAGTCAGGCGTGATGTTGTGGAATCGAGACATAATGAAAACTTCGTTGCAATTTTCCACAGTTAAAACTTTATTGCCGACCATCATTACTTCCTTAAGTTATCCGTAAATATGGCTGCCGTGGCTATGATTTAATATCGTAGCTCATTGATCAAGGTTCCCGTTACCTCTCGAATTTCCTCTACTTCCACTGGGGTATACTACTGTCAACTAGGCTTCCCGAAGTTCCGAGAGGTCCACTATTCACAATGGCTAGCATCTCCCGGGATAACGAACATTCCAATCGCTAGGTCTACTTCCGAGTCCATTTAATGTGGCTTCCTTCACATTCTCCATTATTGCTTCCAGCCACAGTTATATGGAATCGATGTAAGGCTTCCAGGTGGAAACTTAATATCGTTCACAAAGGCTAAAATATGCCCCTGTGGAATCTGAATATTCTTTGAAATTCGTAAGATGACAGGGAAGGAAACAAGCTGCCAATCACTGCCATACACATTATTTCATCATCACGATGTTAATTTATCTTTAATGGAACCGAAATTCCCCATTACCCAAATTATATCCCCGTCACTAAATTTGAAATGATAAGACTGGCATTTATTCATCAGGTTTTGTGAGCAAGGGTTAAAACTTTCTGAGGCAATTGCTTTCGAGAATTTCACAGTGAACAATTCATTCGTCTTTACCGGGATTCGAACACGAATCCATTCATATCCAGCTTCATTAGTTTATTCATTTAAGCTACCGAGGCGCCTTCTTGCTGTGCAAATATCTTAAATAAAGCACTTGGCCAAATAGCGAGGAATCCAGGTGAATATTCCGGCCAAGGCAAATAATTTTTACAAAATTAAATTTTAAATTCATGCGCATTTCATTGGGTAACTCCGCTAAGTTAAATGTCGCGGCGGGATTGCTCTCCAAGGTTTCTTTACGGCCTTTGGTAAAAATTTCGATGGGACGCCATGGTCAAAATCGGAAAATATGGGACTCAAGGAATTGATGTGTCTTCTTTAGGAGTCTTAACAACCAGTGGGCTGAAAATAGCTCTTTTCCGTGGTTCGCAATTGCTAAGAGTACGTTTAAAATATCTGGAGAGTCTCCGGTGATTTGAAGTTAACACATTCATGATCAGATTTACTGGCTTAATGTTTTGCTTTATTGTTTTCTCCTTCTAATGCAACGCGTTTTCTTTAGTACTGTTTTTTCATTATAATCATATCATGGTGATCCTGGGCAATGGCATCACCATTCAAGTTAATCCCAGCAATTGGCAATCCGTAAAACGGGATTCATTTTTACATCATATCTCAGCATGCACACACGAACGAGGAGAAATAATTCTTTTAGGAAAATTGAATTGCTATCATCAGGTCACTTTCTTAAAATTTTGCTGTGCATTTTTTCGTAGCATATGGCGTTATATAAATTAAATTTCCACCAACAGATAACCTATTCAAATCAAATTAGTGATTGTTAAAAAGCTTATATTTTCACTGCTTTACTAAACGTTGCTTTGCTGTTTGTCAGGTTATGAAAAAATTGCTTCTTCTGCAGCAAAAGTTATATTTGGGAAATAATAAAAAATATTTGAAAAATTAAAACAAAGTGTTTTATTGATCGTTTCTATGAAATTGGCCGTTTTTTGTGACTTAAAATTCGTTCATCTCATTGAACTATGTACACGATACGTCACTCACCCTCAAGGTTTGAGTGGTAATTATTCCTATTCAGTCTGGCGCCGAATGGAAGGTAACCTTTTGTTCATTTGTGAACGCCTGGTCTCTAAGGTTTTAATTGTATCATATTATTTCGTTTTTACATGCATAATGATATCATTGACAGAATCTAATTGGTGCAGCAGCGGTAATAGTGTGTATAATTTTGACGGTATCACGTCTTTCCAGCTATGTTCAGACTGATGTGTATTATTCACGCTAAAGTTTCCTCATCATTAGTGCCATTATATAAAGAAAGTTAAATTAGTCTGCTATTTACCAGTGGGGAAGCTACCATTCGGGAAAGTTCAAAAGCAATCAAAATATTCCTATCAGAGCATTTAGATTGCTCCTATTAGAGAATTTTGATCACTTTGAAACAAAATTGCGAAAACTTGGTGGAACGCTGTAACCGTACCAGTAAATTTTGTTGGGATCATTACTCGTTGATCGGGAAGGTTGTATCGGTAATTTTCAATTAAAGAGAAATGCATTACTTCCCTACCCAACTATGATACTTGAATTAACCAATTCAAGCCATTTATTTGATATATCAATCAGTTCTCTTAAGCGCAGGTTTACAGAATTCCAATGTTTAATCCAGCTTAAGAGCATGTTAGATTTTTCAGTGATCCATCGTTCCCATAAACATGGTTTCTGATATCAAATATCCACCGCTTTTCATATTCAGGCTAGTCAATACCACTTTTGCTAAATCGGTTTCACATTCTATTGACCTTATAGTAATAGTATACCTGTATTCGCTTATTCATTAAATTCATTTTTGCTCAGATGTTAAATTCATGTTTCTACTTGATGCGGTTATACGAAAAAATTAACAAAATCAATTGCCTTTCATCACATACCGATTGCCTCCCACCACAAGTGGTCACGAGGTGCTTATTCAAATAGTGAGGGTCAGCAGCTATTTTTTTTAGCGCGACGGTAAAATTTACTGGCAGCCATTTCACCAATTCTCTATTAAAATTCCATTATCTTCTTTCTGTACCCATTTAAATAAGCCTAAGGTGTTTGGCTTTCGCGTTATTTCAGATTTGCACGAGACGTGACGCAAGTAAAACTTTCCGCTACCATTCAACCTCCTTCCAAGAGGGAAATGAAATTTGAAAATTATTACGAAACATAAAAAATGCTTAATTTGTTTCCATTTCAAGTAGCTATGCTTAGAACTAGTCAAACGGAAGCACAAAGTGTTATAAAAAAATACAGGACTGATTTTATAACTTTTTATTTCGACGGATACAGCTTAATCGAACTTGTCGCCTGCAAAATAGATGCCCTGGCTGGCGACACACCTTTGCCAATGTTTTTTCCAGCTCTTGAACCCTGCCTCGTAAGCCGCCTTAGGAATCCTCTTCAGGTCCACCGTACAATTAGTTTAAATGCCCGCAATACAGTCGAATCGACGCCCTTTCAAGGTTGATTTTAACTTTGGGAACAAAACAGTCTGATGGAGCCACGTCTGGAGAGTAGGGTGGCTGCGGTATCACGGAAGTTCCGGTTCTGGCGAAAAACTCTGTCACGACTAGGGCCGTGTGAGCCGGCTCGTCATCGTGTAGGAAACGCCATGCATTGTTTCTCCACATGTCCGGCCTCTTTCGGATCACTGCGACCCTCAGCCTCTTCATAACCTTTAAGTAGAAATCTCGGTGGACAATTTGACCTTGAGGGACGTATTCGTAATGAATCAGCCCTTACCAATCGAAGAAACAGACCAGCATGACCTTCACATTGGACCGGGACATGCGAGCTTTCTTTGGTCGCGGAGAATGAAGACCTTTTTACTGAGAAGACTGGGCCTTTGTCTGAAAATCATAGCCGTAAATCCAGGTTTCGTTACCGGTTACGATGGTTTAAAGAATATCTGGGTCAGCATTGGCCTCATCCAGGAGTTCCTGACAATGCCCACACGTTTTTGTCTCTGTTCAACAGTCAGTACCCGCGGGGCGAATTTTGATGCGACGCGCGTCAGGTCCAAAATGTCTGTCAAAACTGTCTGACAGGATCAACAACTAGTGTTCACTTCCTATCCTCCTAATAGCTAAACGGCGATTTGCCCGCACCAAATCGTTCACCAATTTGACATGGTCGGGGTCTGTCAAAGTGGAAGGCCACCCCGTTCTCGAATCTCCATCTGTCGAGGTTCTGCCCAGTTTAAAACGACTGTACTACTCAAAGCACTGGCTTTGACTCATAGCTTCATTAAAAAAGGCTTGCTGAATGATTCCAAATGTCTCCATAGCACTTTTTCCAAGTCTGAAACAAAATTCTACGCACACACGCTGTTCCTCGAGCTCCTTCATTGCTGCCGTTGCACGCGGCGACGAACAGGTTAAGACACGTACCGCTGCTGCTGCGTAACGAATCGACGTAAACAAACGAAACACCTCTCATTCTAGTTGTCAGATGTATTTCTAGATGGCGCACTGTGTCTTGTTTCGATTTGTTGACGGTTTGCGCAGAATATAATTAGTCCGGTCTTTTTTTGATCACACCTTGTACATTGTTTACATTGTTGTGGACCCATTATCTGTCAGGTAATGGAGCGCCGATACACAAGCTTGCCATTAACCGAAATTGTTTAAGCTTGAAATTATATAAGCATTCGAGGTAAAACCTATGGAACGAAATTCTTAGAAAATGAACGATAAGAGGAAAATTCGTGGTGCTACTGTAAAAGGAAACTCAAGCTCAGAGGGTCGATGAGGCTAGGAATAGGAAGGAAGGTTGAATAATGGGCACTACTCTATTTGCAAATGGAACCTATTTATCACACTCAAGACTGACTCAAGTATTTTTTATACTACAAAAGCGTTAACTATGGCGCAAATGAGCAGACGGAAGAGTGATGAATGATATCTGTTGATGTGTGTCAAGGCCCCAATGATATTCGAGAGAGAGCTGCTAGATTACTGAGGATAAATATTTTAAAACTCTCTCTGATATTTATAACAATACTATAATAAAAGCACAATTTGCTCTATAATAATACATCACCTCCAATTATTTCCAACAATTTTTCTTACAACCGAGTACATATTACCATCTCCATCCTCTTTCCGACTTATTCGCTGTTCTATCTTCCTTCAGAGTCTTCAAAGTATCATCACCTTTCAATATCTGATTCAGAACCTTTTCTACCTACTTCAAATTTTTATACTATCTCCTTTGAATTTGATGTTACCGTATTCCTCTTCTTTTCAATTTCATTTAACATTCACCTATTTTCGTGCAGTTAAATTTTTTCTGTCCTTCCCAACTTCTTGATATGGAGCCCCAAAATTACTGTTATTAAATTTGAATGAACATCAAGATGATAATTAGAACAACGACAGCTCTAGACGAATTCAGTTGAAATTCTAATTCCATTCTTCCAAAGCATTAGGTTTCTTTTCTGAAGATAATTATCTACTTATGAATCCTAATATTTTTACTCTTTCTTCGTTCCCATTCCAACTACGAAGAAAAAACTTAAGCTCCTTCACTATTTCTACTGCCATGCCAAAAGCTAGCCCGCATTATTCTTGAGAATCTTACCGTTTATTTCCATACATTTTCAATTGAACCATTTGAACCAACCGATTGAACCACCGTGAGTTCAAGTAGTTAGGTGTTCCTTACTTCACTGGACCACGCTATGATAACAAAAACACAGAATTAAATTCCTTAACACGCTCTTCATACTTTGAACTCTTTCATTCAAACTTTTTTGCTCCTTTCTATTTTGTTAGGAATCCTCTACGTTCATGGACATGAGTAAAAGTAATTCTTTGAAATTCCCACCAGTAAAATCATTGCTTTACGTTGACCTGTCACCTGTGATAATTAAATGTAATTCATGGAGAGGTTAAAATAAGACGTATTTACCTCTGGTGTATTTACTTGTATATATCTCCTACTTTTTCATTAACTCATGGCTAATCGAGCTTACCAAATTAGCTTTACAATGCCATGAAGGTGAAATGTAATATTGATATTAACGCCCTCTGTTCCTACCACTCACGTTACCATATTTGTCCATTATGTCGTGTTACATTTCAATATCCTTCCTATACTCAAACTAAGCTGTTTCTTAATAACTGCCTGGTGAAATGAACCAAATGCAGAAGGAATTAATACTTAACTACCTAAAATAGTTTGCAAATTTCACATGGTGTTAATTATCGCATTGATTAATTTAAAAGAACTCAATATTCTCCAATAAGCGTTGCTAGACTTAATGAATTAATTTGATTATGTATATTTAATCATTATTTTCATGTGGAAATCATAATTATAACAAATGTTAATGGCAAAAAGAAAATGCTTCAGCAGTATTTGGTTCTCAAAACAACAGCGAATCCTTAAATATACTTTGTTCTTAATTCTTTAGCCTACATCTACACAATACCCAGCAAGCTGCAACAAGGACGTGTGGCAGGGGTTGGTAGGCCATCAGCCATTCTACATATATTTCTTCTATCTCCTCATTCACATGGCACCCCGCGATCCGCCAAAAACCGCGTGGCTAGGGGCAATAGAGCATCAATCATTCAAAATGCCTACACATATTTCGAGTATTACATGATTAGCAGCTGTTCCTATGCCTATGTTAGTTTTCTACACATTCCGGACGGAAAACTCACAAATACGCCCATTCCTCTCACCATTTTTGAATATTGTCAAGTCAGTTTTTAGTGATTCACAGTCTACGTCATTTGCTATTTCTCAGTAGATCACAGTGTCGTCGGCAAAGTCTTTTATACTGATTTTCATTTGGCAGGTGGCATCATTAATAAATATAAGAAAATTAGTGGCCCTATAACGCTACCTTGTGGGACGCCAGGTATTATTTACATTAAATTACAGCTTGATCCATCTATCACCACGTCTTGTTTGCCGTCAGTAAAGAAGTCCCGAATCCAGTTCATTACTTTATCGCTAATTCCGTATCATTACAACTTTTGAATCAATTTAACGAGTGAGACTTTATCAAAGGCCTTTTTGGAATCCAAGAACGTCGTATCTACTTGTTTGTTTTTTCCCTTGATTGCAGAATGTGTATAAAAAGTCTAACAGCGTTTCACATGATCTCTCCCGTCTGAATCCGTGTTGTCTGTGGGGTAATAGGTCGTGAGTGCCGACGAATCTGAACACGTTGCAAAGAAAAGTTGAGTTCCAAGACTTTAAAGGAGAGCAAGGTTAACGATATTGGTCGGTAATTACCGGGAACTTGTTTATTTTCTCTTTTGAAAATAGATGCGATTTTGGCTATTTCAGTCCAGAGGAACAACGCATTCTGAAATTGACTTATTGAATATTTATAACAAAAAAAGGCGTCATTTTGGGCGCGAGCCTTCAGTGCCCTTACATTAATATCCACTGGCCTGGACGATCTATTACTTTCAATGTGCAGAAGCCGTTTCGCGATTCTTTTGCGCGATTCTTATGTCATCCATCTTTGCAATAGGTGAAACATGGCCTTCACTGGATATCTCTCTGTCTTTGTGCACACGCTTTGAAAGAAATTATTTAAAACATTCGCTTTTTTGACTCTTTCTGTATGCGTATTACCATTGCGGCCTTTGAGGGACTCAAAGGTTGGACGTTTCCTCTGCAAATATTTTTTATTTATTTACTCTCTTTAGCTATTGTTTCATTTGCTCTCAGAATAGCTAATATTTGGTGATTGTTATAAAATGCGACTCTCAATGCAATTATGGACTTATTACCATCGTTTACATTAGTTTGCTATACGCGTGAAAACGTATTTTTATTCTCTATAGTTCCAATTACGATGTAACTAGTAAAATAATACTGTCACGAGGCATATAAATTATACCTTAAATAATTGATGCGTGCATAATTGGGCAGAACCTCTACGTTTTAATATTTGGAAGCATTCATGAATTTGAAAAAATCGATAACATTAACTAATTTGTCATTTATTTCCTAGTGGTGTGTTGATAGAAAATACCGAACTGAGGCATTGGCTATTTTTGGCAGCGTTTGTATTTTTATTTCCTTTAATTTTTCAACTTTAAAGTCCTTGAACCAAGGCCATACACTATCTTATACTACTAGCGTAATCTCTTGAACTTATTGCATTAGATAGGTAGTGCTAAAATTATTTTGTGGCCAAAGTCTAGTCTTTTCATGCCACCTCGAGAACCTACTTGCGAAGGTTTTAACTGGAACCATGTCTTATTCCTCAACGGGGGACCTATTTACCCTTTTTAAAATCTATCATAGTTTAAAAGACTTCATAATTTTAAGTGCAATAAAATATCTTCTCCGATAAAATGTTACCTCTTTTTGCCAGAGCCTGGCTCGTTTGCAAGCTTCCACTCCAAGAAGTGAGTGCTGGTGCTCGAAGTTGGCTACTAAGGTCTAGCATAGAGTATCTGCAATGCCACTTCGAGGGCATTAGTTAGGGTGTGTGATCCCAAGTGCATGATTAGTTTCTCTAAGGGTATACATGTTTTCTCAAGACTCATATATTTCACTATTAAATAAAAATACACTTGAAAAGAGCCTCTAAACGATGGGATGCACCAGAGGACACGGTGCTTCTTGTACATCTGTCCATTCATTGTCAAATGAATCCCGTTGCAGCAAAAATCACGGAATCTCATTCAAAATGACTTGAGGAGGTTTGTTGAAAGTGCATTTTTATTAAGAAATATTACTGCTAGGTCGGTCGATCTTAATATAAGATTCTAATTGATTATTTACTGAAATCGATATGATTACTGAAATGAACTATTTTTACGGGTAGCATTTTTCTCTTTCCGATTGTTCAGAAATTAACTAAATATGTTTTGCTTCAATTTTCTCTGAACTCTAGCCGTGATTTTTAGTAAATGGAAGATACTTTTAATTTACTGGAAGGAATTTATCAAACGAAATAATGGATGGAATATCGTATACTGCCCACGTAATGAGGCAGTGAATTTTGAGTTACTCAATGGAATTAAAATGATTTCTTTTTCAAAACATGGAGTGCATAGCGCCTTTCTAATTTTGTTAATTATAAAGCATGTCACCACACGGCATTTTATAAGATAAGATGCTAGGCAAAAGAATATATTTTTTTGAGATTTATCAAACACTTACTTTAGCCATGTTAAGAATCCCTATGATAATAAAGCCTGATCATCCATCGGATAGAGTATTATGCATGAGAAATAAAGGATGGTTTCTGAAGAAGAACAGCTAGAGTAAATAACACTGTATTAAAAATTCCTCTTATGAAAAATCGAAATTCTAAAGAACGTATAGCGTCACCTCTCAATGCTCAATGAATTAAGAGCCATACGTAATTAGCACTTTCGTGTTAGAATTAGATGATCATAAAAAGATTAAATCTTTTTTTTTTGATTGTCATCTAACTCAAGATTGTAGCGTAAGTTTAAATATGGCTGCATGCGTGATAAGCACAAACTAAAATTTTTGCAATGTATGGGTTAAGATGCTGTGTACACTCGTGGTCCAAAGAGAGTAATTTGCCAAGAACGCTATCCTACATTAAAAAATTTGCTCAAATATTCATAGTGTGAGGCACCTTGTGTATTGTGCCACATTTGAATCTTTCAAAATATTTACTATCTAGTTGTCGAGATCAGACTGCAGAAGAATATAGTAGTCACTTTTTTCGTATGATTTTGCTCAATGTGCTGAACATATATTAGAGGGTTAAAATTGTGACATGCTATTGAGAACATTAAGGACATACTATTAAAAGATTCAGTTTTTAAACCGACGTCATATTTTTGAAAATCATTGCAGAGTACCAAATGAATATTAATAATTATAAGTTCTCATTTGGTGCCATTCATAATCTTCTAAGTGACCCACGTTGTTTAAAAATAGTTATTATTTAAAATGTGCACATAATATATGTATATATACTTGTATATAGTATATACATATATATATATATATATATATATATATATATAATGAATAACACTTAGCACTAGTGGACACAGACAAAAACACACAGAACAAATTAGTGAGTCTCTTTTTTGTGTGTTTCTGTGTGTTTTTGTCTGTGTCCACTAGTGCTAAGTGTTATACATTATTATTCACGTCCGTGAGACTTTCAAAAGTGTTATATATATATATACATATATATATATATATATATATATATATATATATATATATATATATATATATATATACTATATACATATATACTTGAATTCTAGTTGACATATCCGTGATTATATCATGAGTTTTCCTGCATGAGTGTGAAAATAATTGTGCATTGCCATTCTATTCTGGATCCATTACCTAGTTAAAACATGAATCCATCGCTAACCTAAAGAAAACCCGCATTTCAAAGGACGGGACGTCCGAAATACAGGGTTCTCTGACTTACGATCCTACACATTTACGAGCAGCGTTCCGGACATATCATTAATTATAATCATTCTATTGTATTCAAAATTACGTAGCAGGCATGTGTTGTTCTGCCCCTACTCATGACAAGGCACCGTCGAAAAACTGCTGGATGAATCACGACTATAAAACGATGTCGTTGACCATGTTTTTGGATAGCCACAGCAAGTGATAGCCTGGGCTGAGAAATAATAATAGGACGCCCAAATTCATGGTTGCTTGCCAAGGGAACAATCGCAAAAATTGACATCCCTTAACTTCACTGCCACCAGCTTGCAAGATGATAACTTACACTGAATTCGTCGAAAAATAATAAAAACTAGGGGTCCTGAGAAAACTTACTTCCATAATTTATGTTTATACTTGATAACTTAATTCCTTAATTTCCCCAGGGAAAAAAATTTCTGGTACTATTGTAAACACCATAAAACTAGATATTTTGAGTATTGTTATTATTATAAGTATATACTTTGAACTTCAAACCTCATAAAGGATCTAGTAATGACCATTTATTGCGCATACGGCACGAATATTAGTTAGTGATAGCAGCCGGAAATTGATTAAGATATTTCCCACCAGCTTCTATCATCAATATACATGAATGATGTTGAAGTAATAACAAATCATATTAATTAAATCCACATCAATAACATCAAAACTTCCAATTAAAAGATTTAAATGGGTAAGTAACGTACTTGGCAAAATGCTAAAGGATAGCAATTATCTCAATCCTCTTTCTCAGCGTTTACCATCGTATAGGTCATTCTGTGAAAGGTAAATAGGGGCACCAAAAAGAGGACCTCATTGTAACATAATAATTGAGTCAAACGAAAAGTATATTTGCTGCATTATAGAAAATATAATGTAGTAGTGACAACATATAAATTAAACAAACATATTTGTATTATGCGACGAGAACTACGGAATCAAAAAATATTGCAAACTTAATGAAAATATATTGAATTTTTATGTTCTCTGTTAATTCAAAATTACTACGGCATTGTAAAACTATGCATTTAAATGGCTATGAACAATTACCAATAGCCTTCAAAAGAAAAAAAAATCATGGAAAAGGAGAACGATAGAAAAATAATCAGCGAGAGGGTTTCGTTGCTCCTTCGCCTTCTCTTGCCATGTCAACCTAAGGGTACTTACAGGTTATTGAAAAATTGTTGGCGAACGACGTAAAAAATGCCAAATAATTTATTACAAAGTTATTAAGTATTAGTGGATACTTTTTTTAGGTTGTTGTACTTAGTAATTCGACGTGATTAAACTCATTCAGAAATTAAATATCTCGTCATATTTTGCGATGTTAAATAACCATCATTTCGCTCACATTTCTAGGATCTGATTCAAAACTTGGCGTTGGAGGCAGATGCTGAACTAAAATGAATTGATTATAAGAGGGAAATTCAAGTATACAAACTAGTGGAAAATGAAAATGAGATGAAAAGAAAAGAAATAAAAAAATATTAGATTCATTATGATTTTAGAATTCCGCAGCATTTGCGAAATATTCATCGTATCATTCCTTCATATATTATCAGTATACATTCACTAGTGTCGAAATATATGCGCTTTGCATTACGAAATGAGGTTGCAGCATTAGCCAAAGATGATTAGAACGGACTTGAAAGGAGGATACCCCCTCTTGACCGGTTATACAATCTTGTAGTCCCTTGTGGGATAAAATGATTTAGGCGCAGATGCACGTGATGACGTATGCCATGCCCAGCTCCATCACAAACGGTGATTTTTAACAGTTATTCAAATAGATTAGGGAGAACACCCTATCACTGAAGTCATTCGCCAATATCTTAAAGCCCGAAAGCAGAACTGGAAAATCAAGCACTCCTCAGGAGGAACAGATTCAACAATATAGTGAATTAGGTAGGTTTTCGGAAAAAAGGAAGGTAGGTAAGGAAGATTTTCGGCAAAAAGAGCTGAAATTGATATTAATAAAGAAATAACCATGGGATATGGGATGAGAATCAGTATGACTAAAACAAAGCTTATGAAAAATTCAAAGAACTGGGGGAGATCCCACGACAGTAACTTTCACGGAGTCATCCGCTAATCTGCATTGAAATGCAAAAAAATCAAATGTGATGTGTTTTCAAAGGAAGAAAGCTTACGTTAAGCATGGAAGCTTTCACCAGAAAGAGGGGGTTAAAGTTAAAGACGTAGAGTAATATTGTTTTGAAAAGAATTTCAAAAACTTTGATATGGAGCGTGGTTTTATATGGTACGGAAACTTGGTTGTTGAAGCAAAATGATAGGCGTAGATTGAAATATTTTGGGATGTGGGTGTGGAGAAGGACGGAGATTATGCAATGGGCAGAAGGGAAAACATACGAGAGAGCGTTAGGCATGATGGTTATAATGTTGGTATTTTTGAGAGAAATACACAAGAGGTTGGAAAGGTGGATGTAAAGAATTTTGATAGGTGATAGAATGTTAAGGATGATAGAGGGGAGAACGTTCGGCAAGCGAGATACGTAGGGAGAGTTTAAAAGGGTAAGTATTTTGCAAGGAATAACGGGAGGCCGAAAGTATATGAAATCAAAGCGGGGTTTTTGTAGCATCTGTATATCATTTTTTAGGGTTTAAAAAATATCGGTATCTATGTCCCAATTTATACCCTAATAGGTAGACTGCCTAAGTAATAATCACATTATGTCAATAAATTCGTAGAAATCTTCTTAGTATTAAGACCTAAAATGACTAACTACTATGATGCATATTCAAAAAGTAAGGGCCGTTTTCTTAGGTTTAAATAGTACTGATTTATGGCAAATGTTTATGCATAGAGCGCCGTCTATTGATAATTTCTGAACCCAGTGAATTCATTGTTTTGATTCTGGAGTCGTTTGCCTGTTGGTAAATGCAGAGAACAATGTTCGCAGAAAGCGTTGCTCCCGCCAGCTGCGAAGTACGTCCTATGATTTGATTTTTGTATGCGAAAGGATAATCAGATACCCAAATTCATCATTCGTTATACCTAGTTTATGGATTTACAATAATAAGTAAAGGGAAGGTCAGAAAATGTTTTCGAGACTCCAAAAATGACCGCACAAATGGGCATGGTGGAGAGCGAAGTGGCACTATACAGCCCGGTGAAATCGCTTGTGGACCAAGAATAGCGATCAGATCCCCGATTGACAATTAATGCTCTGGCTATGATAAATGTCCTCCTGTTGGACGAATTCCTATTTACACGATAGTTATGGAAAATCTTGGACATCACAATTATGCACAAGGTGTGTACTGAAAATGGCAACCGACCGACACTGAGGGAAAATAATGTAGAGTGGACAAACGTTTTTGGACCGCTATCCACATGACGAAGAAGAATTATATTTCCTCACAGTGTTACGAGTGATTATTCGAAGATATCTTGCACCAACGTAGAAACAAAACAACAGTCAATTCATTGCGTGGAGCTATTCAACTTCACCACAATCGGAAAAATGTCATCAATCTTTTTAACCCGAGTTAGAAAATGATCGCTATCATTTTCTGAGACGAAATAGGGCGACCTTTTGGTTGATTTCATGAAACTTGGGAAAGCAAATACAGCTTACGTGAACTGCGACATACTCTTCAAACTGAAAAGTACGATTCTAAATTCAGTAGGGAAACTGCCGTCCGGAATCGTCCTACTCCATGACAACTCCGTTTTTCCCACCACTGCCGGAACAAGAAAAAGATTAAAGATTTGATCTGGGAACTTTTTGATCACCCACCCTTCAGTCCCGACCTTTCACCTAGTGAATATATCATCTTTTTTCAAGGGAAACAGTGGGTTGGTGGGCAATGGTTTGAAGACGACACGGAACTTAAGACTGCCGTTGTTCAATGTCGCAATTTCCAGGCTGGGATTTCTATGTTGACCGATTAAAGAAGGTGGTGCAACTTTATGAAATGTGTTTAGAAGTGAACGGTGATTATGTTGAAAAGTGAATTTTTCAGTAGAAAAAGATTTAAAAAATGTTTCTAACGAATATATTTTTTATCACCTAGGGGCCATTGCCTCTTTAACCTATCTCGTAAAATTCTGGGACTTTTGACGGTCTCTTTTGAGCAGAACTTAAAAAGCCCACAGTTAGCATATTTTTTGGGTAATACGATCTCTGATTCTTTGGTGTCATTTCGGATATTTTTAGAATAAATAATGAAAATCGGAAAAATTTCAGCTTCCAGAAAAAAATCAGATTTCGATGAGCTCAGGTTGTTCAGAGGCATCACCCGGAATCAAATCCGGGCCCTCTAAGAAGTAAAACCAGCAAAATACCCACTGCAGTACTAAGACCGGCGCGACATAGGACAAAATATTAAATACTATATATTATATTCTGACATTTACTTCCGAATTAAATATGTAAAACGAAACATCTAGATCAAAGAACCCGGATTACTAAACCTTAACAAGTAGTTGCCTTGCGGAAAAAAGAAATCAAAAGCTTTCTCTGGAAAATACTTGCAATTAAAACTCATTAATTAATTTTAGAAAAACATTTACACGAAGGAAATTGCTAGTTAAAGCGTGTGAATTGGCGGGAACTGCGAAACATTCATTAATCCATTAAGCTTTGTTTTATATCTTCCATCTCGTACGAGCGTGTGTCGAATGCTTCTGCTATCATATAAAAATATTTAACCCCTAATAAGTGTGCAATCAGCTCTCATTTTTTCCAGCAACACACAAATTTGTGTTATTGAAGCATTTGATGGATAAAAGTATGCGTCACGTTAAAAATGTCAATTTTTAACTATCAGTGCCTCCACGGTCTGATTACGTTTTCTGTTACGCTCCTTTCCGTGCCTCGTCCACTTACCCCGTTTGGAACTGGAGTTTGGGTTTAAAAAGGAAAACGATGGGATTGGCGCGAAATGTTGATTTTTCACGACCACACATAAATCTGCAGTTCAATGACCGCATCGGAAGCTGGTCCCGTCAAATTTGCTACCGTGTGGGAAGCGGGGGAAAAAATGAAGTTCAGCTGCAGAAAAAGCAGAAAGCCAAAGATATATTTATGTACATAAAAAAAGGGAGGGATGTGGGGAGGGCCATGACCCAGGCAAGGGTTTTGGATGAACTTTGGCGCACATTCGAGTCGACACGTTTCGCATGGGAGAAATGTGGGGGGTGAAGTGAGTTGATGAAGGTGGATGTGATGGAGGGGAGAGTAACGGCGGGGTCGGACGGTTGGAGATGAGAGGTAATGGACCAAAAATGTGAGCCCTGTCTCTTAGCAAACGTCCATTCGTCCTCATCGAGTGAGGGAGTGGGGGAGGGAAGGAGAAATGCCAATTCGGCCGAGTCAATCGGGGAGGACGTCTGACGGGAAAGGGAGCCATTATTCAAAAGGGAGCGGTCAGCGAAGTGTGTGATAGGAGGGGGAGGGGAAGGGAGAACAGGGGGTTGCGAATTTTTGAGGACGAGAAGGGTGAAAGGGGAATGATCTCTCTACTAAGATAAGAGGATGGGCGTAATTTGGAGAAATATCGATACATCAGAAGTTAATTCTCAAATTGTGTCTCAAGGTTATAGATTTACTTAATGAATTAACAGAAATAGTTAAAACAATAAAATTTCACAAATCAGTAAGGAAACAAATCCCCAAAGTTTGTGAAAATATATTACGCCCACTTCAACCTCAAAACCAAATCCATACAATCTGATAGTTGAGGTAAAAGAAATATATCTGAGGGTCCTACATAAATTCAATTCTCATTAAAATCGGAAAGGATATTGGAAAGTCAAATATCTTTTGACTTTTCAATACGCTTATAACATTATTATCAATAAAAAAATTTATTTTCGAAGTGAAAATATTCTAGATGATTAAAAAAATACGATCTTGTAGATGATTTGCTCTCGGGCGTTCTAATTGGCAATGAAAATTTTTTCCCTTTATATGGTATATGCGTTAATACATTATACACACGAGGGCAATTCGAAAAGTAAGGTCTCCTATTTCTTTTCATGAAAAATTGGATTAATTCTTAACTTTGCGTGCATCGTTGGAAAGGTTGAGTCTTTAGCTATTTTTCTACATAGTCGCCTTGAGGATGAATAACTTTTTGTATCCTTGTAAGCAGCTTTTTAATACTGGCGTTGTGTCTTCCTCCCGTCACGTCACGAAAGACATACATATATATATATATATATATATATATATATATATATATATATATATATATGTATGAAGATAATCTAGGGATAGATATTTGTATATTTCACAGGTCCAATGAAATTAAACTTGCATGAAGTAAAAAATGCAGCATGTGCTTTAAATCATCGCCCGCACTACTAATTAGAATCACTACAGTTGTTTGTGGTAAGGCCTCAAGTCGTGGCCATAATTATCCACTGAAAGCTAGAAAGTATTCAATAATCGTGTTGGAATATTAAATATCGAATAATGGAGAAAAAACCATTAAGAAGTTGAAAATTGATTGTTAATGAATTGACAAAAGGTCAACAATTGAGAGGAAATACACTGAAATTGGTCTCATAATGATTGCTTACTTTGTAAAACGTTTTTAACGATCGGAGAGTAATTTAGAAATAATATGATTTTTAACAAAAACGAGTATAATAAACTTAACAAACAAAACATGCCGACACATCGACGGAGATCATTAATCTTCAGGGGAACGGGGGGATTAAAGATGCAAGGCAAAACATAGAAATAGAAAAGGTGGATGAGCAGGATTGATCAGCGGCAATAAAGTAATGTAGAATATGTAGCCTATTTCGAGCATTTATAAAGGATAATCTATTTACCGTGTTTTGGTTTTTGCCGGTCCCTATACAATAAAAATCTTCTAAAGGATTCCTGATATGCTAGAAAAAATGTTACCATCATACGCCTAACACAGCTGCCACTTTCATTTCCTTGCTTTAGGTCATTTATACCCCCTTCACGGCATTTCAACGCCTATTTCTTCCTCCCTTCTCCACCCAACCCAACATTCTTCCCTATATGAAAGCCTTCAACTTCCACTCCCTCTCAATATCTCATCCATCCATTTTGCCTGTCATCATCGAATTTTCCACAACAACTTATTTTCACCATATATAACACTTTCATTTTTCTATGGTTTACGTGTGTTATTCTTCTCATGCTCATTTATCATATGTTTCCGATCAATACTTGTACTCAAACTTCAAGTGCGGGTTTATGATCTCTGCAAAGAACACTCTCCATATTAAATCAATAGATTAAAAGTTTCCTTCTCATAGTCGATATTTTTTCTTATTTAAGTTTCATTATCGTGAAAAACGCTTATTTTTCTAACGGAAACCTCATATAAATTTATGAAGCTTTTGATTTTATCTTCTAAATGTTATCAAAGGGGGTGAAATGAAAATATTAATATTTAAAAATGTCATATTTAGGAAGAGAGGAGGGATAAAAAACGAAAGGTTTCTCCGTAAGATCTAGCTTTTTAGACCGATGAAAAATATTGAGGGGTACAAGCAATTTACTTCTACAATATCTTAATACCTTGTACGTTGATAACTTAGGCAATGATAGCCATATGGAGGAGCAAAGTTCATCATACTCAGTACCTGGCAGATGGTTGCATGTTACGTGAAAATTAAAAGACTGCTTTGAGAGAAAACGTGTCGAGGGCTTTAGCATTTAGCTTTTCATCCCGTTGATTTTATCCTGTCACTGAGTTTGAACAATATGCCTTGTGAAGTTACCGTAACGTGTTCATAATATTGGAACTAAGCGATGATGAAACAGCAATCTGCTAGGTTTAACCGTTTAAAACTACAATATAGTATGAAAAAAAGTTTATTACTGGTATTTTACTCGATTAAGGCACGATTTGGATGGACATGGACAACACAATTTTAAAATAATAAATTTCCCTGCCTCTACTAACAATAACAAGCTGATAACGGACGGTAAGTCTTTCTTGAATTCTGCGTCCTACTGGCACCCTTTATTCTCTTCAACATGTATATTCTATTCCTTCCCCTTTTTTGTTTTCCCAACGTTCTCCCTTCTATCACAGTCTTCAACCTCTCATTCCCAGTCAAAACGCTTTTCATCCATCTCGCCAGCCTCTTTTTGTTTCCTACCCCACTATGACTAGCACTTCCCTTTCTATCTATTTCACCTCTTCCATTTCACCTTTTCCATTCTTCTCAACACACAAATATTAAAAGGCTTCCAATTTAATCTATCGTCTTGCTACAACAACTATGTTTCCACAACATGCAAAGCGAAGCTCCAAACCTAAGTTTTATCGAGCCTTTCCCTTCTATTTTTGACTATATTGGCCCAAAATACTTCAGGGATAGGTATTCTACACCACCTCCTCAAGTTTATAAACTCCTATCATAATATTTAAACTATTGTCCCTCTTTCTCGAACACCGGATAGTCATTGGTTTTTTTTACATTCATTCACATTCCATATCTATCGCACTGACTTACCAGTGCGTCCAGCAATGCTTGTAACCACTTACCAGACTAGATAGCTAAAGACTGATCATCTGCAAATTTAACTGATTTTATGAATTCCCAATCTCCATCTGCCACTCGCACCTAAGTAGTCTGCGACGTGAAGGAAACCTCCCATCCCTCCAATTTTCTGTAATTCGTTCATTTATTCAACTCAAATTATTCTATTGAATGCCAATCGAGCGATGAAATATACTGAACAGACAAATAAACCCTGATTGTGTTCTATTTTCCTCTCTATTATCATTACTACTATGGTATGGTGAGTGTCTCCCGCGTTTCTGAATACAAGCTGATCATCCCCTAAGTAATCTTTTTATCCTTCTTCTGATCCCTCATTAATTTTCCCATAAACCACCACTTAAGTTGCGTGCAAGAAGAAGCACAAGTGTAGTGCACTTGCAATGTTCAATAGTTCATACAAATGAATGCCTTTTTTGAAATATGAACTAACACTGATTTGACGAAGTCTTCCGGCCAAATTCCTCTCACAAATGTTTGTAATTAACCCTTTAAAACTCTTCCTCCTACATTTTCATAAAACTTTAAGCAGTTCCGCGAGAATGTTGTCCACCCCCAAGGCCTTGATTTCAATTCCCTAAATGCGCTTTCTGTATCGCCATCGAGTAAGCGTGGACCTAAGTTATCCTCGTTTACGTTGTATTCTCTTTCCTTATCCATGCAGTTCTTCAAATGTTTCCTACCTCTCTATATGATAATTTCTGGTTTGACTGATGTTTTTCTTGGAATATCGGAATATCTTCAAAATAAACTTGTGATGTGATGAATAAATAAAAAAACAAGAAAAACAGAAAACCTAAAGATTTGAGGTAGTGAATTGACAGTTACAAAAAAGATAAAAAATATCTCTAGCTATCAAATTTAATCAGTAATATTGAGGAAAATTATGACCAAATTCAGTCTTAACTTTCACTAATTAGGATTATGCTATGAAATAAACCTATTTCAATCGTAGATAAGAGCAAAGGAAACTACATTAATACTTATTCAGGAAGTTCTCTCGGGTTTCCCACCGGGTCAGCGTGGTGTGCACCGACGTTTCGACGGCTAACTCTGCCATCGTCTTCAGGGTGAAGTGCAGAGCAATGAATTCGCCATGTATTTATACCCTGTCGTAGGGTCAGGTGTCCTCCGATTGGTCCGATGTGTTCCCAAGTGCCGAGCCGCCCCGGTGACGTCTCGTACTTTCAATTTTTCTCAGCACAGGTCTCCACGTGCTGCTGATCTGGAAGCCAGTGTCCCTGTTGAAGGTATTCTGTCCTTCCAGTCGGATTTCCACGGCTTCCTTCGCCACTCGGTCCCAGTAGCCGTTCGTGTGACAAAGTCTTTTGGTGCTCCCCCAGTCAATCCGATGACCATGCGTGATGCTGTGTTCGGCGACTGCAGACTTCTCAGGGTAATGGAGTCTGATGCATCGCTCATGCTCCGTTAGTCGCTTTTCAATTGTGCGGCCAGTCTCCCCGATGTATACCTGGCCGCACTCACACGGGATCCGGTATACCCCCGGCGCCTTCAAACCCCGTTCGTCTTTTGCCGTGCCAAGGAAGTTCTTCAATTTTCCTTGTGGCTTGTGGATGGTTTCCACTTTATGTTTCCTTAGTATCCTGGAGATCTTATGGGATACCGTGGAAACAAAGGGGATGCTGACCCTGGCAACGGGTTTTTCTCTTTCCTCTCTCTGACGGTCGTTTCTGGTGAAGGCCCTTTTAAGGGCCAAATTGACCTCCCGGCTTGTGTATCCATTCTGAAGGAAAGTATTTTTCAGGTGATGATCTTCTGCCTCCAAACCTTCCTGGTCTTCTATATACTTCATCGTTCCTCAATTTGTCTGTCCATTTAACCTTCAGAATTCTCCTCCTGCAGCATGTTTCTAAGGCTTCTATTCTTCGCCGGTCGACTTTTACAATGTTCCAAGTCTCGGAACAATAGAGCTCCACACGAAAGTCTTCACTAACTTCTTCCATGTTTGCAATCTTATGTTCTTTGAACATAGCAATGCCTCTTCTCAATGAGCGCCTTCTTTGCTTGGGCTATTCTTCGCTTGATGACGGTCGAGCTTCTTCCATCCCAAGTTATACTACTGCCGAAGTAGATGGATTCCACTTGCTCTAGTTTCACTCCTCGAATGTGATATACTATGCATTCAGCTTCTCCCATCCACACAAAAGGATTTTAGTTTTTTTTCTTGTAGATGCTCATATTATATTCCCGAAGTACTGCGATGTTGTCTGCGAACCGCAGTATGTTAGTTTCTTCACCTTGGCCATTCTGACCATTGGCCTTGACTCCTTTGAAGCCTCATTTTTGTGCTTCTTTTATTGCCTCTTCTGGGTATATGTTTTATTTACAGTGAGTGGAATAAAACATTTTTTATGTATTACATGTTCAAAATATATTGAATCAATTTTCAGCATAAAAATAAGACATCTCCCTAATTCTCTATGCAGTTGATTTAACCAGTTGTTTTAATACTCCACCCATAATCCGTTATATAATTAAGGCTCAATGAACTAGTCAACAGAGGGTATCTCTCAACTCTGTCTAATACAGTTTCATATTGCTAAATAAGAACAAAAAGACCATAGACCGGAGAAAGTATTTTCCTCAGACCATAGTCTATTTCCTGGTTTCTACCTCAAATTTAAGCTTAAGGAATAAAAGAGTAATTCTCCACAAAAATGTTAGTATCCACATAGAGATTTAGATATACAAAATCAAATACACGCACAATTAGAAGATAATTAACAATAATCACTTCTGTAGAGAATCCGGGCCAGTGGGATGCAGTAGAGTGTGCACTTTAACTATGACCAGTTGGTCAACAATATCAATGCAGTTATTTTCTAGTAACCATATGTATCGAAAACCACGCAGGGAAAACAAATCAGGTCCATTTTTGCTGGTCTCAACGCAAAGTTCTAACAGATCGCATGCTCACAATCAACCATAAGTTTCATGGTTTTTGGCTCTATTTACTAAAGGTCAGATTGTATAAACTACCCTACGGTAAATTAACACTCTTGCTTTCTGCTACAATAATTTATCTACATTTCCATCTCCGAAAACTCGGAAAGCATCGGGATAAAACCAAAGATTGAGCGATGAAAATAAAGTCAGACGATATTCGACTCAAAAGAACACGGAGGCTGATACTTTGGTTGAAGATGGTGGTTACATAAAATGAAACGGGAACAAAAGAAGGAGATGTGTAACTTGTCTTAGACAATCCAAGCCAAATATTTCGGAGATGGTAGAAGAGCCCAATGTAGGGGGATTTGAAATAAAGGAACGGAATGGCCTAACTCTGAATCAGTCGATGCTTGAAAAGAGACTGTGTAGGATCAAGGGGAGGGGAGCTTTGGGCGTGGCTTGTGGGAAGGGAAGGTGGGAGGCGAGAGGGAGAGTGGAAAGGGGAAGAGACGCTGACGAAGTGGGAGGGATACGGGGAAAGGGGATACGATCGGACACGGTCGAAGGGAGAAAATTCGATTCTCCCGAAATCACCAACCCTTTTCATTCACCTTTCAAAATCGAGTGTGCAGAACATATGAATTTCATTTGATTCTAATGTAGATTAAACTTTCCAAAAGGGTTCAGTTTTAAGAATAATGAAATAATATGATAGATTCCGCAGATTTAAATTACAAATAGGGTCATTCAAAATGCCTAAAATATCCAAATTTTTTGATTGATAAAATGATATTTAGTCTTGGAGAACTTACGATTATTATCCAACAAGTCAGGATACTACAATTCAAATAAATATATTGTCAGATAATTTGTTAAACTTTTACAGATGGAACACTCGGTTTTAGTTGTCCGCGATAGGAGTGTAGAATAATCTAAAAGAATCTTGATAGCTCAAAAAGCGATTCGTAAACCCACACTAGTTTTTTCAATCAGAAGGTCCGTGGTAAAGAACCCAAAACATTGATTATCGGGAATGTGGATTGGAGGAGATTGTTCAGCTTTACTTAGTTGTTTTCTGAAAAGAAAAAACAGTCTTGATGGTTTCCTCAAACCTACAGGACTGTTCACCATTTTTCTTGCATTATCCTTGAGCAAACGACTATGCTATGAGAAATACCGACATACTGCAGAGAAGTGACAGAAGTCTCCATTTGCCAGAACATCTTTCACCACTGTCCACTGAAAAGTAGACTCTTTCATCTTAAGTATACTTTACTGCATTAACAGCCGTATTTTCGGATCAGGGAAATGCGTAAACGTAAAATATGCAATTTCGCAACTGTAAATTATCTTTCTCGTTCACTCTCAAGTTCAAGGTAAGTATTAATGTAGTTTCTTTTGTTCTTCTAGACAATTGAAATAGGTTTATTTCATAGCATAATCCTAATTAGTGAAAGTTAAGACTGAATTTTGTCATCATTTTCCACAGTATTACTGATCAAATTTGATAGCTAGAGATATTTTTTATCTTTTTTGTAACTGTCAATTCACTACCTCAAATCTTTAGGTTTTCTGTTTTTATTGTTTTTTTTATTTATTCATCACATCTTCAAGTTTATTTTGAAAATGTTCCGATATTCCAAGAAAAACATCAGTCAAACCAGAAATTATCAAATAGAGAGGTAGGAAACATTTACCAGTTGCCGTACAAAACCAAATAGTTTGATGATCGGATTGCAACATATTAATGAATAAGGGCTAAACAGCTCTGATTAATGATTAATTATCAATTTTTTCGTCATTCCCAACAATTTATTTTTGTCAATATGGACCACATTTCAAAAATAATTCGTTAACTAAATCATATATTATACGGTTAGAAAATTAACTCCTCCGAATTTGTGGTACACTCGTTTCGAGAAATTTAATAAAGCATAAGGTGATGGATGGTAAATCATCAATTGGTTATATTATATTTTATTGAAAATAAAGACAAAAAAATAAATTTCAAAAGAAATAAATTACGGGGCATTAATTCCAGGGGGAAATATTATGTTTTCATATTCGGGTATCATTTCATCAACAAAGAAGAATAAATATTACCAAGTCAATCATCAGAAGAAAGCTTACTAAGTCAAAAAAATCATCACGTCTCATTTTTTAATGCTCCTTAACTATTTCCATTTTTTCTTGACTATGACTGAGGAGATAAAGAAATATACGTTCTCGCGTACGGTATAAATTATAGGAACAGTTCAAGTTTCCACTGACTTACGGTCATCATAAGCAATTTCTTCTGTATGTATGGGTAATTTTTCCTACGGGTATACTTTAAATATCATGACGGCCGTTTACTTGATTATCCTTTGCTGATGGACAGCGATGTCTATATGTGGGCGAGTCGGATGAAAGGGGAGAGGGGAGGATGAAGGAGGAGCGCCATTGGAGGAAAGATAAGGAAAGATGACAGCCAGATGAGGAGGTGGGGTCGTGTGTGTGGACACGGAATGAAAATGGGAGGAGATAGCAGTATCCCAGGGAATGATGGAGCGTTCCTTTTCCGCCCACTACTCTTCTTTTGTTTTTTCTTCCCTTCTCCCCCTCCTGAAGGAGCGACGTTGGCCTGGGGCGGAAGGACAAGGTTTTAAAACGGCGGAGAGAGGCATTGGGAAACATGGGAGGAGACAAGATGTTCTTTCGTCGAGGGGATCCCCGAATAAGTAGTTCCGAAAGATTTCGGCGAGAAGGACGCAAAGGGAAGGAGAGAGGGTGGAAGGGGGAGGAGGGAGGGAGGGAGGCGGAGAAGGAGAACCGGGAGGGAAGAAGGAGAAGGGAATCGATGAAAAGAAACCCTGCCTTGTTTTCGCGGCGGTCGACCGTCGGTGAAAGTCATTCATAACGCTCGATTCTCTTTTTCTTTCGTTTTCGAAATGCATACATATCAGGGATGCTCGTTTTTCCCGTTTTAATAGCGAAAAAAGAAATATAAACGAAGTATTCATACCTTTGGGGTTTGATTCAAAATTTCTTCACGAAGCTTTTTCACGAAGTCTTCTATTTCGAGGACAACTTGCAGAGAGACGTTTCCAGTACTGTAAACAGAAAAAGAGAGGCCTAATGAAATGAAATTTATTATGGATATACTAAACGGGTAATGTTTTTACCATTATAAATACAAATGGTTAAAATTATTTACTTTGAATTTTACCTTCTAAGTGTCCGTTTTTAAAAGATGATTTACTGAAATGATTATGCCTTGGCGATTACTGGACATATTTGTAATTATTTCAGCGGTAATGTTTAATGGTATAGTTGCCGTTAAAATTTATCTCTGATAAAAAAATACTATCATATCATCACAATTACATTCAATTTACGCATTTTTATCTGGGCAGCATATCTTTTAGATGCCTATTCTTATCAAGGAAAAGTCTACCTGGTACAATTAATTATTTTGCGGTGAATATTAAGCGATGCAATCATGAAAATATCACTTGTTCAGTCAGTGAACAAAATAAGCATACACACTACTTAAGAATGTTAATCCTCACCTTTTTTTTGATAAAAGTTTAGGCATTTATTGATAACTTTTACAGATTTAGAAATTAAAAGAAAACCACGACAAAGATCAGAGCGGGATAAAATATATTTGTTAGTTACTTTGCAACAATCGATTAGAGTATGTAATTGATATGCACATTTTTGACCAGTGGTGAAACAGTAAATTTCTTAAATGGAAGAGAAATATTTATTCAGTTACCCAACATCACATGTTAAACTTATGAAAATATATTGTTCGCTGCCCTTAGCCGACCAATCCAATATCCCAGTCAGGATTAAAAGACGATTCAATTTCATCCGATCAAAAAATAATCAAAAAACCATGTAAATATTTCCAAGGATCACTAATATTGCGATGCGTTATGTAGTATAGTTTATTGCAGTTAACTCAATATGATACATATAATGCATTTCGAGTAGTATTTAAAGTGATTGAACATAGTTTAAACTCGCTTGCCATTAAACTTTACAGAACTAAGATATGAAAAGAGTGATATCTTGATTCTCGTTATTCCCACCGTGCATAAATATTGTTTTAAATTCTTTCATGGATTCTTTTGATAAGCACTGCAAAGTATGTAAGGTTTCATAATCCCGGAATTATACATCCAACTATTTTCTAAAGCTCACCCCTTAGGTTAAATTCAGCAAGTAGCCGGTAAATATATTTACTCACCTCATACGCTGTGAACAAGCATTAGTTATATCCGTTCGTTAAACGGACTTCGTACTCCCATTGTTTGGCATAATACAAAGAGAATGCAGAAAAGGCATGTCATGGAAAGTACATATTCCACATGGATGATAAAAACATCTTGTGAAGTCAGATAAAAGGGAGAGGTATACGTGTAAATGATTTGAGGGAAAGGAGAGAATGAATATCGAACGGTTTCGCTCTGGATGGCGGTAAGTCGACGCATTGCGATTCATGAACCGTGAGGTAGGATCGTTCTGTTTTTGTTTCGAGGGGATAGAGATGGTGCGGGGGCTAACGTACTGGCTTTCCACCCGGAGGGCGCGGGTTCTAATCCCGGCGGTGTTGAATATTTTTCAGAGGTATCTCGAGCCCTACGTGAGGTGCTTTGTGGAGGGCACTTTGAGTGAGTACGCCGTCCGTCGGATGGGACGTTAAACTGCGGACCCCTTGGCGCCTTTCGCAAAGAGTAAGCAAGTGCCGACGCCGGGTTTCTCTCCACCCTTCATCCTTTCCTGTCCATCCC